>NC_058419.1:5671927-5974824 GCF_002201575.2 Neomonachus schauinslandi | reverse complement strand
GAGTCTCCCCGGATCTGCCGCTTGTTGGGTCCCTGCTGGAGGAGCAGGGGACCGACTGTGCCGCGGATCACGGTTTCTGGCAACCCCGAGCGGAGAGCCCGCGCCTGGGCTCCGCCTCTGCAGCCGGCTTCCCCGCTCCGATACCTGGGAGCTCTGCCGCACTCAGGCACCCCCGGTCTTTCTGTGACCCCGAGGGTCCTGAGACCACACTGTCCCGGAGGGTTCCACCCCCCGCTTAGCCACCAGAGTGACGTCCCTCGGCGGAGCAGACTTTTAAAAGTTCCGATTTTGTGCTCCGTGGCTCTATCACTTGCCAGAAGTGGCGGACGGAGGCCCCTCCCCCGCCGTCTATCCTCCCGAATATCGCCTCAGATTCACTTCTCCGCACGTCCTACCTTCCAGAAAGTGGTCGCTTTTCTGTTCAGAGAGTTGTTGCTATTCCTTTCTTCGATCTCCTGTTGGGTTTGTAGGTGTTCAGAATGGTTTGATCCCTACCCAGCTGAATTCCTGAGAGGAGACGAAATCCAGGTCTCCTACTCCTCTGCCATCTTGCTCCGCCCCCTCCAAGGTGGAAGTTTTTTAAACAATTGCACTACTTGGTATTTACACAAAGGATACGAAACTACTGATTTAAAGGGATACATGCACCCTGATGTTTATAGCAACATTATCAATAGTAGCCAAATTATGGAAAGAACCCAAATGTCCATCAACTAATGAATGGATAAAGAAGTTGTGGTATATAGGGGCGCTTGGGTGGCTCAGTCAATTGAACGTCCAACTCTTGGTTTTGGTTCAGGTCATGATCTCATAGGTCCTGGAACTGAGCCCCATGATGGGCTCCGCACTCAGTGGGGAGTCTGCTTGGGATTCTCTCCCTCTGCCCCTCTCCCACTCTCACATGCACATGCATTCTCTTTCTCTCAAATAAATAAATAAATCTTAAAATATAGTTGTGGTATATATATATTTCTTTTAAATCACAGAGATATCTATATATCTATATCTATCTATATCTATATCATCTATAGAATGGAGTATTACTCAGCCATAGAAAAGAATGAAATCTTGCCATTTGCAATGACATGGATAGAGCTAGAGAGTATTATGCTAAGCGAAATAAGTCAGTCAGAGAAAGACAAATACCATATAATTTCATATGTGGAATTTAAGAAACATAACAAATGAACATGAAGGGAAAAAGAGAGAGGCAAACCAAGAAACAGGCTCTTAACTATAGAGAACAAATTGAGGGTTGCTGGAAGGGAGGTGGACAGGGGCATGGGTGAAATAGGTGATAGGGGTTAAGGGTGTTTATGTAAGTCATGAATCACAAAATCCTACACCTGAAACTAATATTACACTGTATGTTAGCTAACTGAAATTTAAATAAATTTAAATAAAAACTTAAAACTACAAAAACATTGTTAAGAAATAAGGGGAGAAAAAGAAATAAGGAGAGGCAATGGGGGTCAAATTAAATAGCTGAAGGGGATTAAGAGGT
This sequence comes from Neomonachus schauinslandi, assembly GCF_002201575.2. Lineage (NCBI taxonomy): Eukaryota > Metazoa > Chordata > Mammalia > Carnivora > Phocidae > Neomonachus > Neomonachus schauinslandi. Next base: position 5,973,320 of record NC_058419.1, on the reverse strand, counting down.
ACAAACTTCTAAGTTATAAAATAAATAAGTCATGGGGATGTAATATACAACACAGGAAATATAGTCAATAATATTGTAATAACTTTGTATGGTGACAGATGGTAACTAGACCTATTGTAGTGATCATTTCATAATGTATAAAAGTACCAAATCACTGTCTTATATACACCTGAAACTTATATTGTATGTCAATTATAATTCAATAAAAAAAGAAATAAGGTAAATAAAGCAAATATTCAAAAATAAAGGGGCAAAACAGAAAGGAAACAGAAAAGGGAGAGTCACAGGCCTCATCTCAGCAGGGTAGAAATTTTTAGATGGTTGTTAAGAAATGTGATGAATAAAAATGGACATTTGATGGGGTTAAAACAAAGGTTTTGTTTATTTATTTTTTAGATTTTATTTATTTATTTGAGAGAGAGCGAGAGAGCGAGCGAGAGAGAGCAAGAAAGAGATTACTCAAAAGCGGGGGGTGGGAGGGAGAGAAGGGGCAGGTAGAGGGAGAAGTAGACTCCCCTCTGAGCAGGGAGCCTGATGTAGGGCCAATCCCAAGACCCTGGGATCATGGCCTGAGACGAAGGCAGATGCTTAACGACTGAGCCACCCAGGCACCCCAAAACGAAGGTTTTAATACAGCCCTATCAAAGGTTGGGAGGACCAATGAGACCCCGTGCAAGTCTTCCAGCAGTAAAAGGCCGCAAACAAGTCTGCTCTTATTTACCTGTTTGGAGGAATTTTTAAAAGGCTGGAAGACAAAAATTAAAATGAAAAACCTGAACAGTAATCACTTGGGGCAATGGTTAGGCCAAATAATCAAGGTAAAGATTGAAAAAAGATGGGGTGCCTGGCTGGCTCAGTCCGTAGAGCATGCAACTCCATCTTGCTGTTGTGAGTTCGAGCCCCATGTTGTGTGTGAGAGATTAATTACAAAAAAAAAAAAAAAGGATTGATAAAAGGGCCAGGGTCTCTTGGCTGGATCCCTCACTGAGGACTCCAAGCCTTTTGCACAGGGCACAGGAATGGGTAAAATAATGATCAGGGGGCAGAGAAGAAAAGTTTCTAGTACTCTTTGGTAACAGGAACCCTACAAACTAGGGTACCAAATCCCATTGGTGAAGCCCTGACCTGGGCTACAATTACACTGAGAGAAGTGTTGACAGCATTATAAAAGTTGGAATGTTTAAGGAGGTATTATGTACAGAAGTTGTGTCAACTTTACCTGAATGTTTTATGGGAGTGGATATTATGTCTGGCTATGGAGTACTTCCCCTACCTAGTATAATAAAACCCAAACCTGTTGATGAAGTCCTAATGGGTGCTACAGTTAGGAATGTAAGGGTTGATGGAATTAAGGTAAATGTTTGTAGGAGAATTGGAATGTTTGAACAGGCTTTATGTGAAGTGTTTGTGTCTCTTTTTCCTGATTGTATTATGGGGATGGACACTGTATCTGACTGGGGAACACCTCCCCTATGTGATATTGTAAAACAGAAGGCATGTAAATCCGTTCTTGGAGCAATATTAATTGGACAGGCTAAATGGGAATCAGATTGCCTGAGCCCACACAGTGTAGAATAGAAGCCAGAGTGTTGGTAGGAACAGATTCTCTGTGTGATAGACTTATGTGGGGGTATAGATGGGCTTATGGCAAAAATCTGTGAGCCCCTCCCAGTGACAAAGTCCCCAGTGGGACTTTGGACTAGAGAATTTCCATGTGAGTGGCGTTTACTACCTTGCTGTTGGACATTATTAACTGAGGCTGCCTCTGTGACTGAAGAACACAAAATGATCTGAAAACCTGAAATACCCACAATGCCTTGGGTGATGTCAGAGGAACACTGTACCAAGGAATGGCAGTGCCCAGAAGAGTTCCACAATAAAATGGACATTGTTTTATATAGGATTATGCTGCCTGGGGAATGCAAGGAGGATACTCACTAACAGGGAGGCTCTTTTCCCTTAGGACTGAGTCTGGAACTGCATGAGGAAGCACCAGATGCTATCATCACTTGGACAGTGCCCTATAAACAGCTCTCAACAGACAAAGAGCTGCTTGGTTTGTGGATGGCAGTTCCAGGGTGGACGGACAACATCCTGTTTGGGAGGCCACCACTCTGATAGGAGGTAAAAACAGATCAGCCTGGTGGGCTAAATCGCATGCTGTTTTCCCAGTAGTGCTGGAAGAATTGAACAGTGGGAAAAGCCCCTGTGTTTGGCTGTTTACTGACTTATAGGCAGTGGCCAATCGTCTGGCCATATGGTCAGGGAGGAAAGCAATGGAAATCCGGCTCATAAAAGGGATGCACATGTGGGGCACAGCCCTGTGGAAGTTTGAGGGGTGCGTTAAAGTACGCCATGTTGATGTCCATCAGAAGAATCCCTTCTAGGCTTAGAAGGTGATTGATTGGAATTGCTAAGCAGCTATTCCCATGTGCTCGCTTAAGGTAGCTACCTGGGTCCATGAAATAGTTAGACACTGGGGGTCTGCAGCAATGCAGAGACGGACTGAATCTACACCTACTCCTTTTGCACCTTCTGAGGCACCAAATGTCAACAAGCACAGTTCTATCTGCCAGCAAAAGAGACAGAGCATAGAGTGCAGATGGCTATGTGGCAGATTCCCCGGTGGGAACGCCCCGAGCACAGCTGGCAAGGGAGACTGAGGCTAGTAGCCCTGGGTGGCTACAAATGGGTCTTGACAGGAATAGACACTGACCCTAGACTGGGCTTTGCTAGGTGGTAGATGCAAATATTCTAAGTGCCATAAAAGAACGGGCGTAGAAGATATTGCACTAATTTGGACCGCTGAGCGTCATTTCTTCAGACCAAGGAACACACTTTATAGCCTATAATGTCCAACAATGGGCAGAGAGCTATCCTCCTGAGATTACTAGTTTAATAGAGAATTGGAATGGGCAATTAAAACATCAGTTGTCTAAAGCAGTGGGCGATGAAAGCATGAAGGGCTGGCTTATACACCTTGACAAGTATATGCTCACACTGACATGAGCATGAGTGCAGCTAAAAGGAGTGTCTCCACTAGATAGATTTCTCCGTTTTCCTGGTGGAGCTGGGGAAGAGAATGTGGGGTGGTGCTGGTATTCCCACATCACCTCAACTTTTTCCCCCTCTACTTGATGCAGTGGACCAGGAAGGGCTGGAAGCAGGGATGATTCCCAGGAACTGTAACTCTTTTTAGCCTTTACGTCACAATTCCTAGGGGCCTGATGGGACAGGATGTGCCTTTACCGCTTCTGGTGAAACTGGAGCTAACAGTGAATGAAGCTATATTGCCTGGTGGTACAGCCCTCTAGTTCTGTACCTGCATAAGCTTACCTTCTCTGAATACAAGTGGACTGTAGACTAGTACTGCTGCTGCTAACTAGAACAGCACAGTGGCTGAACCTAATATCCCTTCTAAAGGTAGCAAAAGTTTGGGTATAAATGGAGAGAAGGAAAAATAGTAACTGATGGGAAGGGAATGAATAAATAGGTTATGTAACGAGAGAAATCCAGTATTACATTAACACCTTAAAAGAGGCTTAGAGTGAGAGATGATACGGCCTCTTGGCTCAGGTATAGCAGATGCACGGAAGAGTGAATCCATATATTGCTGATACCACTCCTGATTTTGGAACCTGACCAGATAGAATAGAAGCCTGCAAACCTGAGTGGCCTTGTCCTGGGAGACATACTCATAAGATATGATTATGGGCTGGATAATTATTAATGACTGAATGAGATTTTAGTAATGTGCCAGCATCTTTTGACCTTTATGATTGTTTTGCTGTAAGGGATCCGTGTTTGAAGGCCAGGGGGTGGACAGCAAAATTGTGATTTATAAGAAATACATACTTGGTCATTCAAATGACCAAAATATATTTCTCATACTTATTTAGTTTTTGTCCAAGGTTCCTGGCTCACAGCTCCTAAAACCTTCTGAATTTCCTGTGATAAAGAGTCATAAAGATATCTTTTGTTATGTTAATGATATCCTTTTGGAAAGCCCTTAGGTAACCTAAGGATGGGGGCTGGTAGCCAGGAGAGCCAACCTTGTGATTAAGAGTTGGAATTTTCAGCCTCACCCTCAGACCTCAGGGAAGGGAAGAGGGACTAGAGATTGAATTTAATCACCAATGCCCATGATTTCATCAATTATGCCTATGTAATGAAGCCTCCATAAAAACTCAAAAGGATGGGGTTTGGAGGGCTTCCAGGTTGGTGAACAAGAGGAGGTGCTGGGGGAGTGGCGCCCTGGAGAGGGCAGGGAAGCTGTGTGCCCTTTCTATACCTTGGCCTCTGTGTCTCTTTCATCTGGCTGTTCCTGACTTATATCGTTTTATAACCAACCAGTGATCTAGTAAGTAACATGTTTGTCTGAGTTCTGTAAGTCATTCTAGCCAATTAATCGGACCTGTGGTGGGGGTCCTGGGAACCTCTGATTTATAGCCAGTTGGTCAGAAGTGTAGGTGATAACATGGACTTGTGATTGGCATTCTGAGTTGGAAAGGGGTTTGTTGGAATCTCCAGTCTGTAGCTGGTTGGTCAGAAGCTCAGGGAACAACCTGGGTTTGCAGCTGACTGCTGAAGGGTAGGGGGCAGTCTTCTAGGACTGAGTCCTTAACCTGCGGAATCTAATGCTGTCTCCAGGTAGAAAGTGTCAAAATTGAGTTGTAGTGTAGGACACCCAGTTGGTGTCTAGAAAATTGCGTGGTGGTGGGGGAAACCCCTAACCCCATGAATAGAAATCGGGGTCTAAATATTTTTAGTTGAGTTGACTTAGGTGTTTATTAATTCATTTTCTTTATGTATGCTATATTTCACAAAAATGTAAGAAAGAGCTGTTCTTAAAATTTAGCTAAAAAACAAGAAATTACCATTTATTGTAATATTAACCTTAGCAAAATAGAACTACTGAGGTGATTTTGCTGCTTAAACAGTCATATATAAAGCATAAGTCTCCATTTCTCTTCTCCCATGGCTTATATATTTCCATTCATTACATAAGGCATAGTTATATGCATATAAGCATATGCGGGGCACCTGGGTGGCTCATTTGGTTAAGCGTCTGCCTTTGGCTCAGGTCATGATCCCAGTGTCCTAGGATCAAGCCCAGCTTGGAGCTCAAGCTCCTCACTCAGTGGGGAGTCTGCCTGTCTCCCTCTCCCCTTCCCCCCCGCTCATGCTTGTTCTCTCTTGCACCCTCTCTGTCTCTCTTTCAAATAAATAAAACCTTTAAAAAAAATAAGCATATGCTATGTATATATTTCAAGATACATTGCATAATGGAAATATTCAAGGCACAAGGCATATAATACCTATTATAAATATATTAAATATGTATAACTATATATATTATATTTCTAGTGAAATACATATATTATATATAGATATGCTATAGAAGGATAAACAAGGTGCTCTAAGTATTGTTATTTGTATTAGTTGAACTTGCACTGATATATGTAAGGAGGGGGAGGTAGCTAGTGAGCACCAATAGAAAATCTAGAAGATATAGATGAAAACTCTAAGAATTTATAGAGATTTATTTTGAAAAAAAGTATTTTCATAGCTCTCTAAACAATACTGGAATGTTCTGATAGTTTTGCTCAACTCAAAAATCCATTCACATTAACAAACCATTTACTTCCATCAGTTGTTCAGTGTCTGCTTCTGGTTCAGTGACGTATATTGGTGATGGCCCAGAGGACAAGCTACTCGAAATTTCTACTGGTTACTAGAGATGCTGCTAAGAGAGATAAGGCTTTATTTATTGCTAGAACTTGGTCTACTTAGGAGTTAAAGGACACAGGCTGTCCCTTGATTCCCTGGATGGCAATGTAGACAGGTCATACTTACGAGTGAGGCCTTTTGATGGAGCAATCATTGCTTTCAATATATCTATCATACTCAGAATCCTACTTATAACTCTTCTGATTTCCAGTTCATATAAAACAGTTTATAAAATGCTCTTGAGGGCAGCCAGGAAGATTGCTAAAAAAAAAAAAAAAAAAGAGCATTTTTTTTTTTTTTGGCAGTGGTCCCAAGGGATTCTCAGGGCAAAGTTGTCTTGATATAAAGGAATTATCTTTAAGACCCTGGCTTGCACTAATTATCTGATTTGCCCTTTCTAGCATTCACATTGTAAAAAGTTCAACTGCAGATAATGTCGGCCTGTCCACTTATAGTTTCTGATCTTCAGCTACTAAATCAGTCCTGGAGACTGAAACACAAAACACATTTCTTTAACCATGCAAACCTCTCACCAGGCTGCATCTTCCCAGTAACCAATCTGGTTCACTCTAGGTGAGTGAACACAATTTCATCACCATTGCTTCTTTGTATGTCCAGAGAGAGAATTCTCTCTTGGCTAGGGTTAAATTGGTAAGGATCTCATGCTCTCAAGTCTGATCCCTTAAAAATCTTCTGCACATCCATAGGTTTTTTTCCATGATCTTCAAATGGGTACTGATTAGATATGTGGATGGCAGGTAACAGGGCATGAGCATGGTGATGGGCAAATAGAAGTCAGGGGACCAAGCAGCGTACATCTCATTGGAATATCCTCTAACTTCACACAATGCAAGTCATCTGACAGAATGCAAATGATCTAACTGAAAAGAGGACAGGTCCTGGGGTCAACATGCATCTCTCACACCTTTGTAATGGTCAGTCACATTCTCTGCTCAGAAAATGTAAACAGATGAAAGTGACCCTGAGACAACCCACAGAATGCACTGACTCCTTTGCTGATCTCCAGTATTGATACTTTGCTTTTCCCTTTTCATCCCTTTAAAAAAATCTATTGCAGGATCACAGCCTGGTAGATGTGGGAAGGATCCTAGAGAACTTCTAATACGGTGCTTATCCAATTGGGCTCTGAGGATACTTCTCAGAGCCACACAGAAGGGATTCTGGACTACCCCATCCCAATATAATCAGAACTCCATTTATTCATCAAAGAAATATTTTCTTAATGCTGATTGTATGGCAACCCTCCACCCTCACCCCATTTGTGTGTGTGTGTGTGTGTGTGTGTGCGCGTGAGAAGACCCAGTGGCAAGAGAACGTGAGTTTTTGGAGGCACTGAAATGTGGGCCAGTGTGACGAGTATAGAGTAAGGATGGGAAGGGTGGGGGGTTGATGATACTGAAACAGTGAAAGTCTGTTTTCTGTGGTGGATACCAAGTCTCTGGACTCACTAGATGGTATTTTCATAGCAGAATTTGGGAACTGCTGTGGCTTACCCATGTCCATCTCAATAGTCCACTCTCTCAGATGGCAGATACACTGTCAAGTATTCATTTGTGAGAATACCTTGGAGGGTGTGATGTGCCTTTGATAAAAGTAATTTATTTTTATTTTATTTTATTTCATTTTATTTTATTATTCTATTTTATTTTATTTATAACTTACTCATTTTGCTTGACTGAAACTATGCCTAGTGATTAGTAACTTCCCATGTCCCTGACAGCCACCATTCCACTTTCTGTGATTCTATGAATTTGACTATTTTAGGTACCTCATGTGAGTGAAATCATGCAGTATTTCTCTTCCTGTGACTGGCTTATTTCACTTAGTATAAGGTTCACCCGTGTTGTCGCATATTGTAGAATTTCCTTGTTTTTAAAGGCTGAATAGTATTCCATTGTCAAAAAGCCAAAGATAATAAGTGTTGTCTAGGATGTGGAAGAGCTGGAACCCTCCTACACTGTTGGTGGGTATGCAAAATGGTGTAGCCACTATGGAAAACAGTATGGAAGTTCCTAAAAAAATTAGAAATAGAATTACCATATGACCCAGCAATCCCACTTCTGGGTTTTCATCCAAAAGAATCAAAAACCTTGAAGAGATACTAGCACTGCTCTGTTCACAATAGCCAAGATGTGGAAACAATGTAAATGTCCATCAACAGATAATGGACAAAAGTGCTCTTGATAATAAGGAGGTAGTGGGTAGACAAGGAGAGTGTTATAGATCTTAACCTCCAAGTCCTGGCTTCTAATTATCTGAATTTTTCAACAGTTACTTCAAATCCAGGTGTTATTTCTAGAAATTCTCCATGGGAATCATGTGCCAATGTGGGAATATGTTGCTTTGGAACAATGATAGCTATGATATATGAGTGGTACTTACTCTATGTGCATTATTTCACTTAATACTCACAATAACCCTGTGAGGTAGACACTATTATTATTCTCATTTTACAGGTTTTGCAGGGATTAATTAACTTTCCCAAAGTCCCATAGCTAGTGTGTTGCAGAGCAGGGGTTTAAATATTTTGGTCCTGACAAGCAGAATGAATTTTTGAAAAAGATGCTATCATTTCAAAACTATATTTAATTGAAATACATGAGCAGTAACAGGGTCAGGAACTCCCCACTACAGCTCAGTGTGCCTAGTTTTCTTAACTTGTGAGCTCAGGCAAATCTATACTTTGAAGTCTGGAGTTACAGCTCCAGAAAGATGTGCACATAGTGTCCTTGCCTGAAAAGGCCTTTGATCTGCTTCTCTGGAGAGCCCTGATTAATACAGGAGTAAGTATGACAAGAAAGTAAATGTGGGAGATTCCTTTAGGAAGACTGAATTCAAGTGGAAAGAAAGGGAGAGGTTTGAGAAAAAGAAAAAGGGAAAAAGAATGTGATTTCAATAGCTAGAGAAGGATGTAGGGAGGGAGTTGATGATGCTGTAGTTAGTACCTACATAAGCCTGTTGGGATTGAGTTTGGGGCAGTAGTCCAGTGTGGCCAGGAGAGGGTTCCATGGTGAATATTCCTGAACCAAGAGAGAGGCTTAGTAGCTGGGAGGAATATACAGAAGACTGCTCTTTACCACAAGGATGGTCCCTAAGAGGGAGCCAGGAATTTGTCTGCTACAAGAGTAGTACCTAGAATTTAAGGTCATGGGTTGAAAGCCAGGAAGCAGTGCCAAGAACAAGCTTTCTACACACCAAACTGGAGAGCTGAAGGGTTACACAGGTTTCAAATTAGGACAAATCAGCCTGTGGAGGGTGGGAGGGACTGGAAGGGCTGAAATCATGAAGTGTAACAAATGGGAGCAAGGGGTGGGCCAAGAACCTAACTGATGGTGTAGGAGTCAGAGAACAGAGCAAGAAGCTGACCAGGCAGGGATGGAAGAGGCAAGTGAGGAGTGATTCCTAAAAATTGAAAGGAGATTTTGAAGTAGCAGGGAGTACTCTTGGCTCCTCCTTTTTGGCTCTCAAGGTGGTAGGGTACAAGTTAAAAGCATGCAGCAGAACTGTTGAAACTGGGGACTCAGGTATAGTTTTGGCATTGCCTTATAAACTAGAATATTCCCCTCAACTGTTGACAATTTCCAAAATAATATGCAATGTAAAAATTGCTTTAAATTTCAGCCAAATTCATAATAGAAATTTGGTAGATTTTCTGACTAAAGTTCCATGAGGGCTGGGCTTTTGTCCATATGGTTCATCCCTTTAATCTGACTAAGAATAGTATCTGGTGACAAGTAGGTGTTCAATAAATGCGGAATGACTTAGCAACATGGCTGGACGTGCTTAAAAAGAAGAAAGAGGATTTGAGGAAACAGTGTGAAGAGGAAATGGACCAAGTGATGCTGAAGATTTAAATAAGCTACACCATTAGCAAAACCTTCAGAAAGATGTTGTGGAGGAAGCTAGAGTTTAAGATCAGGAAAGGGAGTTGTAGCACCTTCTAGAATGGCTGAAAACCAGGAACAGCAACAGCAGCCTAAAGCAGATTAAAAACAACATGAAAAGATGATGTACTTAAAGCAAAAAGTACTCAAAAAAATAACAAAAAAAGAAGTACTCAACATCCATTCCCCTTCTTAGTAAATGTGTATTTCAAGTACCATCATTGAACGGTAACACAGCTCTTTAAAAATGATCTTCTGGACTTTCAGGGTTGGTGTGCTTAAGGAAGAGTGCTCTCCAGTAAGGAGTCTTATACTGAGGAAAAGAGGGAATAGATTTTGTTGACAAATGAATGGCTGTACATGGGTGGCTCCCAGGGAACCAAAGAGGGTCTTACTAATACTAGCCACAATTAATTGACTACCTACACTGTGTCAGGCTCTTTATATACATCATTTCTAATCCCCTCCTCAGTCCTCCAAGGTGAACGTTATTATCCCTGTTATACAGATGGAGAAACTGAGGCTCCAATGTAATAAGTGCCTTACCTTAGGTCCTGTATGCAGAAGTGGTGGAGCTGAGATTCTGAACCACTGTGCTATGCTCCTGCCTTACACTGAAAGAATTCTCCCACCAAGAAGGAACAGAAATAGCCGGGATCACCTCATGGATTTCCCTTGTACAAGTTTCTAGGCATCAACAATCCAAGAGTATGGCTATAGCTGTCACTATTTAACTTGTATTCACTTTCTTTTTTTTTTCATTTCAAATTTTTATTTAAATTCTAGTTAGTTAATATATATGGTAAAATTTTAGGTGTAGAATTTAGTGATTCATCACTTACATATAACACCCACTACTCATCACAAGTGTCCTCCTTAATACCCCATCCCCCAGTTACCCCATCCCCCCCACCCACCTCCCTCCATCAACCCTCAGTTTGTTCTCCATTATTAAGAGTCTGTTTTATGGGGGCACCCTGGGTGGCTCAGTCTGTTAAGTGTCTGCCTTCGGCTCAGGTCATGATCGTGGGGTCCTGGAATTGAGTCCGTATCAGGCTCCCTGCTCAGTGTGGAACCTGCTTCTCCCTCTCCCCACCCCCTGCTCATACTCTCTCACTCTCTCTATCTCTTTCTCTCTCAAATAAATAAATAAAATATTTTTAAAAAATCTGTTTTATGGTTTGTTTCTCTCTTTTTTCCTTTGCTCATTTGCTTTGCTTCTTAAATTCCACACATGAATGGAATCATATGGTATTTGTCTTTCTCTGGTTGACTTATTTTGCTTAGCATAATACACTCTAACTCCATCCATGTCATTGCAAATGGAAAGATTTCATTCTTTTTGATGGTTGAGTAATATTCTGTGGTGTATATATATCACATCTTCTTTATGCATTCATCAGTCGATGGACATTTGGGCTCTTTACGTATAGTTTGGCTATTGTTGATAATGCTGCTATAAACATTGGGGTGCATGTGCCCCCTTCGAATCAGTATTTTTGTGTCCTGGGTAAATACCTAGTAGTGCAATTCCTGGCCCATAGGGTAGCTCTATTTTTAACTTTTTATGGACCCTCCATACTGTTTTCCAGAGTGGCTACACCAGTTTGCATTTCCACCAACAGTGCAAGAGAGTTTTTCTCCACATCCTCACCAACACCTGTTGTTTCTTGTGTTGTTGATTTTAGCCATTCTGACAGGTATGAGGTGATATCTCATCATGGTTTTGACTTGTATTTCCCTGATGATGAGCATTGCTGAACATCTTTTCATGAACTTGTACTCACTTTCAAAAACACACAGGTCTTGTGAAAAGATAACAGTGAAATGGCAATTCAGAGGATTGGGAGCAAGTATTATGTTAAAACTCCATGATTTCCAGACTAATCTCCAAGAGAGACACAGAAAAAAAAACAACAGGTAAAAAAAGTACTGTAAACTTAAAACCCTATGCACCCACTTCATAGAGTTGTTGTAAGGATTAAATGAGTTAATACATGTTAAATAGAATAGAGCCTGGCATATAGTAAGGCCCCAATACATGTTCGCAGTCACTGTTCTTTTCATTTGTCACCATCATCACCATTGCCAACTAAGCACAAACAGCGAGCAGGGCTGTGCTGATGTATATATATATTTTTTCATTTGGCATCTCCAGCAAGTGTCTTGATTGGCAGCAGCAGAGGTTTCTTCAAGAAGTAAGGAAGTGTCTCTGGCTGTAGGAGGAAAACAGTGAAAACAGTGCCACTGCACCCAAGTAGAAGTGTTAGAGTGAAGCAGTGGAGAATTCTTGCTTGGAGTGAGGATATCTCCATGATCCTTATATTGCTTCTACACTAGGAACTTGCTGTGTAATCCTGGGCAAAACATTTAAACTCTCTGAACCTCAGTTCATCATCTGTAGGGTGGAGATAGTTATACCTAGTGGTTAAACATTTTCTGTGCCCCTTGAAACTCTATGATATAGTTATATATATTGGGTGTACTTCACAGCAAGCTGGATTCAATAATCAAATATGATACATTCCTTATGCTAGAGAGTGCCAAAATCATCTAAACTATTTACAAGCATGGTTTTGTCAAAGATCCTGACAAGAATCGAGCCAAAAGAAAAAAAAACCAAGTAATTACAATGTATTGCATTTCAGAACTGTTATGTAAATGGACTAATACAATGTATAAACTTTTGGGACTGTCTTTTTTCAACTAAGCATGATGTCCTGGAGATTCATCCGAGACTGTATGTATTGCTGAATAGTATTCCATGGTATGGATATACCATAGTTTGTTTATCCATTCATCTGTTGAAAGATATTTGGATTTTTTTCACTTTGGGGATATTACTTAAATTTTCACCGAATTGGGATAAATTCCCAAGGGTGCAATTGCTGGGCTATATGATAACTGCATATTTAGTTTTGTAGGAAACTGCCAATCTTTTTTCCAGAGTTGCTGTATCATAATATATTCATACCATCAATTGATGAGTGATCCAGTTTCTCTGCATCCTTGCCAGCATTTTCTGTTGTCACTATTTTTAATTTTAGCTATTCTGATAGGTTTGTAGTAACATCTCTTTGTAGTTTTATTTTGCATTTCTCTGATGGCTAATGATGTTGAACATTTTTTATGTGCTTATTATCTGTATGTCCTCTTCCTTGAAGTGTCTCTTCATATCCTTTGCCCACATGTATATCCTGGAGAAGAGACCAGTGGCTGCCAGGGGCTAGGGATGGGGTGGGAGGGGGTGGAGGAGGAAGGTGGGTATGGTTATAAATGGACACAACACAAGGGATCCTTGTGGTGATGGAACTGTTCTGTATCTTGACTGACAGTGTCACAAAGTGACAAAAGTACATAGAACTAAATACACATGTGTACACAACATGCAAACACACACAAATGAGTACAAGTAAAACTGGAGAAGTTTGAATAAGTTGGGTGGACTATATCAATATCGATATCCTGGTTGTGATATTGTACTATAGTTTTGTAAAACATTACCATCAGGGGGAACTAAGCAAAAGGTACATGGAAAATCTGTATTATTTTACAACTGTGTGTGAATCTGCAATTATCTCAATAAAAATTTCAATTAAAAATATAATTGCAGACAGTAACTGTATGAAATGCCTTGTTCTTTTGTTTCATAAGACATCACCTTCTTACTAAAGACTGATAGCTTATTTAGTGAATTAGGATCATTTGACACAGCCTATATAGAGATGAAAGGAATAAGCAGACTATAGGGAACCATTTGTAATAGCTTAGGATATCTTAAGCACCATTAATGATTAATTAATCATGTAATTTACATAAAGTTTATCTCCTAATGTAGCTTTTTGTATGCAAAGCTCGTGTCTGCATATTTTACTTACTTATTGCCTGGCTGCTCACTAGTAGATGCTCAATAAATATTATACTAGATGGATGAATGAACAAACAAATGAACAAACAAATGAGTAAATGTTGTCCCAGAGAAACTTGTCAAATGTAGATGTGAACTTCCAGAGGACAATGGATCACGAGATTAGAAATTACAATGAGACCAGGGTTATCTGAAGCTAACACGAGTAGCTTTTATTTTTCTCAGGTCATAAAAATAATATATATACTTATTGTAGATAATATGAAAAGCACAAAAAAGTATAAAGCCATGAATAAGTAATTTAATAATTTCACCACTAAGATACTTGTTAATGCTTTGACCAATATTCTTCTAATCATATATTACATATGTGCGCATGCACGTGCATACACACACACACACACACACATACACACACACACACACACTTTTGTGAATTGCTATACCTGCCCTTGATCTCTTTTTCCATTAGGGTCATAACATTTTTCTTTTCAATGTGTATTGCTCTTTATATATTAAGGAATAATTCTCTTTTGCCACATTTGTTATTATATTCGTACTTTATTATTTGCATTTTAATTTTGTTTATGATATTGGGCATGCAGGAGTATATTTTTACCTATGGCCAATGTGTGGCTCTTTCAAAAAGACAACGCTGTTAAGAGCATAGCTTTGAGTCAGAAACTGGACTCTGTCAATTGCTACTAGCAGTATGACTCTGGGTAACCTCATACTCTGCGACTCAGTTTCATTAGCTGTAAAATGTGGATAACGATACCTAAATTATAGTTTTTGAAGATTATAAATAATGTCTTAATAACATGGGGAAAATATAGCCTTTACTTTATAGCTTTGATGTAAAGACTAAATGAAAATAACGCATGTGAAAAGTTAGCATAGTGGTTCTGGTTCAAGAGATGCAGGAAGACCCTGAACTCACCTCTTCCACAGAACACACCAAATTACACCTATTAATAAAACAATTCCCCCTGAAGAAGAACTGAGGGCTAGCTGACCAGCTACTGAACAACCAAAGACAGAGAATAGCAAGACAACAGCAAGAGAGATGTAGACATGGTAACAAAGGGAACCCCCACCTCCAACACTGTGAATGGCAGTGGGGAGGGAGAGTACTGAGGGACTGGGAACAGATTCTTCTGTCCTTGGGCATGGAGAAAAGCCGCAGTTTATTTGTTGTTTTTTTTTTTTTTTAAGATTTTTATTTATTTATTTAACAGAGATAGAGAGCATAAGTAGGCAGAGTGGCAGACAGAGGGAGAGGGAGAAGCAGACTCTCCACCGAGCAGGGAGCCAGATGAGGGGCTCGATCCCAGGACCCTGGGACCATGACCTGAGCCGAAGGCAGCCGCTTAACCGACTGAGCCACCCAGGGGCCCCGAGAAAAGCCGCAGTTTAAAAGAACAATTAGCATATAAAAGAGACAACACTAGGATTTTGCCAAGTAGTGTAGGAGCTGTGGAAAAGCTCTCCAGGTCAGAAGGACTGGAGAATGACCTGATTTACGTTCCCACCCCACATTAAAAGCCTAGGCCAGAGCAGGGTATGGACACCATAATGGTTAGGTCCAGTTGTCTTAATGAGTTTACTACTTCAGCAAGCCCAGGGTCCACAAGCCCATACCAGTCCCCATCGTACTGGGGTGCAGAAAAAGAAGCTGGGTTTTAAAAGGGCCAAGAAGCTATGAGAACACTCTCCCTGCCTCTACCTGAAATTCCTCAAATAAAAAAATCTAACTTGTGCCTAAATGAACCAGAAAAGAAGAACAAAACTCAAGGTGAGTAGAAGAAAGAAAATAATAAAGAGCAGAGCAGAAATAAATGATGTGGGGCGCCTGGGTGGCTCAGTCGTTAAGCATCTGCCTTTGGCTCAGGTCATGATCCCAGGGTCCTGGGATCGAGGCCCACATCAGGTTCCCTGCTCAGCGGGAAGCCTGCTTCTCCTTCTCCCACTCCCCCTGCTTGTGTTCCCTCTCTCGCTGTCTCTCTCTCTGTCAAATAAATAAATAAAATCTTAAAAAAAAAAAAGAAAGATGGGCGCCTGGGTGGCTCAGTTGGTTAAGCGACTGCCTTCGGCTCAGGTCATGATCCTGGAGTCCCAGGATCGAGTCCCGCATTGGGCTCCCTGCTCAGCGGGGAGCCCGCTTCTCCCTCTGACCCTCCCCCCTCTCAGGTGCTGTCTGTCTCTCTCATTCTCTCTGTCTCAAATAAATAAATAAAATCTTAAAAAAAAAAAGAAAGAAAGAAAGAAAGAAATGATGCAGCAACTAAAAAAACACTAGAAAAAAATCAATGAAACCAAGAGCTGGTTCTTTGAAGAGATAAACAAAATTGATAAGCCCTGAGCCAGACTCATCAAGAAAAAAAGAGAAAGAACTCAAATAAATAAAATCAGGAATGAGAGAGGTAAAATAACAACTGACACCATAGAAATATGAAGGATATAAGAGAATACTATGAAAAATTATGTATCTGCCAACAAACTGGACAATGTAGAAGAAATGGATAAATTCCTAGAAACATATAATCTTCCAAAACTGAACCAGGGAGAAATAGGAAATCTAAACATTAATTACAAACAATGAAATTGAATTGATAATAAAAAACTCCCCCCAAATAAAAGTCCAGCATTAGATGGATTTACAAGTGACTTCTACCTGACCTTTAAAGAAGAGTTAATACCTATTGTACTCAAACTATTCCAAAAAAGGAAGAGGAAGGAGAGCTCCCAAGTACACTCTATGAGGCCAGCATTACCCTGATACCAAAACCAGACAAAGACACCACAAAAAAAGAAAACTACAGGCCAATATCCCTGATGAACATGGATGCAAAAATCCTCAACGAAATATTAGCAAATAGGCATACAACAATACTTTAAAAAGGTTATTCACCATGATCAGGTGGGCTTTATCCTTAGGATGCAAGGATGGTTCAATATTTGCAAATCAATCAACATCATATACCACATCCACAAAACAAAGGATAAAAATCATATGGTAATCTTAATAGATGCAGAAAAAGCATTTGACAAGATTTGACATCCATTCATGATAAAAAAAAAAACTCAACAAAATGGGGTTAAAGGGAACATATCCCAACATTATAAAGGCCATATATAAGAAACCCACAGCTAACATCATCCTCGATGGTGAAAAACTGAGAGCTCTCCCTCTAAGGTCAGGGACAAGATAAGGATGTCCACTCCCACCACTTTCATTCAAAATAGTACTCAAAGTCCAGTCGCCATAATCAGACAGGAAAAAGAAAGAAGAGGCATCCATTATGGTAAAGAAGAAGTTAAGCTGTCACTATTTGTAGATGACATGATACTATACATCGAAAATCCTAAAGACTCCACCAAAAATCTACTAGAAATAATAAAGGAATTCAGTAAAATGGCAGGATACAAAATTAATACCCAGAAAATGGTAGTGTTTCTATACACTAACAACAAAGTCACAGGAAGGGAAATTTAAAAAACAATATTATTTACAATTGCACCAAAAAGAATGAAATATCTAGGAATAAGCTTAACCAAAGAGGTAAAAGCCCTGTCGTCTGAAAACTATAAAACACTGATGATAGAAATTGAAGATGACACAAATGAAGGAAAAGATATTCCATGCTCATGGATTAGAAGAATTAATATTGTCAAAATGTCTATATTGCTCAAAGCCATCTACAGATTCAATGCAATCCTTATCAAACCACCAACAGCATTTTTCACAAAACTAGAACAAATAATATGAAAATTTGTATGGAACCACAAGAGACTCTGAATAGCCAAAGCAATCCTGAGAAAGAAGAACAAAGTTGGAGGTATCACAATTCTGGATTTTAAGATATACCACAAAGCTGTAGTAATCAAGATAGTATGGTACTGGCACAAAAATAGGCACATAGATCAATGGAAAAGAATAGAGATCCAAGAAATAAACCCACATTTATATAGTCAATTAATCTAGGAGAAAGAGGGGAAGAATATATAATGGGGAGAAGACAGTCTTTTCAATAAATGGTGCTGGGAAAATTAGACAGCTACGTGCAAAAGAATGAACCTGGACTACTTCTTGATACCATACACAAAAATAAACTGAAAATAGATGAAAGACCTAAATGTGAGACCTGAAATTATAAAAATCCTAGAAGAGAGCACAGGCAGTAATTTCTCTGACATCAACCATAGCAACATTTTTCTAGATACATCTCCTAAGACAAGGGAAACAAAGGCAAAAATAAACTATTGGAACTACATCAAAATAAAAAGCTTTTGCACAGCAAAGGAAACAACCAACAAAACTAAAAGACAACCTACTGAATGGGAGAAGATATTTGCAAATGATATTTCTTCTTTTTTTTTTTTTTAAATGTAAGCTCTATGCCCAGTGTGGGGCTTGAACTCATGACCCTGAGATCAAGAGTCACATGCTCTACCAACTAAGCCAGCCAGTCACCCTGCAAATGATATTTCTGATAAGGGGTTAATATCCAAAATATATACAAATCAACACCAAAAAAACCAAACAGTCTGATTAAAAAATTGGCAGATGACCTGAATAGACATTTTTCCAAAGAAGACATCCACATAGTCAGCAGACACATGAAAAGATGCTCAACATCACTCATCATCAGGGAAATGCAAATCAAAACCACAATGAGATTATCACCTCACACCTATCAGAATGGTTAAAATCAATAAGACAAGAAAGAACAAGTGTTGGTAAGGATGTGGAGAAAAGGTAACCTTCATGCACTGTTGGTGGGAATATAAATTGGTATAGTGGAAAACAGTATGGAGTTTCCTCAAAAAATTAAAAATAGAAATGCCATATGATCCAACAATTCCACTATTGGGTATTTGCCCAGGGAAAACGAATACACAAACTTGAAAAGATATATGCACCCTTATGGTTATTGCAACATTATTTACAGTAGCCAAGATATGGAAGCAACCTAAGTGTCCATTGGCAGATGAATGGATAAGGAAAACACACAGCCATACAAAATGGGGAGATTGTGCCATTTTAGACAACATGGATGGACCTAGAGGGTATTATGCCAAATGAAATAAGTGAGGCAAAGAAAGACAAATACCATATGATTCTACTCATAAATGGAATCTAAAAGAAGGAATAAAACAACAAAAAACAGAATCAGATCTATAAATACAGAGAACAAACTGATGGTTCCCAGAGAGGAGGAGGGGGGTGGGCAGTTGAGCAAAATGGGTGAAGGGGAGAGGGAGATACAGACCTCCAGTTATGGAATGAGTAAGTCACAGGAACAAAAAGAGCATAAGGAATACAGTCAATGATATGGGTTTTTTTTTTGTTTCCCCTTCACACACCCCCTCAATGATATTGTAATAGTGACGTAATGGGACAGATGGTAGCTATACTTGTGAACATAGCAAAATGTATAAACTTGTTAAATCACTACGTTGTACACTTGAAACTAATATGACATTGTGTGTCAACTATACTCAAATAAAATAAATTTAAAAACTTGACAAAATCTTTACTATTTATAAAGTAAATTAGCATAGTACCTGGCACATGGTAAGTGTTCAGTGTTAGTTATTATTCCTCTACTGCATTTATCCATGGGCATTCTTTTTCATTCAGCCAGAGAATACCCATCCATATTTTATATATTTTAGCATATATTATACACACACACACATTTTTTAAAGTTATTTTTTTCTACCTTTGTCTCTTTAATCCTGCGGAATTTGTTTTTTTTGTTTTTTAATTTTGTTGAAGGACTTCTGAGTTTTTTTTTTTTTAAAGATTTTATTTATTTATTTGACAGAGAGAGAGAGAACAAGTAGGCAGAGAGGCAGGCAGAGGCAGAGGGAGAAGCAGGCTCCCCGCTGAGCAGGGAGCCCGATGCGGGGCTCGATCCCAGGACCCTGGGATCATGACCTGAGCCTAAGGCAGCGGCTTAACTGATTGAGCCACCCAGGTGCCCCTGTTTTTTTTTTTTTTTTAAGATTTTATTTATTTGAGAGAGAGAGCAGAGCGAGTGAAAGACAGCATGAGTGGGGGTGAGGGGCAGAGGCAGAGGGACAAGCAGACTCCCCGCTAAGCAGGGAGTCCAATGCGGGGCTTGATCTCTGGGCCCTGGGATCATGACCTGAGCCAAAGGCAGATGCTGAACCTACTGAGCCACCCAGGCACCCTCCCTGTGGAATTTGTTTTGGAATGATGCTATAGCTCTCCTACATGAATTGCTAGACACTTTCCCAGCACAATTTATTGAATGGGTGTTTTTGGTTGGTTGAAACATCCCCTAGCTTTTTTTGTCAGTTCTGAGAATGAGAAGTTTTCTAAACTTTGCTTTGATGTTTGTGGGAGTTGATGCATCAGAATCTGGTGTGGGTAGAGGTTTGTGACGAGGCCTTTATGATGTAAATTTTCTGCAGTGTATCTTAATAAAATTATTCAAAATGGAACAACACATACTTTCTTTTTTTTATTATTATGTCACCATACAGTACATCATGAGTTTTTGATATAGTGTTCCATGATTCATTATTTTCTATTCCAAAGAACTATTTGGTCATCGTTTTGGGCTTAATCAGCTAGACCCCTGCTCCTCCAAAGTGGACCAGCAATACAGGCACAGTGTGGGAGTTTGTTAGAAATGCGGAGTCTCAGGCCCTTCTCCAGACCTGCTAAATCAGAATCTGCATTTTAGCAAGAGCACATGAAAGTGTGAGAAATACTAAGCTAGATCATACTTTAATGCATACCTATAAACACACATATACACACACACACATACTTTTATTCTTGCAAAGTAATGCATATTCATTGTATAATATTTGGAAATTTTAGTGAACTGTAAAGAAAGAAAAATCACATAAAATCCAGCCACCTAGAATTAGCCTCTGTGAGTATGATACTTTTCTAGAATTTTATTCATTATTTTTTTAAATTAGCATTGCAGTATACATACCACTGTGCATCCCGATTATTACCTTGCATTTACACATGTACTAAATATTCTTCAAAATCATGGTTTTTAATGGCTGCATGGTAATATACCCTATGGATAATGTTCATTTACTTAGCCATAACTCCATTGTTAAATAGTTTCTGTCTCATTGGTATTGTGCTGTGAACATTCTTGTACATGCGTTTTGAATAAATATCTGATTAACTCCCAAAGATAGAATCCTACAGGATTAAAGAGTAGAAATAATTGTAGGCATCTTGATATCTATGGCCCAATTGTTGCAACAGTTTACCCTTAACAACAGTATACAAACATGCCTGCTGTGCTATCTCTTCTAGGCAGCATTTCTGTAATTCTTTATTTTGAAAAGAGTATAGTTTGTAGTCTGATGATTATAGGCTCATAGGAAGTTGGAAAGTAGTAAGTAGTAGAGTCCCTTGAGCCCTTCACCCAGTCTCTCAATGGTGACATCTTATGTAACTGTAGTGCAACATCAAAGCCAAGAAACTGGCATACAGTGGTACAATACTGAACTAGACTACAGATTTTATTCAGATTTCACCAGTTTTTATATGTACTCATATAAAGGAACTGCCTTGTGCTACTCCTTTAGTCACACTCATCTGCCCCAGTCCCTGTCCCCTGGCAATCATCAATCTCTTCTCCATCTTTATGGTTTTGTCATTTCAAAAATGTTATATAAATGCAATCATACATTATGTAACCTTTTGAAATTGGCTTTTTTTCACTCAGAATGATGCTTTTGAGGTCTATTCAAGTTAACGTATGTATCACTATTTCACTCCTTTTTATTGCTGAGTAGTATTCCATTATGGGTATATTATCAGAGTTCGTATCAGAGACACTTTCGTTGCTTCCAGTTTTCAACTACTCTGCATAAAGCTACATGAATGTTCATGTATATGTTTTTGAGTGGACAGAAGTTTTCATTTCTCAGAGATAAATACCCAAGAGTGCAATTGCTGGGTTTTATGGTAAATGGATATATAGTGTTTTTTTTTATGTTATGTTAATCACCATACATTACATCATTAGTTTTTGATGTAGTGTTCCACGATTCATTATTTGTGTATAACACCCAGTGCTCCATGCAGAACGTGCCCTCCTCAATACCCACCACCAGGCTAACCCATCCTCCCACCCCCCTCCCCTCTAAAACCCTCAGTCTGTTTTTCAGAGTCCATCGTCTCTCATGGTTCGTCTCCCCCTCCGATTTCCCCCCCTTCATTCTTCCCCTCCTGCTATCTTCTTCTTCTTCTTTTTTTTAACATATAATGTATTATTTGTTTCAGAGGTACAGGTCTGTGATTCAACAGTCTTACACAAATCACAGCACTCACCATAGCACATACCCTCCCCAATGTCTATCACCCTCCCACCCCCCACCACTCCAGCTAACCCTCAGTTTGTTTCCTGAGATTAAGAATTCCTCATATCAGTGAGATCATATGATACATGTCTTTCTCTGATTGACTTATTTTGCTCAGCATAACACTCTCCAGTTCCATCCACGTTGTTGCAAATGGCAAGATTTCATTCCTTTTGATGGCCGCATAATATTCCATTGTATATATATACTACTTCTTCTTTATCCATTCATCTGTAGATGGACAGCTTGGCTCTTTCCACAGTTTGGCTATTGTGGACATTGCTGCTATAAACATTGGGGTGCACATACCCCTTCGGATCACTACATTTGTATCTTTGGGGTAAATACCCAGTAGTACAATTGCTGGGTTGTACAGCAGCTCTATTTTCAACTTTCTGAGGAACCTCCATCCTGTTTTCCAGAGTGGCTGCACCAGCTTGCATTCCCACCAACAGTGTAGGAGGGTTCCCCTTTCTCTGCATCCCCGCCAACATCTGTCATTTCCTGACTTGTTTTTTTTTTTTAAAGATTTTATTTATTTATTTGAGACAGAGAGAATGAGAGAGACAGAGAGCACATGAGAGGGGGGAGGGTCAGAGGAGGAAGCAGGCTCCCTGCCGAGCAGGGAGCCCGATGTGGGACTCGATCCAGGGACTCCAGGATCATGACCTGAGCCGAAGGCAGTCGCTTAACCAACTGAGCCACCCAGGCGCCCCAATTTCTTGACTTGTTAATTTAGCCATTCTGACTGGTGTGAGGTGGTATCTCATTGAGGTTTTGATTAGGATTTCCCTGATGCCGAGTGATGTTGAGCACTTTTTCATGTGTCTGTTGGCCATTTGGAGGTCTTCTTTGGAAAAATGTCTGTTCATGTCTTCTGCCCATTTCTTGATTGGATCATTTGTTCTTTGGGTGTTGAGTTTGAGAAGTCCTTTATAGATTTTGGATACTAGCCCTTTATCTGATATGTCATTTGCAAATATCTTCTCCCATTCTGTCGGTTGTCTTTTGGTTTTGTTGACTGTTCCTTTGCTTTGCAAAAGCTTTTTATCTTGATGAAGTGCCAATAGTTCATTTTGGCCCTTGCTTCCCTTGCCTTTGGCGATGTGTCTAGGAAGAAGTTGCTGTGGCTGAGGTCGAAGAGGTTGCTGCCTGTGTTCTTCCTTAGGATTTTGATGGACTCCTGTCTCACATTGAGGTCTTTCAACCATTTGGAGTCTATTTTTGTGTGTGGTGTAAGGAAATGGTCCAGTTTCATTCTTCTGCATGTGGTTGTCCAATTTTCCCAGCACCATTTGTTGAAGAGACTGTCTTTTTTCCATTGGACATTCTTTCCTGCTTTGTCAAAGATGAGTTGACCATAGAGTTGAGGGTCCATTTCTGGGCTCTCTATTCTGTTCCACTGATCTATGTGTCTGTTTTAGTGCCAGTACCATACTGTCTTGATGATGACAGCTTTGTAATAGAGCTGGAAGTCTGGAATTGGGATGCCACCAGCTTTGCTTTTCTTTTTCAACATTCCTCTGGCTATTCGGGGTCTTTTCTGGTTCCATTCAAATTTTAGGATTATTTGTTCCATTTCTTTGAAAAAAGTGGATGGTATTTTGATGGGGATTGCATTGAATGTGTAGATTGCTCTAGGTAGCATTGACATCTTCACAATATTTGTTCTTCCAATCCATGAGCATGGAACGTTTTTCCATTTCTTTGTGTCTTCCTCAATTTCTTTCATGAGTATTTTATAGTTTTCTGAGTACAGATCCTTTGCCTCTTTGGTTAGATTTATTCCTAGGTCTCTTATGGTTTTGGGTGCAATTGTAAATGGGATCGACTCCTTAATTTCCCTTTCTTCTGTCTTGTTGTTGGTGTATAGGAATGCCACTGACTTCTGTGCATTGATTTTATATCCTGCCACTTTACTGAATTCCTGTATGAGTTCTAGCAGTTTTGGGGTGGAGTCTTTTGGGTTTTCCACATAAAGTATCATATCATCTGCAAAGAGTGAGAGTTTGACTTCTTTGCCAATTTGGATGCCTTTGATTTCTTTTTGTTGTCTGATTGCTGTGGCTAGGACTTCCAATACTATGTTGAATAGCAGTGGTGATAGTGGACATCCCTGCCGTGTTCCTGACCTTAAGGGGAAAGCTCTCAGTTTTTCCCCATTGAGAATGATATTCGCTGTAGGTTTTTCATAGATGGCTTTTATGATATTGACGTATGTACCCTCTATGCCTATACTCTGAAGAGTTTTGATCAAGAAAAGATGCTGTACTTTGTCAAAAGCTTTTTCTGCATCTATTGAGAGGATCATATGATTCTTGTTCTTTCTTTTGTTAATGTATTGTATCACATTGATTGATTTGCGGATGTTGAACCAACCTTGCAGCCCAGGGATAAATCCCACTTGGTCATGCTGAATAATCCTTTTAATGTACTGTTGGATCCTATTGGCTAGTATTTTGGTGAGAATTTTTGCATCCATGTTCATCAAGGATATTGGTCTGTAATTCTCCTTTTTGATGGGGTCTTTGTCTGGTTTTGGGATCAAGGTAATGGTGGCCTCATAAAATGAGTTTGGAAGTTTTCCTTCCATTTCTATTTTTTGGAACAGTTTCAGAAGAATAGCTATTAATTCTTCTTGAAATGTTTGGTAGAATTCCCCTGGGAAGCCATCTGGCCCTGGGCTTTTGTTTTTTGGGAGATTTTTGATGACTGCTTCAATTTCCTTAGTGGTTATAGGTCTGTTCAGGTTTTCTATTTCTTCCTGGTTCAGTTTTGGTAGTTGATACATCTCTAGGAATACATCCATTTCTTCCAGGTTATCTAATTTGCTGGCATAGATTTGCTCATAATATGTTCTTATAATTATTTGTATTTCTTTGGTGTTGGTTGTGATCTCTCCTCTTTCATTCATGATTTTGTTGATTTGGGTCATTTCTCTTCTCTTCTTGATAAGTCTGGCCAGGGGTTTATCAATCTTGTTAATTCTTTCAAAGAACCAGCTAGTTTCGTTGATCTGTTTTACTGTTCTTTTAGTTTCTATTTCATTGATTTCTGCTCTGATCTTTATTATTTCTCTTCTCATGCTGGGTTTAGGCTTTATTTGCTGTTCTTCCTCCAGCTCCTTTAGGTGTAGGGTTAGGTTGTGTACTTGAGACCTTTCTTGTTTCTTGAGACAGGCTTGTATTGCTATATACTTTCCTCTCAGGACTGCCTTTGCTGCATCCCAAAGATTTTGAATAGTTGTGTTTTCATTTTCATTGGTTTCCATGTATTTTTTTAATTCTTCTTTAATTTCCTGGTTGACCCATTCATTCTTCAGTAGGATGCTTAGCCTCCATGTATTTGAGTTCTTTTCGACTTTCCTCTTGTGATTGAGTTCTAGTTTCAAAGCATTGTGGTCTCAAAATATGCAGGGAATGATCCCAATCTTTTGGTACCAGTTGAGACCTGATTTATGACCTAGGATGTGATCTATTGTGGAGAATGTTCCATGGGCACTAGAGAAGAATGTGTATTCTGTTGCTTTGGGGTGGAATGTTCTGAATATGTCTGTGAAGTCCATTTGGTCCAGTGTGTCATTTAAAGTCTTTATTTCCTTGTTGATCTTTTGCTTAGACGATCTGTCCATTTCAGTGAGGGGGGTGTTAAAGTCCCCCACTATTATTGTATTGTTGTCGATGTGTTTCTTTGCTTTTGTTATTAATTGCCTTATATAATTGGCTGCTCCCATGTTAGGGGCATAGATATTTACAATTGTTAGATCTTCTTGTTGGATAGATCCTTTAAGTAGGATATAATGTCCTTCCTCATCTCTTATTACAGTCTTTGGTTTAAAATCTAATTTGCCTGATAGAAGGATTGCCACCCCAGCCTTCTTTTGGTGTCCATTAGCATGGTAAATGGTTTTCCACCCCCTCACTTTCAATCTGGGGGTGTCTTTGGTTCTAAAATGAGTCTCTTGCAGACAGCATATTGATGGGTCTTTTTTTTTAATCCAGTCTGATAGCCTGTGTCTTTTGATTGGGGCATTGAGCCCATTTACATGCAGGGTAACTATTGAAAGATAGGAATTTAGTGCCATTGTATTGCCTGTAAGGTGACTGTTACCATATATTGTCTGTGTTCCTTTCTGGTCTATGTTGCTTTTAGGCTCTCTCTTTGCTTAGAGGACCCCTTTCAAGATTTCCTGTAGGGCTGGTTTTGTGTTTGCAAATTCCTTTAGTTTTTGTTTGTCCTGGAAGCTTTTTATCTCTCCTTCAATTTTCAATGACAGTCTAGCTGGATAGAGTATTCTTGGCTGCATATTTTTCTCATTTAGTGCTCTGAATATATCCTGCCAGTCCTTTCTGGCCTGCCAGGTCTCTGTGGATAGGTTTGTGGCCAATCTAATGTTTCTACCCTTGTAGGTTACATATCTCTTCTCCCGAGCTGCTTTCAGGATTTTCTCTTTGTCTATGAGACTTGTAAGTTTTACTATTAGATGTCGGGGTGTTGACCTATTTTTATTGATTTTGAGAGGGGTTCTCTGTGCTTCCTGGATTTTCATGCCCGTTTCCTTTCCCAAATTAGGGAAGTTCTCTGCTATAATTTGCTCCATTATACCTTCTGCCCCTCTCTCTCTTTCTTCTTCTTCTGGGATCCCAATTATTCTCATGTTGTTTCATCTTATGGTATCGCTTATCTCTCAAATTCTGCCCTCGTGATCCAGTAGTTGTTTATCTCTCTTTTTCTCAGCTTCTTTATTTTCCATCATTTGGTCTTCTATATTACGGATTGTCTCTTGTGCCTCATTTATTCTAGCAGTTAGTGCCCCCATTTTTTATTGCACCTCATTAATAGCCTTTTTGATTTCTACTTGGTTGGATTTTAGTTCTTTTACTTCTCCAGAAAGGGTTTCTCTAATAACTTCCATATTTTTTTCATGCCCAGCTAGTATCTTTAAAGTGATGATTCTGAACTCTAGATCTGACATCATACTAATGTCCGTATTGAGTAGGTCCCAGGCAGTCGGTACTACCTCTTGTTCTTTTTGTTGAGGTGATTTTTTCCATCTTGTCATTTTGTGCAGAGGAGAATAGATTAATGAAAGAACAAAATGCTAGCAGAGTAACAATGTCCCCAGAAAATACACTCTAAACAAATCAGAAAAGACCTGAAGCAGTGGAAAACGAAATGGAAAGAGAAAAAAGAAAAAGAAAAAAAAGAAAAAGAAAAAGATAAAGATAAAAACAAACAAAAACAAACAAAACAAAACAACAACAACAACAAAAAATGAGAATGTGATCAAATATGATCAGGCTGGTATATAGATCAGTGCCACACACTAGATTTGGGGTGTATTTTGGTCTTTTAGAAGAAAGTGCCTCCCAAAATTTTAAAGAAAGAAAAACTTATATATGTACAAAAATAAGGGTTGATATGATGAAGGGATGGAATATGATTGTAAAGATGGAAATTATAAAAAATTTTATAAAAGGAATTGATAAGAAGTTGTTTGAAAAAAAGAACGAAGAGGATTTATAAAAAGAAAAAAGAAAAAAAAGGGAGAGAATGTGATCAGGCAGGGGAGTAGAAAAAACCATATACTAGAGATTTAGGGTATATTTTAATCTGTTAGAAGAAACTATCTCAAAATTTTAAAGGGAGAACAACATATATATATATATGCCAAAAATACGGGTAACTACTATGAAGGGATAGAATATGACTCTAAAAATGAAAAATAAAAATGTTTTTTTAAAAAAGGGATTGATAAGATGTTGGTTGAAAAAGGGAAAAAGAAAAATTCAAAAAAAAAAAAGAAAAAAAGACAGTTAAAAAAAAATTAACTTTGAAAGACTAAAGAATCATGGTAAAAAAGCCATGAATTCTATGTGCAGTAGTCCCCTAGCGCTGGAGTTCTGCCGTTCTCATTGATCGGTAAACTTGGTCTTGGCTGGCTGTTCTTGCTGATCTTCTGGGGAGGGGCCTGTTGCCGTGGTTTCCAAATGTCTCTGCCGGAGGCGGAATTGCCCCGCCCTTGCCCCCTCCCGGCTAAGTAATCTGCTCGGGTTTGCTCTCGGGAGCTTTTGTTCCCTGCGAGCTTTCCGTACAGCTTTGGAGGCGGAGAGTGAAGATGGCGGCCTCCCAATCTCCGCCCCGGAGGAGCCGAGAACTCGGGGTCCCGCTTCTCAGTGAGCCCCCAGAGAAAAGCCGTCAGTCACTCCCGTCTCCCCGGTCTCCAGCCGCACTCTGTGCTCACCCGGCCTGTGACCGCGCATTTCTATCTCTGGCACCCGACCCCGGGTGGAGTCTCCAAACCCAGCAGATCCCTGCGGCGCACTCCCGCGCGGCTCCTCCCAGGGGAGGAAGGTGAGTCTCCCCGGATCTGCCGCTTGTTGGGTCCCTGCTGGAGGAGCAGTGGCCCGACTGTGCCACGGATCACGGTTTATGGCCACCCCGAGCTGAGAGCCCGCGCCTGGGCTCCGCCTCTGCAGCCGGCTTCCCTGCTCCGATACCTGGGAGCTCTGCCGCACTCAGGCACCCCTGATCTTTCTGTGACCCCGAGGGTCCTGAGACTATACTGTCCCACGAGGGTTCCACCCCCTGCTTAGCCACTGGAGTGACATCCCTCAGTGGAGGCAACTTCTAAAAGTTCTGATTTGGGGGCGCCTGGGTGGCTCAGATGGTTAAGTGTCTGTCTCCGCCTCAGGTCATGATCTCAGGGTCTTGGGATCGAGCCCCGCATCAGGCTCCCTACTCAGCGGGAAGCCTGCTTCTCTCTCTCCCTCTACTACTCCTCCCTGCTTGTACTCTCTCACTCTCTCTGTTGAATAAATAAATAAAATCTTTTAAAAAATAAAAATAAAAAAAATAAAAGTTCCGATTTTGTGCTCCGCGGCTCTCTCACTTGCCAGAAGCAGCCGTCGGAGGCCCCTCCCCTGGCGGTTATTCTCCCGAATATCGCCTCGGATTCACTTCTCCTCAAGTCCCACCTTCCAGAAAGCGGTCGCTTTTCTGTTCGGAGAGTGTTGCTATCCTTTTCTTTGATCTCCTGTTGAGTTCATAGGTGTTCAGAATGGTTTGATCCCTATCCAGCTGAATTCCTGGGACCAGACGAAATCTAGGTCTCCTACTCCTCCGCCATCTTGTTCCTGTTCAAATGGATATATAGTTTTGTAAAACTTTGCCATACTCTTTTCTAGAGTGGCTGTACCATTTTATATTCTCACCAGCAATGTATGAGTGATCCAGGCTCCACATCCTCTCCAGCATTTGGTATTGTCACTATTTTTATTTTAGCCATTCTGATAGGTAAGTAGTGATATCTCATTATCGTTTTAATGTCCATTTCCCTGCTGGCTAATCTTGAACATCTTCTCATGTGCTTATCTGCCATTCATAGCTTCTCTTTGGCGAAATGTCTGTCTTTTGCACAATTTCTAATTAGATTGTTTTCTTTTTACTGTTGAATTTTGAGAATATTTAATATATTCTGTTTGAGGTCTGTAGTTGAGTTAACAGTGTTGTACTGATGTCAGTTTCCTGATTTTGATATTGTAGTACCGTTATATAAAATGTAGAGACAGGGCTAAGGGTTCAGGGGCTTCCAGTACTAACGTGGGTTAACTTTTTCAGATATGGGATTTGCAGATATTTTCTCCCTATTTGTAGCTTTGTTTTTCATCCTCCTGATGGGGTCTTTACTCTGTAAAAACAGACCAGAAGTTTTTACACAGTTTAGTGAGAAGAATAGACAAGAAATTGCAAGTGAAGTATGGAGAGATGTAAAACACTACTGTTCACCACATTCATCCCTTGGCTGATGCCTTTTTTGTAGTCTCTGTAAACAGCTATGAAAACATTCCTTGTACCTTAGTGGTGTCGCACTGACCTGGCTTCATCTCCCGCTTCAGGCTGTAGGGCCTCCTCTGCTTTGAGAGTCCAGTCTTGGGCAGGAAATATATAAAGTGTCTCTGTCTCAGAAGGCCTTCAACTTCTTGTTCAGCTCCAATCTTTCTGCTAGATCTTTCTTGATCTCTTGGTGTATAAGCCTTCTGCCTGGCTTTATGCTTCCAGAAGCCTGGGTTCCCAGCCTCTTTTTGATGGCTGGCATTGGCCCTGTGCCATTCCTTTCTTTGCTACTCTTCTGGTTTTGGCTTCTAACAACACCTGATCTGTGGTGTCGGCTACCCTGAAGTAGAATACAAAAGCTGTCATAACCCGTAGCTGCACAGCCTCGTGAAAGAGCCATTTTAACCTAGAGAACTCAAGATAGGAAAAACTGCAAGATTAAGTTCTAATCTATTTGAAGGTAAAATCGAAGATGGCGTATATGCCGCATCCATCAGTGGCCAGGCATGAAAACACAAAGGGTACATGAACAAGGCCCCGCACCCTGTAGGGTCCTGCCATTCTCTACTTGAAAGAAAAGAAAATGTGTGAGAAAGGGAAGAGAATAGAGGGAAAAAATGATCATATTTATTCCTTCTGAGTTCAGTTATCATGCATCATAACTAGAACCAGGATCTGCTTTTGTTTGATGAACATGATTAATCTTACAAATGAACAATAATTAATTAGAGGAAATGACATTCATTCCTCTTGCCTGTCCTGCAATTCCAGATTTAAAGTCATTCTGTGAATTGAAGAGATGTTTAATGAATGCCAGTGTCGGGCTAGAGCCTGCTCATACCTTCCAGCAAGAGCTGATTGCACGTACCTCTTCCTGACTCTGCCTTCAGTGACATAGTGTTAGTAGTCTGAAGTCAGCCATTGTAAGAATATTTATGCCATGAAATCAGCGAACACTACACATCAGGACTTTTTTCTCTCTTGGGGAGTCACTTGTTCAACATTAACCAGTTCACCACTGGGTGCCTACCATTGGGTGATTGTGTAGACTCTGGGAGATGAGACACAGTCCTGCTCTCTGGGATCTCAAAATCTAGGAGTCACAATCCCCTTTTGGAGCCCAAACCTCTTCTGTCAGCTCTTTTCTTCAGTAGTCTCACCCTAGCCCACATTTTCCTTCCTTTCCCACTTCTCAGCCCTTCCTCTTTGTCTTTGGGAACTTGCATTTCACTGTTAAGCAGCTTCCTTATAATCTCATTGCTTTCTCTAACCGCGTCTTGCCTTGCCTCGATTGAAGATTACATTTCTGAGGGTAGCCTTTTTTTTTTTGCAACCCTCTCAAGTGGGACCCATGCTCCCATGCCCCCAGCCTGTAATGGGTCTCAAGGAGTGGCTGCCATTCTGTTGGTTTTCTGTGGCTGTTTCAGACTATTATTACACCACTTTTATTCAATTGCTCCTCTTCCCATACTATCCAATTAGACTCTCTCCCTTTCATTAACCCAAAGAGGGAACGCAGTAGGAGGAACAGGTTTGGGAAGGAAGCTTTTTGACTGGGTGGTACTGGTGGGAGGTATTGCTGGGACATCAAGGTGGAAGATGTCCAGCTGGATATTGGAAATGCAGCTTTCAGGGGTCTTTGTAAGCAAGAGACTTTGTGGGATTTTCCTGGGCTCAGTACAGGGGTTCCTTTACTCTTCCTACTTCTTTTCTACCTACTTTACCTGCTTTTCTAGCACTGGATAAGGAAAAGACAACAGTCTACCAGAGATAAGACAAGATTTTGTTTTATCTTACAAATCATCAAATTAAAATGAATTTACACCTAGTGTACTTTCAGTAATATATATTACATTTTCACTTCAAAAATTGAGGATCCAGTGGTGTATGGCATACAGTTGTGGTTTACCACATGCATAAAAACAATTTACATGCTCGACAACAAAATCTTGTCAGCGTTCTCAAGTATTCAGTTAACCCCCCAAATCCCTTTCTGACCATTCTGATTAATTAAAGTACACTTTAATGCATAGGTCCGGGACAGCAAAACAAAAGCTTGCACTTTGGCAACCTTGATCTGTTTCACCATAAATAACAGGAAAGAAGAGAGGGGATCACAGCCTCCACTGGGATCTAGCTCCCTTTCTACATGTATAAGCCCGACCCGAGACTGCATACCCCAGTCTCATACAGATACTTTAGCAATTCACCTCTTCTTTTCCCTGGAGTGCACTCGTTGACATTGGAACACTAAGAACTTTTTGACAGATTTCTTAAGAAGAAAATCTCCCCTAACAGCTTTATTTTCCCTATCTTACCAATTACTGTCTAAATGCTTTCAAATTCTGAAAAGAGCAAGGCAAGAACATGATACAGTTATCAGTCCAAGCACTTTCAATGCACTCTTCTAGAAGTCACCAAAGTGGTTTTTATTGTTCTTTTATCAGCAATTGAGATTTTTATAAAGTGTGTGCTGTATTAATTATAGACCAGGTTGATGAGTTACTTTGCTATCAATCAATTTACAGAGCAATCATCATTACCAACCACTTAATCTTCACTGTGACAGCTTGTGATAATGCCCGAACTTTCATGATTAATTTACAGTTTGCAATCCATATATGTCAAACAGATAGTGCATATAGTAATATTTGCCACAGTTAATGCAAAAAATGAAGGCAGCAAAACAGTTTTGTTATGATGTGGAAATGCACCTTTTTGGGGAGAAATAAGGATCTGAAGTGCATTCATGCATCTAGCTTATACGTAATTCCCCATAAATCTCTTGGGTTGTACATGCCAACCAGCCTTACACATCATTATGAATATTTAGCCAAATGCTAAAAAATGTTGACCCCATTTTACAGGTATAGAAATCAAGACATAGAAAAAATTTGTCAACATCCTACAAATAAAGTAGCATATAATTCTACATTTCTGATTGTAAGCAACTTCTGAATGGTATTGATGTGATGGAATAAAAAACAACAGTAGTGAAGGTTTGGAGGAAACCAGAGTCATTTTATTTTTCATTTCTTTTGCCTAAATCTAGTAGGATGAGATGCAGTATAAAATAGTGGTTAAGAACATATGGTGAGCGCTGTGAATTGTGTAAGACTGTTGAATCACAGACTTGTACCTCTGAAACAAATAATACATTATATGTTAAAAAAAAAAGAAGATAGTAGGAAGGGAAAAATGAAGGGGGGGAAATCAGAGGAGGAGACGAACCATGAGAGACTATGGACTCGGAGAAACAAACTGAGGGTTCTAGAGGGGAGCGGGGTGGGGGGTTAGCCTGGTGATGGGTATTCAAGAGGGCACATACTGAATGGAGCCCTGGGTGTTATATGCAAACAATGAATCATGGAACACTACATCAAAAACTAATGATGTAATGTATGGTGATTAACATAACATAATAATAAAAAAACATACGGTGATTAACATAACATAATAAAATTTAAAAAAATGTTTCAAAAAAAAAGTGGTTAAGAACAGGCCTCTAGCATGACACTGTCTGGGTTCAGATTTTGGCTCCAACATTTCTTAGCTGTGTGATACTCAACGGGTAGCTTAATTTCTATGTGCTTTGGTTTCCTCATCTGTAACAATAGGGATGATGATGATAATGGTAGTACATGCATCATTGGATGCTAAGAACATTAAACAGTTAATATTTAAGGTGCTTAGAACAGTGTGCGGCACATGGTAAGTGGTATATGAGTATTAGCTTATATATATAAAGATTTTGCAGAACTTGGTTGCAGATTGGTTAAATGTCTGCTGATCGACTTTTGTAGCAAGTCTATACGGACTGTTGGTTTATTTGTCTTGTTCCATCCAGAATAGATAGCCATTCTCACTTCTGTGTAGTTCTCCTTCATTCACTACTTCAAGATTAAGTTCCCTCCTAGGCTTTCTTGCTTCAAGTTAAAGTAATTACAGATCTTTTCATCTTTTCATTGTAGCTCATATTTTCTTATACCTTAATCCCCTCTTTCCGGTGCCCCTAATTCATATCAGGAACTGTTTTGCCCATTGATGAGTATGACTCTGGATGCCCCCCCTTTTTAAAAAGATTTATTTATTTATTTTAGAGAGAGAGCAAGCAAGAGAGGAGAGGGACAGAGGGAGAGGAAGAAACTTTAGCAGACTCTATGCTTAGTGCAGAGCCCAACATGGGGCCCCATCTCAAGACCCCGAGATCGTGACCTGAGCCAAAACCAAAAGTCCAACGCTCAGTGCACTGCACCACCCAAGGACCCCTCTGGATGCCTTTTATAATGGAATGATGGTCTCCTACGTTTTGAAAGATGCATGAGAGATTGTCTAAGGCAGTGTTCTTCAAACTGTGGTGTGCAGGGGTGCCTGGGTGGCTCAGCTGGTTAAGCGTCAAAAAAAAAAAAAAAATGTGGTGTGCTTCAGAATCACCAATGGCTCTTATTACAAATAAGGATGCCTTGTACCCACCCTGAAGATTCTGACTCAGTAGATCTGCTGGTGGGCTCTGACAGCTTATTTTTAAAAATCTTACAGGTGATTCTGAAGCAGAAGGGTTGGGAGCCACTGCACTAGGGCATATACTTCCCTCCAGATAGAACCAGCTAGATCTACTGGGTTTAGATCCTCAAAAGACTCTTTAATAGGAAGCTGGAGCTTAATACAGTCAGGTATTATAGTCCCATGTTCTCAAGGGGCTCTGTTATTATTATCATCATTAACAATATTTAAAATGGAATAATGAAGTTAACACTTATATAGCACTTATTATTTATCAGGCAATGTTCTAAATATATTATATTGACATACATCTATCAAGGTATTTAATCTCCATAACCTTGTGAGGTAGAGGCTACCTATCTTACCTTATTCAGGAGAACTATCTACCATCCTTGTTTTCACAAACAGAAACAGAGATACAGAGAAGACACTAGCTAACCGTATTGACTACTTACCCTTTGCCAGGTTCTGGGCTCAGTAATTCTTTTACATGCATCTAATCCTCACAACAGTTAATGAGGACACTGAGACCTCAGTGAGGTAAGTTCTCTTCCAAAGTTCCTGCTGCTGGTGGGCGACAGCACCACAACTGGAACTCAGGTTTTTACTGATCTAAAAGTCTGTTAGCCCTAGTTGTCAAGCTAGGTTATTGGCTTTTTCTTTTCGTAATATGGAGAGTAATAATGAGTGTATAACCATCACTGATTTGTAGATTCTTTCATGATGAGATAAAGGAGTTGGGAAAGATGTCATTCTTTGAAAAGGCTTTTGAAGCCCTGTCTTGAAGAAAGTGGGAGGAGTTTCATTCAATATATTCTAGAGACAGGTCCACCTAAGTGCGAATCCAATAACTCAGGGCAGGAACCTCTATCATGCCTTCCTCAAAGGAGTCTTTATAGAGATGTCCATGAAGCCCTAGGTTTTTCACAGAAGGAAATGGAAGAGGAGGGGTTAGTCAAAGGGGCTTCTTGGCTGAAAATTTTCACTTCCTCCTAAGTCTTGAAAATGTTCTGAAATAAACCTCAGAGCACATGAGAAAAGGTGTTTGTGATGCATCTAGGTATGAAAGGCAATGCCTTTGAGTGACAAAATACTGGAATTTAGGGGAACATTTTTGATGTATTAAGGAGACAGAAAACCCTTGAACTTGGAACTGGACTGGAAGTCTGCTCTCTATGCACTGTTGGGAGGCTTATACAGATTTTGACTTTCTTATCTAGGAATTGTGTGATCCTAGAGATAAGACAGGAAAGTTCTTGCTGTAGTTCTTTGAGTGCCTAGGAGATTAAGAATATTTTTCTCTTGGGCAGAGTTTTGGATTGCTCCTGCTCTTTGTAGGCAGCTGCATTTTGGGACCGGATGGGATTCTACAGACTCAAAGGCGACAACCAGTTTATTTGGGGTATACATAGTTCCTGTCCTTCACTACAAATAAAATAATGATAAAGCACAGGCAACATTAATGAGAAGCAACAATAGATAAATAGACATGTGGAATAGAATACAAGAAATAATCTGCCAACATATGGCAAAAAAATAAATAAATGAGGTGACAAAGGCCGGGTCCATCTGTGGTGATAAAGATGGGCTCCTTTGTAGGAAAGAATATGGTATTCCCAGGCCTTACCTGGGAGCTCGTTAAAATGCAGAATCTCAGGCCCCATCCTGGATCTACTGAATCTACATCTGCTTTTTAACAACCTCTACAGATGATTTGTTCTCACTTTGAGAAGTGCTGGGGTAGAAGAGTTAGTTAAGTTCTCATGTTTGCTGCTCCATTTTTGTGTTTTCTCTAGGAGGAAATCCCCCCTCCCTTTTTTGTGGAAGGTAAAGGGGAAATGAACCTCTTCTTGAGTGGTAAATGTAGAGACCAACCTCAGAAAAAGCATAGAAGCATATTACTGTCTCCTTCTCTGGTCCTGACAGTGAAAGAGAAACCAAGCAATGGCTGGGCCTTCCCATTTCCATTACATGCTGTAAATAGGAACATAAAAATCATTACCTCATTCTCCATAAACATCTCTGAGCAAGGCTTTGTGCATGTGACAATCACTTGGTTGTGACACTTTTGTTCATAGCTGAAAAGTATTGAGAAGCATCCCTAACTTGGCTTCAAATTTGGGGTAGGTGAGGAACTGCTGGGGGGAGTTAAATGGAGTTGGTAAAGAATCATTCTGACAGGGTAGGTATTAAGACTAACTACTTGTGTAATGGTATATGGGAGCCTGGAGCACTGGCTGTAATTGAAAACCCGCATCTCCCTTTTGTTATACAAGTAGACAGTGAAGGCCCCATAGTTGAAAGTATTCTAAAGTTATTTTCAGCCTATATAGGGACTTTGTCTCATAGTAAAAAGCACCAATATAAAACCTTTTGTTTTTATTCGGTAAACTATTGACAGGTGGAATCTGTGTGGCTTTCTCATCATGGAGCTGAATGAAAATACCAGCTGCACAGTTTGGGTTCTGATTGTGGTTAAGTATATAGTTTAGTAAGAAAAAGTTTGGGGCAGTCAAACAATCCAAGGGGTAACCACCTACTAGTAGTGTGAATGGAGCTGTGCTTCTAAATGTAACACTATTTTGCAGGGCTTCTAGGGACTACAGAATACCATGAAACATGATTTGTATATATAAGTCCATTGTCACATTGAGACAGTTCCTAAACAGTATCTACAAATAATAGCCAGACTTTGGATCCTCAATAGAATGATAAAATTTGGGGCACCTGGGTGGCTCAGTTGGTTAAGCGACTGCCTTCGGCTCAGGTCATGATCCTGGAGTCCCTGGATCGAGTCCCATATCGCGCTCCCTGCTCGGCAGGGAGTCTGCTTCTCCCTCTGACCCTCCCCCCCTCTCATGTGCTCTCTCTCATTCTCTCTCTCAAATAAATGAATAAAATCTTTAAAAAAAAAAAAAAAGAATGATAAAATTTATTGATAGTCCTGCCAAGTCTGTGACCTCCAGCTACTCAGCCAAGGCAGTTTCTTAAGAGTACATGGGGGATGACATCAGAATTTGAATCCAGACCCCGCTTACTTGAGACCTCACAATTATGTTTTCTATCCATCATCAGCAATGAATGGATGGCCTTACTTGGTTATACCTCCTGGAAAGAACTGAAGAATCATCTACTTACATCTAGGAAAACCTACCAATCAATGAGCCAGTCTACCCACCATGCAGCCAATTTGCCTGAATACCAATCAAGCAAGCAAGCAAGCAACCAACCAACCAACAAATCAATTGAATTCCACAAATTCTTAAGCTGTTTGTACCAGATACTGTGCTAGGTGAGGATAGTATAAAATTTAATGAGGTAAGGTCCCTGGTCTTGAGGAAAAGACAGACATTTAAAGAAATAATATTATATGATAAATGACAAAATAAAGGAAACCATGTTTTCTGCCTGGAAAAGTGGTGAGATGGAGGGACAGATCCAGGTAACATATAGAAAGGAGATGACATTTCAACTTTGTTTTAAAGAATGAGTCTGAATGGTGAGATAACCTCTCCAGACCTAGGTCACAGCATGAGCAAGATCATGGAGGCAATCAAAGGTCATGGTTTGTTTAGAGAACAGTGAGGATTGAGGATAGCATGGGGGTGGGGAAGTTATAGCACATAAGTGCCATCTTCCACATGCCTAAATAGATTAATCTGAGCTCACATTATAGCTGTTCAGCAGCTGGATTTCTCTAAAATAACCCAAATAGGCTTGAAAATTTGTCATTTCCCACATGGAAGGATTTAGACCCCTACTAAGCCAAGTGTTTTCACCTGAATATTAAGAGGTTTGGGTAGCTAGATCATTTCTAAGGGCTCTTCCAACCCTAATGTTTTTAGTTTCCATGTTTAGGTTTGAAAGGTAGGTAATTAGATAGAAATGTTTAAACCTTAAAGGAAGGAGGTATATTTCAAGCTGAAAGGTATCACTAAGTATTTCAGTCTGTTCTCAATTTCTGTCTCAATGTCACAGCTCTAAGGTGTTAGTTTGAACTCTTTGATAGTTCTTAACTTTGACAAAGATGCTAAGGTGTGGGCCTTGTCAACTTTTTTTTCTTTGTGTTGTGTTTACTTTTTCTGATTTAAAGAATGGCTTGTAATGAAAATGCATTCAAGTGTCTGTGCTGTGCGTGGCGTTGTGCTGATTTGCATGACCTCTTAGCTGCATGGTGATTAGAAGTAAGAAAGAACACAAGGCCCTAGAAGAGGGAGCTGTTATGAAATGTCAATGAAGATGATTCATCATAGCAGATGACCTGTCTTGTCTCTAGGCGTATTGGCCAAGAGAAAGTTTTGTCTGTGATACTTTCTCACTTTCCCTTTCTATATCCTTGTCCCCTTTATTCTCTTTTCCCTTGGAAGTACCACGTAGTCATCTGGAAAGAGGAGATATTTTTTGGCAAGGAATTTACTAGAATCTCTTGAATATCATTACACGGATAACCACTTATTCTACCTACTTACATGTTGAGCCTTTAATAGGCCTATCTGCTTGTAAGACAGTCAGATGTCTTGACAAAGATTTTCTCCTTAACCAAACTTTATTCAGGTTCCTCTGAGTCTTCTTCTTGATTAGGCCTTGACCTTGGCTGAGCCCAGTTTTAGCAAAGAATATTGGTAAGTCAATTTATCAAGAATCCCCTCACCTTTTGAATCTAACCAAGCTCCTCTTTTCCTATTGTTTATGTGTGATCAACTCCTCATTGCAAGAATCCTATTAAGTCAGTTTAGTAAGAGTCTCTACCCTTGATATCTAATCAAGTTCCTCTTTGTAATTTTCCCTTCACTGTTCTCTTCACTCTTCTCATTTGCTACAAATCCCCAGCTGTCTTGGCCATATTGGAAACTGAGTTCAGTCTCTCCCCCTAATCGTGATTGTCTCTCCCTTATTGCAGTAATCTTGAATAAATTCTCCCTTACCATTTTAACAAGTGCCAGAATAATTTCTCTTTGACAGTCTGCATGTGTCTTTGTGGTAGGCAGAATTCTAAGATAGCACCCATAACCTTCACCACGACCCCCAGGCCCCAGTGTTACTCCCATGGTTATTGTGTTACATGGCAAAAGGAATTTTGCCGATGTGATTAAGGTCATTAACTAGTTGACCCTAAGGTAAAGAAATTTTGGAGGCTGGCCTATCCCAATCATGTAAGCCTGTTAAAAACAGAGTTTTCCCATATGGTAGCAGAAAAGGAAGTCAGAGAGATTCAAAGAATGAGAAAGGATTTAATGTACCATTGTTGATTTGAATATGGAGGAGCTAGGTGGGAAGGATCTAAGAGTGGCTTCTAGTTGCTGAGAGTAGTCCATGGTCAACAGCCAGCAAGTAAACAGGACTTCAGTCCTGTTGCTGCAAGGAACTGAATTCTGCCAACAACTTGAGTGAACTTGGAGGTAGAGTCTTCCCCTAGAGTCTCTCAAGAAGAGCCCAGGCTAGTTCACCTTTATTTTTTCAATTGCTGATACCTTGATTTTGGCCTTAAGGAGACATAAGCAGGGAACTCAGATGAGCCTGCTCAGAATTCTGACCTATAGAACAGTGATCTAATAAATGGGTGTTATTTTAAGCCACAAAGTTTGTGGTAATTTGTTACACAGCAATAAAAAACTAATATATCTTATTCACATATCAGGGAGAAGGTTGATTGCCTGCCAACTTTTAGTCAGCTCTGCAATTTTCTTTATATGGCATGAAACCATATGGCCAGGTTTTTCTTAAATTCAGTCATCTCAATTCCCTTATTTAAAAGACAGGTAAAATCAGCTCTTTAGGATTTCACATTGAAAATAGAAGTTAGCAGTGTTTATAACACAAGCTCATTCACTTAACAAATATTTATTGGAGGTCTACTATGTGTAAAGTACTCAGTGATACATAAAATCATTTAGGATATGATCGAGGGTTTTATAGGCAGCTTATTTCTTACATCTGCTTTTTTTTTTTTTTTATAGAATTAGAACCTACATGAGGAGAATTAGCTTTTTAAAATCTATATGTCTATCTATCTATCAAGATATTTAGTTTAAGAAATTGGCTCATGCCATTGTGAAGGCTTGGCAAGTCCAAAATCTGCAAGGTAGACTGTCAGGCTGTAGATACAGGGAAGAATTCCTTGTTCTTTCAGGGAGTTCAGTCTTTTTCTCTGAAAGCCTGATTAGATGAGGCCCACCCACATTATGGAGGGTGTTCTACTTTACTCAAAGTCTATGGATTTCTTTTTTCTTTTTTTTTTTTTTAGATTTAAATGTTAATCTCATTAAAAAAAATACCTTTACAGAGACATCTAGAATAATGTTTGACCAAATATCTGAGTACCGTAGTCTGGCCAAGTTGACACATAAAATTAACGATCACATTCTCTATCATGAGCAGAGCAGCTGAAGATCAGGCTTCCGCCTCTTCCTGACAGTCAACAGGGAAAGAGACCTATTTAGTCGCTTGCCAGAGACAGTTTACTGCCAGAGAGGGAGTAAGAGAATCCCTTTGCTTGCCCAGTGACTTCTGCCTCATACCTAGCAATCTGATGAACCTTTCTTCTTTCCTCGAGGAGGATCCAGGGGAGGGCTGGAGAAAAGAATGGAAAGTTTCTCATAAGCTCTAGAGATAACAGAAATGTCCTGACTGAGACAGGAACTTGGGGAGTAGAAGAGAAGAGTTCTTCCAAAATACAGT
Organism: Neomonachus schauinslandi; assembly: GCF_002201575.2. Lineage (NCBI taxonomy): Eukaryota > Metazoa > Chordata > Mammalia > Carnivora > Phocidae > Neomonachus > Neomonachus schauinslandi. The sequence goes on along the minus strand of NC_058419.1, from coordinate 5,932,430 downwards.
GCCTGCCTTCAAAGAGTTTATAACCTAATTGGAATAATACAGAAATGACAGGTGAGCCTTGCCCCTCCTGTTCTTTCAAGGAGAAATCAAAGAATTTGTATAATCGACATTACACAATTGTCCCTCTTTATCAGCGGTTTCACTTTCCATGGTTTCAGTTACCCATGGTCCACTGCGGTCCAGAAGCAGAGATGATCCTCCTTCGGATATATTGTCAGAAGTTCAAAGTAGCCTAATGCTACATCACATGCCTACCTACGTCATTCTCCCCACTTCGTCCCATCACATAGGCATTTTATCATTTCACTTCATCACAAGAAGGGTGAGTAGAGTACAATACAGTATTTTTGAGAGAGAGACCACATTCACATACCTTTTATTACAATATGTCATTATAAGTGTCCTATTTTATTATTAGTTATTGTTGTTAATCTCTTACTGTGCCTAATTTATAAATTAAGTTTTATCACAGGTATGTATGTATAGGGAAAAATGGATATATACACACCATTTTATATATATATATACACACACACCATTTTATATATATTTTATATACATATAAATATGTGTATATATATTTACACACACCATTTTGTATATATATATATATGTATATATATATGTATATATACAGGGTTCAGTACTATCTGCAGTTTCAGGCATCCACTGGGGGTCTTGGAACATTCCTCCATGGATAAAGGGGAGACTATTATAAACCATGTAGGGAGAAATAATTCCAACCATGAGTTACAAACTCAGTGATTCTAAGCTATCAATTAGGACCCAGGAAAAGGACACACTATTACTTTGTTCAAGACCAACAGAGTCTTAGGAATAAGAGCCTGAGCTCAGACAGACCTGAGTTCAAATAGTGACTAGGGCCACCTGCTGTGTGTGTGTGTGTGATCTATAAAATGAGGGTATGCATATCTACCTCCCAAAGCTTTGTGAGGATAGTTTGAGATATCTTATGGAAGGCACTCCAGACAGTGCCCAGAACATAGTAGGAGATTGACAAACTGGAGTTTGTATTATTGTGAATAGTAGCAGTACCATCAGGAGAGATGCCAGAAATGGAGGGTGCATGAAATGAGTCCATTCTTGAATACTCACTGAAGAGTATGGGCTTGTTTATAGACCTACTCACCTTTGTCAGTGGATAGCAGATGGGGAGCAATAGATCCTTTCTCAATCCTTCCTTCTTGTCTCATAAGTGACATTAACAGGACCTGTACACAAGAAATAAATATGAAAAATCAAAAGTATATATATTGTTTACCCTGCACATTATTTGCTGTCTTATATTGTGCCATGACTTTTGTATCGAGCTTTGTGACCTTGAATGGAAACAGCAAGTTACTTTGGATTTAATTGTTGTAATTTATTGCTTTTTCTGCCTTCAGCTGCTGACTGTAAATTTTGGTAGAGAAACACAAAATCGCTTCCTGTTCTTGACACATAAAGGGCTTTTTCCCCCTAGTTATGCTCATAATTTTATGCTGGGTGACCTTTGCATCTGTGGCTTGGTTTTATGATTTAAAAACTGTGCTTTGGCTGACAGACAATTCTGGAAATGATTTTTTTTTTTTTTTACCTAATGCAAATTGCCTGAGCCCAAGATATAACGCAAGTTCCTCTCTTTATATTTCCTGTTAGCATCGCCAGCGTCATGCTGCCTATAAATCAATTAATCTGCCCTGGATGAGAGGCTCAAGTCCTGTGAAAACTGCTTGAGAAAATACCTTTGTCTCTACCACCTTTCACTTCCAACATGGAATTCCTGTAAAATCACATTAAGAGGCAGTTGGAACTAAAAACAATCAATTAATTTCTTGTTTAGATAATAGGCTCAGTTCTGATCTATAACAAGGTTCATTTGAGTGGGGAAGAAGAATTTTGTCCTGATTATTACTTGGTTGTGTCTGAAGCCTTATCCTCTTTCCCTTGCCCTGTTGTGTGTGAAGAAAAGGAAGGTAATTGGTCTGTGCACAGCCCCCACTGGTTTTTGATTGTGGAAACATAGGCCAAGGCCTGAGCATCTTGTCGACTCAGTTGAACAGATGGAAAGCATGAAGATTCACCCTCAGCAGCAGGTTAGAATTTGGCAACTTGAGTTTATGAGATTTAATATTCATATGAATAAATAATAAGGAAGAAAAGGTATTTATCCCCCACAAACTTAAAATAATTTCTCCTTTCACAAAAATGCAATAAAAGCAAAATTAAAAGAAGTATTTTATTTTCTCATAAGCACTAATGAACAAGGGCAGAGTGGTCCTGGACTTGGAACTGTAGCTCATAAGCCCCATTTAAGGCCATACCACCCATAACCCCTCAGCAGGCCAATTGCCTGTTGAAATCCATGGGGAATTCACCAACTTCTGGAGGAGAAGATCAAGTCTCAGAGAAGCTCCTGCTTCTAAATTCATTCACTTTCCTCTCTTCTTTTTATGGTACATGTATTATGATGATCAGTTTTATTACTGCTAGAGCCATTTAAGAGGAAACATGTTGGCAGATGATTAAGGGTGACCATGTCCACTGGTGAAGTTACTGCAAGGCCTTGCAAAAGCACAGTGCTAACCTGTGCATAGACTCATGGGATTTTGCATTCATTTCTTTATAGATTATGCCTGTACACAGGGAACAAAATATGAAAATAAGGGGGCAGAGCAGACATTAAGGGGTTGAAACCATTTTCACAGCAGTATCTTGTAAGCTTTCCAGTATCCTCTGACTTATCAAGATCCAAACTCTCACAGCTGGTGCACATTTTGATGCCAAATGACTGGCGTGGCTGAAATTGGAAGTCACCATGTTTCCCTGTATCAATGTAGTCTTCTCATTGTCCCATGTAACTTCTGAATGTAAGTTTGGATTGTAAAGAGAGTATATTTTTGGGGAGTGCAGGCTTTTTGAGCTTAGGTCTAGGCCAAGGAGATGTATGCCTGAGAAGTCAAGTGAAACGAAAATCCTGCTGAGTGCCTGCTTTAAAGTTGTCAACCAGGGATGTGCCAAAGCTATTGGCAGAAGTTCAGGTTCTTTCGAACAAGGGCAATGTACCAATCCAAGAACCAAGGACAGCAAAGGAACTGTGTGCTTGTGCTCTCCCATATTGGCTCATTAGGTTTGAGTCACCCATTCTTAATAGGAATCATTCTCTGGCTGCTGGCGGTATCAACCTAACAAGAGCAGGCCCAAATTTAGGGTTTTAAGGGCTATTCAGAGGACAAGGGAGCAACTAGAGCAATGCTAACAGAGTCGTTGAGCTGGATGGAGTCAAGAGTGGTGGTGTATCCATCTGAGGAAAGGTGTTCTGAGCATCTGATTCACGGAGTCAGTCTGAAGAGTAAAACAAAATGATTTAAGTTTCCAAAGCACACGTGCATGAATGTATGTGTGTGCACACATGCACACTCATGATGTCTGTGCTTGCAAATGTGGATCTCCTGATGTCCTCAGGACATCATCTTTTGGAGAGAGCTCTCAGGTTTGAAGGTTCAGTCCAGTTTCTGAGCCCCTCCAATGGGAGCAGAGCCAAAAGATCCTTGTGGTTGCTGGGTTCTAGAATTAGCCTCATTTCCATTGGCCCTGAATGTCTAATGTGCTTGGTGGTGTTCCTAGTTCTTTCAGATGCTTACCAAATTGCAACGTTCCCACTCGCACCATGTCCACTGGGCTTCTGTGCCTGAGTTCATGGTTTGGTTTTGAGTTTCCCACTGGGACTAAGTTTGTTTTCAATACCTGCCCACTTTGGCTCAGTTCTTATACTCAGATATTGACTCTTTCCTTCACCAAACCCTACATTTAAGAGTTCCTTTAACCTTTAACCTTGAGACATCGGCCTGCGTGCTGCTCTAACAAATACCCTACAGTTCGATCAGTGCCCCTCACCCTGGTTGGATAGACTGCAGTCTTCTTTTGTCTCCTCACCTGAATAGATTAAGATGTCAGAGCGTGTCATTTGCTTGAGATTTTCTGTTTGATGACAATCAACATCTGAGAGTTCATACTTTGACAAAAAGAGCATTTGGGGGTTAGAATACCTTGAAATGTCAGAATGAATGGAAGTATTAAATAACTAGTAATCTTAGTGTGTTTTAGTAATATATAACCTAGTTGTATATAATTTCATTTTTTTAAACAACTCATCACTGGTCTCATGTATTCCTAGTTCTGACTCTGATTTGGTCATTAGCAGTATCGTTTTGTATCAGTGTTTCCTTTTATATATGTTACAAACTTCATTGAAGTGTTTATAAGCAGGGGTTGTCACACATCTGTGAAAGTGACGTATGTATTGTAATGAAATCTGTCACATTTATAATTCATTGAATAGAACAGGTAGGAAACAGACTGGTTTTATGTAAACCCAAATTTAGAATTTCAAGGACTTCTAAGTCAGTCTTCTTTATTTTTATTTTTGTTTTTTTAAAGTAAGCTCTATGGCCAGCGTGGGGCTCAAACTCCTTAGACCCCGAGATCAAAAGTTGCATGCTCTGTAACTTGTTGTTCTTTAGAAACAGACTGGTGCGCAGGGGATAAAAGACAAAGGAGGAAGGGCTTAATGATGATGAATCATTTTATTATCAGATAATATATTTCCCCATCATTTCTCTACTCTTTTGGGTTTTCATAACTGTAAATATACCATATGTGGTAATTTTATAAAGATGCCAAATTATAAATAATACCTCCTAACACTGCTAAACCAACAAAGGAGTTTTTAATCCATCCCCAGTGCTAAAATATTGCATATATTTCCATTTTCCCCAGGTTAACACCTTGTTACCAATAATTGCCAAAAGCTTACAGTGGGACCTAAATAGATTTCTAAATACCCAGAGGAAGGGAGGGGTGGTCCTACCTTCCAAAGCCACCAGATTTGCTTCCTTGGGGTCTCCTGAGGCATCCGGGGCAGGGGGAGAGTCCAAGCAGAGGAAGGGGTGAGGTGGCTTGGAGCCCAGCAGCACTTACTCTTCGTGCTCTGTGCAGAACACTTTTTGTGCAGGTTTTGCGGTCAAACTCCTGCTCTGGATGTACGTGTATTTATTGGTTTAAAGTTTTTGAATATGTTGCTGATTAACAGGAGCTACACTTGAGATTAAGAGGGGCTGAAATGCCAAGCTGAGGCATGTTCCTGCCCATAGAATAGCACACGTGAGGTCACTACTTGGCACATGTGTACAGATCCTTAGCTATGTGAATTATCATTTTTCCAAGACGAGGCAACCAAAGAAGTCCAGAAACAAATTAGATGTTGAGGCAAATGCCAGTTCAACTGACAATCACAACACCGGATTTCAAAACTTCTGTATATCCCAGACAGTTTTGTTCTTGTCATTAATGGACTTGATTAATAAGTAAATAGTCTCACCTTTGAACTCGTATAATACACCTAGCAAAATCAGTTTGATATATTAAATCTCCATTTGAGATTATGTTTTAAAAAAAATCTCACTGATCAAAACCTTAAAAGCTTTAAAGCTCACTGATTTAATGAAAATAGTGTCTCTTTTACTGTAATGATAATGGTAATAATAATAATTCTTACTAAGTATGATCTTACCTATGATCTCATTTGTTACAATAGCCCAGTACAATAAGTAGCATGAGAATTGTCATTTCTATTTTACTGATGAGAAAATTAAAGCTCGAAAAGGTAAAATGACTTACTCAGAGTCACAGGGCTATTGTGGCCCAAAGCCAGGATTCCAATCCAGTTCTTGATTCCTCACTCACTGATTTTTACTCGACCTGCCTTGCAGCCACACTGCCTAAATGTTCCCTGTTTCCAAGTCAGGGACCCTTTCTCCCGCGTGGAGAGCCTCTGATGCCGTGGTTCACAGGGAGATGCATATGTCTCTCAAGGAGGGAGATTCTTGGTGTGCCTTGGATTCCGCCCAGTGTGGTGAACTAGGAGGTGCCACGCTGGACTTGAATGGTGAAACGAGCCCAAGATGAGAAGTTAATTAGACCTTTCGATATCTAATGAGGTTTCCCATAATTTATCACCAGTAGAGAGCACTATAAGATTAGAATTAATGGCAGGCCTTCCTTGAAGAAAGGATTGTTTATATCATGAATGTATGACAAAGGCAGAGTTAAAATGATTGATTTTAAGCAAGAATGATCTGCCCTTGTAGTAGTAGATCATTTCCATCAGTTGAATCTTTAGAGAGCAGTCATTCAAAACTTGCATTTAAATATAATATCAATATTAAAAGAAGTAGGCATTGCTTGCTTGCTGAAGTGAAATGGAAGAGATTCCATTCTGAATCAGAACCCAGGCTTGCCTGCTTTCTCCTTGAATATCTTGCTTCCAAACTGCTGCTGGAGTATTCATAACATAGAGCTCCTTCTCTCTTCCAGCTCCTGTTGTTGCAAATGGGACTTCACACATACGGAATAGGTTCTAACATCAGTTACTCAAAAATATTACAGGGCTTCATTCTGATTGCTTTTATTTCTCTTGCTTGGCATTTGCGGCTATTGGGTTTTCTTAAAACATTTTTTCTGGTTATAAATATAAAATCAAGATTCATTTCAGAAGTAGCCTTCAGTGTATTCATTGTATTCACATAGTTAAAAGACATGCAGTAAATACAAATCAGTGCTCACAGTCGATGGACTGAAATATTGGCATTTAGTTGCAACCCGATTATGGTATTTTACTAGTCTAAACACTGACATGTATCACACAATGACTTTCGTCCTGTGGAAAGCTTTGAAATGGATCTGCCTTAAAGATAGATGCATTTACACTTCATATGTTTTCCATCATTTTTTTTTTTTAACCAATTTGCCAGCTCCCCAAACTAGCGGTATTTAAACAAATTCTTCCCCCACAGCCATTTTGTTCTCTGATTTCACCCTGCCATGAAGTCTCAATGTGAAATTGGCGATAGCATGATTGATCATTTAGCTGACAGCAGAATCATGAGCAAGGGGTAGAAACTTAGCTTCGTATCCAGTAAGAGGAGAAGCTAGAACGCAGAGGTACTAAAATACGAGTATCTCAAACGAAAACAGAGGTAACATGAGAGCTTTAATGTTTGAATAAATCTTTCCCCCCCTGATAAATGTGCTTTCCTTTTCAATTTTGTTTCAGTACTCAGGTTTTCTTATAAGTAGTATATTTATTGAAAAAGGCTCTCTTCCTTTACCCCTCCTTTATCGTAGTAGTAAAAGAACGCCCCCCGCCCCCCCGCTCACCCTTGCAAAATGAGACTGCAAATGCTCTTTCCTCTAAGTCCTTAGTGACTTGTGTGCCTGAATAAGGAAGGGACATGTCCTAGTAATACTGCACATTGGATGAGCCCCATTCAGAAAACAATCACAACCAGGTTTCTGTTTATACAGGTGCCATTAGGTGGGCTTCCGGTCACAGTGAGAAGTTAGCTAGCCAACCAGGTGCGCTGCACATGAGGGTAAGGTGTTTGCATTTTTAAAAGTGCAAGGAAGCTAACTGCTGGCATGAAAATTGGGTCCCCCAGACATAGGTTCTATTGTTTTATTTCCCTGGAGGGGCTCGATCTGCACTTACCTAGTATATGGAACCACTGTGCCCATTGTTGCTATTGAATACCAAGTCCATTAACAAAGGTTTTTATAGCCTTCAATAGGGTTTTCAATTGGAGGTTGTTGTTTTTAATTTTGCCTTTCATGTAGGGATCGGCATTTTAAGGCTACTGTGAAAGTTAATTTACTGACAGTGACAGATAGCATCTATGAAATACAGAATGCAGTTCTTTAGAAAATACTAGTGTGAACTAGTGTGAATATATGATGAAAAGATTTCAAATTATTTAGGTTAAATATCCGATGAGACAATGGATATGAATGCCCTTTATGTACTCTAGAATCCCACCACAGCAAGATAGTATTTTTCTAATAATGTTTCAAATCTTACATATTTTGAATCTATTCTTTGGGGCTGACAATTTTATGTATACATGCATGTCTCTGAAGTGAAGGTGTGAGCAGAGGTTAACTAATAAGCCAAAATGGCAAGTACTGAGGCGCTTCCACTCAGCCTGTGTGAAGAAAGAGAGTAAAAAAATCCAGAAAGTATCCCAAGGCTTTCTGTACGTTACAGAGCCCTTGCTCTTTCTAGCCCTTTCCAATTCAGGTTTCTTCTTGTTCGGTTGTTCAACAATTGCTTCCCATTTTTGCTTTATATTTGACTTATTGTCTTGTTTTCATAGTTGAGCTTAGAAATGATAAAAATAAAAGCATGAACAGAGGAACTTATCAGAAGCTTCCATCACTGAGCAGAAACTCTCAGATTTGGGGTGTGGTTCACTTGTGTCTTTCATGTAATTTTTGCTCTGTTTGCAGACCAGCCTTGTTCTGCAGAGAACTCATGGTTGCTGTTTTTCTCATTATTTCCTTAATTTCAAGTTCCAGTGATGTGCATGTGTGGGGCTTTAAGAATATTCTTCTTGTACTGTATGTATCCTCCTAACATATACCTAAGAGTCATGAGCATCAGGAGTAATAGGGTAGCTCAACTTTTTTCTTGTCTGGAAGATCTTGTATTACACAATAATAGAAAAGTAAAAAATTTGGAGCCAGAACACAACATATGGGTCTCCAAATATCACATGATCCTCTCTATACACTACATAGCACAGAGTTTGGCATAACCCACCTTGGACCAGGTCCAATGTAGTATTCAGTTACTGGCAGTGCTAGAAACACTTGGTGAATCATGGACTCGCCACTAACCAAGCAGTTCTCTGGCTCTGACCCCAAGGATGGTATAACAGTGAGACTCCTGTGTATTACATGGAAAGAAACACACACACACACACAAATATGGAAATGTAGGGAATGATCTTGTCCACCCACCCTCCAACGGGGTTTAACACATTCTTCTGCTTAATCCTTCACATCTGTAGACTCATATTACATTTGTTTCAATGACTCTATGACTGGTAATGTTCCCTCAAAATTGACTTCAGGAAGAATCTGTTACATCATTCTGCTATCTCCACCAGGGCCACACTGTAGATACTCAGTAAATTCTCATTTTAGTAATGAATGAATGCATCTGTTAGGATGAAAATGAGCATTTCCAAATTAGATTCATTTTGTTGGTCTTTCACCTTTGGTACCCCTAATTACGTTTCTCCTTTCCAAGATTGATCTCAAGCAATATTGTTGCTGTTTCTAATTTAAAAACCTCTATCTCCTATATTAATTGAGAAAATGTTTACCAAATGCCTGGAATGGTGCTTGACACATGGTAGGCAGGCACCATTAGAATACAGGTTTGGGGCGCCTGGGTGGCTCAGTTGGTTAAGCGACTGCCTTCGGCTCAGGTCATGATCCTGGAGTCCCTGGATCGAGTCCCACATCGGGCTCCCTGCTCGGCAGGGGGTCTGCTTCTCCCTCTGACCCTCCCCCCTCTCATGTGTTCTCTCTCAAATAAATAAATAAAATCTTTAAAAAAAAAAAAAAGAATACAGGTTTGTTTAGCTCTTCCTTTCCAACCAGGGCTGGGCAGAATGAGGAAGAAGGGTGATGAGAAGGGCCGTTCTGCCATCAACGAAGTAGTGACCAGAGAAAACACCATCAACATTCACAAGCGCATCCATGGAGTGGGTTTCTAGATGCGTGCCCCTCGGGCACTCAAAGAGATCCAGAAATGTGCCATGGAGTAGATGGGAACTCCAGATGTGTGCATTGACACCAGGCTCAACAAAGCTGTCTGGGCCAAAGGAATAAGGAATGTTTTATACTGTATCCATGTGCGGCTGTCCAGAAAATGTAACGAGAATGAAGATTCACCAAACAAGTTCTATACGTTGGTTCCCTATGTACCTGTCACCATTTTCAAAAATCTACAGGGGCACCTAGGTGGCACAGTCTGTTAAGCATCTGACTTCACCTCACGTGATGACCTCAGGGTCCTGGGATCAAGCCCTGAGTTGGGCTCCCAGCTCAGTGGGGAGTCTGCTTGTCCCTCTTCCTCTGCCCCTCCTCTCACTTGTGCACATGCACACTCTCTCCCTCTCAAATAAATAAATCAAATCTTAAAAAAAAGATCTACAGACAGTTAATGTGGATGAGAACTAACCACTGATTGTCAAATAAAGGTATAAAACTGCAAAAAAATAAAAACAAAAGTTTGTTAAAAATAATGTGACTTGTACTGGTAGGTTCAATTGCTTTAAATAAAAGAAAAAATAAAAGGGTATGGCATCTACGAGCTGTAATGCAAACAAAGGAATAGCTTTATACTATATAGGAAAAATAAGCTGAAAGGAAAGAAAATCCAAGAAGAAGGAAGAAAGGAAAGAATTGTTTCAGTCTCCTATTGATTAAAATTCCATCTTATTTTGGACAAAAATAAATGTCATTCTTCAGACTTTTTTTGACATTTAAAAAATTGTGATAATGGGGCACCTGGGTGGCTCAGTCGTTAAGTGTCTGCCTTCAGCTCAGGTCATGATCCCAGGATCCTGGGATCGAGCCCACATCGGGCTCCCTGCTCCATGGGAAGTCTGCCTCTCCCTCTCCCACTTCCCCTGCTTGTGTTCCCTCTCTCGCTGTGTGTCTCTCTGTCAAATAAATAAATAAAATCTTTTAAAAAATTGCGATAAAATGTAATAGAATTTACCATTTTAACCATTTTAAAGTGTACAGTCCAGCAGTATTTAGTACACTCACAATGTTGTGCATCGATCACCACTATCTAGTTCCAGAGCACTTTTATTACCCCAAAGGAAACCCCATACCCATTAAGCAGTTACTCTCCACTTTCCTCTCCTCTAAATCCTCTGTGGATTTGCCTACTGTGGATATATGATATAAATGGAATCATACAATATGTGGCATTTAGCTACTGATTTATTTCATTTAGCGTAAACTTTTTGAGATTGACCCATGTAGCATGTATCAGTACTCAGCACTTCATTCTTTCTTGTGGCTGAATACTGTTTCATTGTGTGGATAGACCACATTTTGTTTATCTACTCATCTATTGATATACACTTAGGTTATTTCCACCTTTTGGTTATTGTGAATAGTGCTGCTGTGAACATTTGTGTGTAAGTTTTAATGTGAACGCCTGTTTTCAATTCTTTTAAACACATACATAGGTATGGTAATTCTATGAATAGCTTATTGAGGAACCACCATCGTGTTTTCTGCAGTGGATGAACCATTACTTCTTCCATTGCTTCCCCACAATAGGAGTAATGTTCTGAGTGTCTATACATGGGGAAGGAGGCACTGTTCGGCCTTTATGCCTCTACGTCCCCATTTTGTATCTTTCCTTCATCCACCTTCAGTAGTGCCTCTTCTCTTCTTTTTTCAAGTGCTTAGTTTCTGCCTTGCTCAAGGTCTGACTTACTCACATCAAGAGAATTTTATAGCATCTCACTCCCGATGGGGACGTTTAATTTTAATAGGCCAACTAGACTTCTGAAATTTCCGGCATCAGTCAGTAGGCATAGGTTTAGGAGACAGAGTAGACAGTAGGCTTGCTTTGAGCAGCTATTAAACACAGTGTTCATGAGTTCCTAGTCTGTTGACTGGATAAATAAGTGATGCCTAGTGTGAACAAGGCTCTCATCAGAAAGCACATCAAAAGGAGTCTAATGGTCACCTGTCAGGAGAGCAGTCATTCATTCATTTAATAAGAATTGGCCAGATGCTTAGTTTATGCCAGGCACTGGGCAAGGCACGATGGGTTGAATCTGTGCTAGCTCCTACCCTCAAGGAGTTGTGTTTTTTTTTTTTAAAGATTTATTTAAGAGAGAGAGAGAGAGTGCGCACTCAGAGGGAGGAGCAGAGGGAGAGGGAGAAGCAGACTCCCTGCTGAGCACAGAGCCCGACAACAGAGGGCTCCATCCCAGGACCCTGAGATCGTGACCTGAGCCAAAATCAAGAGTTGGACCCTTAACCAACTGAGCCACCCAGGTGCCCCTCAAGAAGTTGTTTTTACAAGTAGTAGGTAGGGCTGATGTTATGGGTATCCACATTATCTTCTGCTAGGGCTGCCTCATGAATTGTGGAGAACATGTGTTCAGTGGCTGGCCAGGTATACAAATATAGTCTGTGCCCCCCAAAAAGGCAAAATGAACTTAGCAATACTCACTGTGAAGCTGTGACTCATACACGAAGGCTTTGGCTCCCCATTTCTTACACCCTAGAACAGCTCTGTCCAATACAGTAGCCACATGTGGTTTTGGAGCATTTGAAATGTGGTTAGCGCAATGAGGAACTGGATTTGGAATTATAATTAATGAAAACATTTATTTCAATTATACAATATAATGGATGGTATCAACTATAGTCACCATGTTATACAGTAGATTCTCAAACCTTATTCATCTTATGGCTTTTCTTTAAAAACAAAAACAAAAACAAAAACCTTATTCATCTTAGAGCTGAAAGTTTGTACCCTTAGACCCACATTCTCCATCTTCCCCACCACTCCCACAGCCTCGGGCAACCAATTCTCTACTCTGCTTCTGTGAGTTTGACTTTTTATTTAGATTCCACATATATGTGATACCATGCAGTATTTGTCTTTCTCTGTCTGACTTATTTCACTTAGCACAATGCCCTCAAGGTGCATTCGTATTGTTGCAAATGGGAGGATTTCCTTTTTTCTCACGGCTGAATAATATTCCATTGTGTATATACACCACGTCTTCTTTTTTTTTTTTTAATTATTTAAGACCTTTATTAACGGGTGCTTGCCATTTGTTGATTTTTTTGAAAAAATCAAGTTGTAAACTTTTTATTACAAATTAAAAATGAGGTTCTTAAAAATCTCAACTTGACCAGATATGAAACAATTTAAAAACCTTTAAAGGTGTATTGAGAAAAAACAGTTTTAAAAAACAAAACAAAACAATACACGTTTGTCATTACCAAAAAGAGACGTCTTTAGGTAAAAATAATAAAAACCCCATGCTGCATAGATAATTCAGATAGTTCTATTTATCTGGTCAATGTACACCACATCTTCTTTACCCATTCATCTGTTAAAGGACACTTAGGTTGTTTTCATGTCTTGGCTATTGTGAATGATGCTGCGATGAGCATGGGAATGCAGATATCTCTTTCAGATCCTGTTTTCATTTCCATATAATTAGTTGTGATTAATTCATATTTTAAAACTGATATTTGATTCAATTATTGGAAAGCTTTTAAATGTATTTAGAACAATTTGGGTATGTGAAACTACTTTACCAACAGTAAATGTTATGAGATCTAAATCTAGATCAAATATTTCCAATGAACATTTAGCATCTGAATTGAGGTGTGTTGTAAGTGTAAAATACACAGCAGGTTTCAGAGACTTAGTATAAAAAAGAATGTAAATGGTCTTCTTAATTATTTTTTCTATAAATTATTTTTGAAATGATAACATTTTGGATATACAGAGTTAAAGAAAAAAACAATATTAAAATTATTTTCTCCTGTTTCCTTTTACTTTAAAAAAATGTGGCTACTAGACAACTTAAAATGGCTTCTGTGACTCACGTTGTCTTTCTACTGGATAGTGCGGCTCTAGAAGAACGCTATTTAATGCAAGTGTATTTAGTATAAAACTTCCCCTTTGGAGTTCTATTATTCCATCGTTAACTCCCAAGGATACCATCACCTTGCCAAGCTTCTCAAGGCTGACTTCAAGCAAAATGGCCAAGAAGTGAAGCTACGCCTGGGACTTTCTCAGAGCCTTCTTTTTAAATGCATCCTTTCCTTCTCAGACCCTGTCCGATGCTCTCAAATGATGTTCCCGCAGGCTTTACTTGAGTGACAAAGCCATCCAATAGAGTAATTCACACTAAAATGATCTTAGTTCAATGTGTTATTCCTCTCAGAAATATCTGCATTTTAAAATTTATTGCCTGCAGGGAGCAACAGTTAACTCAAAGGGATGGATTTAAGGGTGACATTTTCCATACTGTGACCTCTAAACTTGAGCGATACTCTGCCAGCGGGACCTTCTTGATCCACTTTTCTAGTTATAAACAAAACAAACAAAAGCCCAGGTCTTCCTCAAGATTCTCTTCCTTTACCCACCTCCTGTCCTATGAATAAGTAGCCATTGACAGAAAAAATGATCTTCTGCTTTAGATAAATTTATCTGTTTCATACTGATGAGTGGGGATATTTATGGCCATTCAGAGGCAAAATGTGAAAAATTAATATGCCTTTAATTTCTTTCTTTGTTCTAGAAATGATAATGATGAGCAGTTTCCCTTTAATAAGACTGCTGGCTCCTTTAGGGTTGGCTGCCTAGAACTGAAAATACCAAATAAGTGTTCAGTCAATTTATTTGACTTTATTTTTTTGTGAGCTTTCCAAAAAATACATCCAATCTCAGTTGAGCACAACCTGTTAGCATGAAGAATCTAGGGGCAGGTGATAGGTCCCCTTTTTTATTCTTTCTAAGGGGATTTATGGCTTGAAGAACTGGACAACTTTTAAAACTGTATAACCTCTGGCATGGACTCTGTCTCTGTGTTTTAGTAGGGAATATTCAATATGAGATCATAGATATGACAAAATGGATATTGTTCTTCCCTGTGTAAGCATAACCATGTAATTATGTTTGTGATTTTTCTCTTAGTTCCTTAAAACTCTCTCTTCGGATGGAAGACTGATCTGTTGCATTTTTCTCCAAGAGTTGACAGAGAAAGAAAGATTTCAGTTTCTTTTCTTTGGGTCGAAATGGAGGGACCCCTTTGAACTGGAAAGAGAGGAACAATGTTAGGACTTTGTAGTCATGTTGTACTTATCAAGGATAGAGGAATGTGATTTTGGAGTACCCCCAAAAGCATTTTCTTTTACCGCCCCATTACCAATGGAGAACTTGAGACAGAATAGGGCTAAGCAGTTTCCCAGTGTTCCACAGTAAATTGGCAGTTGAATTGGGATTAGAATCTAGGTCTCCAAACCTTGGGGAGTTCTCCATTAGCTCAGATCATGTACGGCTCAGCAGTTTCTTTCACAAGATCCTCCTGACATGACACATGCCATCAGTCTTATTTTATAACAGATGTTTTGAGGGTGGAGCAGATGGTATCTTCCCTTCACCCTCCCAGACCTTGACTCCAGAGAGTCAGATCATGTCAGAAATGGCACTCACAGCCCTCTTTCCCCAGAGGTCCACCTCCCCGTCTGCTCATCCTTTTTTGTGTGCTCATCTTCCCTATGCTCAAGCAACACTGTTTTACTGTTCCCTTTTCTTATTAGGCTATGTACTTCCCACCGAAGACTTTTCTGTCATTCATGTTCTTGCTGTCCTGACTCTTCTTGAATGTTCGTAGTCTAGTCAGTGGGAAGACCACTGGCTTCTAAGACACTGGACTCTACATCCCATCATGACTCTTGGTGTAATGGATGACCTGTGACAAGTTGCTTTCTACCTTTATATCATGTGCATTTTGGGCTAACTTTTGCCCCCCAGAAGTCTCCTATGGATACCACACAAGGACATTCTGTCATAGAGTACTTTGAAAGTCAGAAAAAAAGAACAAGGCCACACCTACAAGTTCCCGATGCTCCATTGACTTAATTTACATATGGCTTAATCTCTACAGTACCACTTTTGTTCTTGAATGTCATTTCTACATTATTCTTCTTAAATATCTTAAAATGACCTCCTGGCATTCATTTTCTTTTTATCTAACTGGTGAACTTCCTGGAATTCATTTTCTTTTTATCTAACCAGTGAACTTTGTTTTGTGTCTTGAGGGAACCCAGTGTGAGAAGTATACGTGTGTGCTTGTACTTACACACATGTGCATGTGGGAGCCTACACAGATGTGTATTCATGCACCTCTACCCATTTCAGGGCATTGTGTTTAATTATGGAAACATTGACCCTGGAGTCACAGATGCTTTTAATGCCCAGTCTTGATACTCACAAGCTGTGTGACTTTGGGAAGGTTATTTTACTTTTCAGCCCTGTATAGACACTCAGAACATTACTCCTGTTGTGGGGAAGCAATGGAAGAAGTAAGTTGTGTTGGGAAACCATGAAAGCCAAAGAGAGGAAAGAAGGTTCCTCACTGGTGAGCCATCATCTCCAGGAGGGAACGATTGCCCACTCCCCACCCCCCTGGGCAGTCCTGAGTAGATTAAGCTGCTAGGTTACATGTGAACTTGTTCCATTCTGGGAAATCCTGTAAGGGGAATGAGTCAGCATTTCTTCCAATACTGTAGACAAACTATCTCATTTACATTTTATTTTCTATTTTATTTTAAGTAGGGTCCACACCCAGCATGGAGCCCGACATGGGGCCTGAACTCATGACTGTGAGATCGAGACCTGAGCTGAGATCAAGAGTCGGATGCCCAACCGACTGAGCCACACAGGCACCCCTTATTTACATTTTAATGCAAGAAATGGATGGAAATGATGGTAATTTGCTTCTGACCATAGCCATAGCCATTCAGTTTTTTAAAATTTTGCTATGTTATAAACAAAACAACCTTATAATTAATCCCAATGTACTTTCCTGTGTTGAGCTGAGTGGATATAATATGAGTGAGGATGTTGAATTATAAACTGAAAGATTCTCATTTTCCTGGTGAGTCTATCACAAAGCCCCCTTTGTCTTCACATATTGCAATACTTTTATCTGCAGCCAGTAATGGGCCTTGTTTTTACTCTCTTCTGTCCTAACTTGGGATTCAGTTGCATTTCACTCTGCTTATCTCTGTTTGAGGAAGTGCAGAATGCAGATGGAGAGCGCCGATTCTCCTTGGACATAACCTTGAAGTTGGACCCTAGAGGGTCTTAGGAATTTTCCAATTATTTATTCCAGTGTTAACATGTTTTATGATCTCCCTGGGCTCTTCTCTGCTCACACTAGCTCTGGTTAGGAGATTGGATTAAGTGACCTCTCATTAAGTGAATACCATTGCCCTTGGTTTCTTAATTTGGCTGCTAGCCAGTATCTGTCCCTTTCTACTTTTGGATTTGAAGTGTCACCTTTAGGTCTGAAACCGATTCTTGGATCATTGCAAGTAAAAAAGGTTCATTTAAAACAATTGAAGGGATTGATCATTTTTAAAGATGTCATCTTATTTGGTCATTGCTTCATTACCTTTTCAAAGTCTTTTTTAAAAACCCTGGTATAATGGCAGAGAAACCTTGTTGGAATATTGGCCCTCCAGAATGTACAGCCACCTTGAAGTACACTGATTTTTGTATAATCCCAGAACTAGAGGAAATTTCATGAGATCATTGAACCCAACTCTGCTTTTAAGTTCTCTTCCTAAATTCTCCATGATAGATGATTGTTCACTAGGGGTGGAAAATTCTATAATAACATTTGATAGCCTATTCCAATATCAGGACAGGTGTAGAGTTGAGACTCGTAAGACCTTGCTGTGTCTCACTGGAAATTAAATGAGATTCTTGTTCTCCTAATTTATTTGAGTTAACGAAATACCAGCCAGTATTCTACTCACAGAGGCTCAGATGTGAGGGCTGTGACATCTCTCACCAGAGTTGATTCAGCTGCTCTAGCTGATGAGAAGGCTGTCCCCTTCCTTCCTCGCTGCTCTGGGCTCAGTCAAAGAGGACAACCTTCCCAGATACTTACAATGTCATGGTAATTGGTAGCAGCACTAAGCATCAGCCTGTGAGCTTGAGTTCACAAGAGTCTTATTATCCTTCATTAGAATAGAATACGCAAGGAGTTTGAGTTCTCATAAGCACCAGAAGGGCTGCATAATGATGCTGTCCTGCCAATGTTGACTCCTGTGGAATGCATTTTGTATAGTTTTCTAATGATGCTCTAGGGACTTTCTACTTCATTAGGTCCTTTGGCACCTTCTAATATATTTACTGATTTAGGACATGCCTCAGTGCCCTCACTAAGAAGGGCTAGAATTGGTTTCCATGTGCTGGGCTGCTTGGTGGGCAATTTAATACCCTGGAAGATTTTCATTCTGGTTGTTTGTTAATTTCTGCAACTTCGAATTTTCTGTGCAAGAGTCGCCACAATGAGAAAACTTGAGTGAGCCTTGTATATTGCAGAGGGTGTGGTGGGAATAAAGAGATGGCTGTCCCAAACTTAGCCTTGGATCCTGACTTTGGTGCTCACCTACTTCTTAAGGTTCTTGTCGCTTCACTTTCTGCATCAGGGATGTTCCCATGATAGGTCTTTGTACTTGTTGTTTTCCTGTTGCCCTGTTTTTGAAGATTTTTCCTCTTAATACCCAACAATCCCTGCATTTGCCCAGCTAGCTCCACAGTCTTGACTTAAACATTACCTTGTGGTCTGATTAGGGTGCGACAAGCTATACACTCAAAACTTAATGACTTCCCCTCCTCACTAAAATAGATTATTTAC
Organism: Neomonachus schauinslandi; assembly: GCF_002201575.2. Lineage (NCBI taxonomy): Eukaryota > Metazoa > Chordata > Mammalia > Carnivora > Phocidae > Neomonachus > Neomonachus schauinslandi. Next base: position 5,914,089 of record NC_058419.1, on the reverse strand, counting down.
CATCATAGCACTCTGAGCTTTTCATTCATAACACTATTTAACTTTGTCACTATGGTAAGTAGAATTTTAAGGTGGTCCTCATGATCCCCACCTCTTGGTGATCACATTGTTTTATAATCCTCTCTCCTTGAATATGAGCAGGGCTTGTGACTTGCTTCTAACCAGTAGAATATATAGCAAAGGTGACAGGATGTACATGATCACATGTCCATGATTGTATATCTAGCCTGTCTTCCTAGAATCTCTCTGTTGATGGCTTTAAGAAACAAAGTACCATGAATCCTATGGCCAGTTACAAAGAAAATAATGCTGTCAGCCACCTGAGTGACGTTGGAAGTGGATCCATCCCCAGTAGAGCTTTCAGATGAGATCTCAGTCCTGGTCAGCACCTTGGTTGCAACCTTGAGAGACATCTTGAGCAGAGGACCCTGGGAGGCTGTGCCCAGACTCCTGACACAGAGAAATTATGAGATAAGTGTGTGTTTTATGCCTCTAAGTTTGTGGTAATTTGTTACACAACACAGAAAACTAATACTGCTACTAAATAATTATTTGCATAATTATAGTCAAATGTTTATTTCCTCACATTTTATAAGTCCTTTGCAGGCAGGACCATGTCTCTTTCTCATGTTGCTATATCCTTTATGCATATTACAATGCCAAAGAGTTCCCACTAAGTAAATATTGGTTAAATGAATAAATTTATGAATAAATGAACAAATGAGTTTGAATGCCAAGCTTAGTTCTGGGCATCAAACATGGAGACACATTTAGCCAATTTTAGGATCTTCAGGGAAAACCAGAAGACAGATTTTGTTTGATATAAGGAAGAGTGTGTGCATGGTGTTTGCAGTGGGGTTGACAATTATAGCTGCCCCTTTTGGGTTACTCTGTGAGGTGGTAGTGAATTCTATGTCATTTGAGGTACTTAATCAGAGAAGGGCACCCACTTTTTAAGGATGTTGTAAAGGAAATAACTTTATTTAAATGACTTACTGTTCAGTTGGAGAAGACGACATACAGAAGGAAGATAAATATCAACAAGAACCTATTGGTAGATAATTTTTTTTTAAAATAATGAATGTGATTATGTCAGAACACTTCAGCTCAAACAGAGTCATTAGTCAAGTGCTTTTCCAGCCTCAGCAGAGAATTAATGTGAAATTTGAACACATTTCTTAGCTTCTTGATTTTTTGATTTCTGCTACAAAATGATAATGCTTCTTGGTCTCTCATTGAAACCTCAGGGTGCCGAGTATTAACTAAAGAGAAATGATAGTAACTGGCACACCCTGGGTTTACTCTATTACCGAAGATGTCACCAACAAAAATAAATCCTAGACTTTCATTCTCAGCCACTATGATGGGTTCTTTAGAGAGCTGGGATGCCAGAGAGGGAATTGATGATGAAGTATTCTTTTCAGATGGAAACAGAGTTCTGCCTAGTTCAGAATAATTTCTTGCCTTTTAACATTGGGTTAGTTACTGATTTATGGAGTAGCTCTTGACAACACCATGGCCTAGAATTCTCTTCACAGTATGGTTACCAGCAGCCTGAACTTTTTCCCTACCCTATTCCTAGGAACTTTGACCCCAAAGGACCATCCTCATACTTCTCCAAAGAGAAACACATATTTCATTCTATGCTGCCAGAGCATTTTAAAGTTAAATAGTGTAATTTAAGATCACCTGTCTGGGAAAATATCCATTTGAGTAACAGCCAAATCTTTCTTAATGTATGGTTTTTCTTACTGATTTGAAATGTAGAACTGCCTTTTTTGGTGGGGTGGTGGGGAGCTGTGTCTGGGACCCTAAATGAATGGTCTTTGTTCAAAAACTTTCTCCATATTAACTTCCTTTGGCTCTCACCCCAGTCTAGTCAACATAATGTAGTCTTTGCTGGTTTTTATATTTCTATCCCTGAAATCAAGCACTCCCCATACTATTTTAACTTGGATGTGGTGGACTGCCTTAATATATCATGAGCTATTTTTAACAGAATGCATTTCAATCCTATAGAAAGAAAACCAATTACTAATTGAGTATCAGTACTTAAACATAGGGATATTACTGTAAAGGCAAAAGGAAAGGTCTGTGTGAGCACTACACAACAAAGAGGGGGGCCAAGATTACGGAGGCAAGAGTGTAAGATAGATATCCTCCCTACTAGGTGAAGCATGGTTCTTCAATGATGAAACATCAGTTTTTAGTATTGAAACACTATTCTATCTCCAGCCTCTACTGCAGTGCCTGGAACATAATAGGAGCTCAGTAAATATTCAAAGAAATAATGAATGAATCAGTTTTTCAATTTATTTGTAGCCCTGGCTGTGACTTTAATAATCATCTTGGAAGTATTTTAGTTTGGTAGGATTCTTTCTACAGGAAGTGGTGACTAAAATATACTGATCTTTGAATCTGTGACAAAGTGAATGTCACATAATAGGTGCTCAATAAATATTTTCTAGATGTAGCTTTTAATGAAGATTTTTTTTAGGGTAGGCTCCACACCTGGCATGGGGTCGAATGCGGGGCTTGAACTCATGACCCTGTGATCAAGATGTGAGCTGAGATCAAGAGCCGGATGCTTAACTGACTGAGCCACTCAGGTACCCCTAATGAAGATTCTTATTGCTGCTCTTCAAATTCCAGGATAACTCCCCCCCCCCCATTTTTTCAGTTTTATTTTGCATAAACCTTTGTGGAAAGACCAAGTGGTCTTATACCCAAAGGGAGAAAGTCTGAATGCATTTGGTATAGAGTGTATTATGGATTGAATTGCACTCCCACACCAATGATAAAATTAGGGTGCACATACAAATTATGCAGAATTAAAACTGGGTGTGGGCCAGAGTGCCAGAGAGTTGAAAATAATGGTGGTGGCCAAGAGAAAAGAAGTGAGTGGGCAAAGATTGTTTTTGTTGGGAAATACTGGTAGTATAAACAGCATTTCATGAATAAGAATCTTATCCTTTAAGGTGCTCTTTATACATACCAGTGCCTACAGCACAGATGAACAGACAATGACAATTGTCATTCATAGGAGATTTGAACTTGCATTTGCATTATGCCAGGGGCTTTGTAACAAGGAAGTAATTGCAAAAAGTCAGTGTTCATTGTTGTTAGAAGATGTGTAGGAAATAAAAGTTTTTAGTGCAATGGTAATGTGGTAGGAAGGATAGTCTTGGATTATCTTGTGGTATCCATGCTGAAAAGGCAATGGACACCTTTACTCCCCTCATGCTTCTTACTAAAAAACAGCAACCACTGTTGACCTAGAGCAATTTTTCTCAACGTGTGACTCTGTTGGAGTGTTGGAACCACTTGGGAGCTTGTTAAATATGCAGATCCCATTAGAGAAATGCAGATCAAAACCACAAAGAGATACCACTTCACACCCATTAGCATGGCTGTTATTTAAAAAAATCAGAAAATAATAAATGTTGGTGAGAATATGGAGAAATTGGAATCCTTGTGCACTACTGGTGGGAATGAAAAATTGTGTAGCTGCTATAGAAAACAAAATTTAAAATAAGGCTGCCGTATGATCCAGCAATCCCACTTCTGGGTATATACAGTATTCAGAAGAACTTAAAGCAAGATCTTGAAGAGATATTTGCACATCTGTGTTCATAACAGCATTATTCACAATTTCTAAGAGGTGGAAGCAACCCAAGTGTCCACCAATGGGTGAATGGATAGAAAAAATGTGAGATACACACACACACACACACACAGTAGAATATTATTCACCCTTAAAAATGAAGGACATTGGTGATATTTCTAGGAAGAAGTTGCTGTGGCTAAGGTCAAAGTTGCTGCCTGTGTCTCCTCAAGGATTTTGATGGATTCCTGTCTCACATTTAGGTCTTTCATCCATTTTGAGTCTATTTTTGTGTGTGGTGTAAGGAAATGGGCTAGGTGATGGACATTGGGGAGGGTATGTGCTGTGGTGAGCGCTGTGAATTGTGTAAGACTGATGAATCACAGACCTGTACCCCTGAAACAAATAATACATTAAATGTTAATTTAAAAAATTAAGAAAAAAGAGAGACAGGATTCTTGGAAGGATAACTTCAAAAGTAAAAAACAAAATGAAGGACATTGTCACATATGTTATAACTTGGATGGACCTTGAGGACATTATGCTAAGTGAAATAAGCCAGTCACAAAAACAGATACTGTATGATTGCATTTATGATGTATCTAAAGTGGCCAAATTTATACAGAGAGTAGAATGGTAGCCAGGAGCTGGAAGGAGGGGCAGATGGGGGAGTTGTTTGGTGGATATAGTTTTGGAGATCTCTTGCACAGCAATGTGAATATACTTAACACTACCAAACTGTGCACTTGAAATAGTTAAGTTGGTAAATTTTATGTTATGTGTGTTTCTTTTGAACCATAATTAAAATTTTTTTAAAATGAAGATCCCAGAATCCTACTGACAACCTGTTAAATCAAATCTGTGAGACCAGGGGTCTGGGAATGTACATTTAAAACAACCTCCCTGGTGATTTCCAGACACACACCAATGTCTGAGAAGGGAGGAGTTTGGCTTTCCCAATTCACAGAGTTCTTTTTACCTCCATTTTCTATTTAATACTCACACCAACTCTGTAGGTAGATATTATTGTAATCACTATTTTGCCTATAAGGGAACTGAGACTCAGAGAAGCTAAGCAAATTGCCCCAGGTCACAGAGCTAATAAGTGGTGGAGCCAGGGTTCAAGTCTGGGTTTAAGTCCAGGTTCAGGTGGCATCACACTCATCCTCTTTCTCTTTGTATCTCAACTTACTTCTAATCTCTGCATGCCTGTTTCATCTTGGACATAAAAGTTAGACTTGATCTGCCTTCATGTGTCTGACAAAATTTTGAATGTCTCAAAGTGGTATTTATTTGATCTTTCCTGGTTATTAACATTAACATTTCTAGAGGATGCTCATTCTTACTTATTACTATCTGATCGTCACCCACTGTGATGCCCCGGTGTTATTTGACTATACCTAAGGTTTTCTATTTGGGTTGATGCTCTCTATTTTTGTCACTCCATGTATATAACTTGTGTGTTTTCCTATGTTTATTTGTTCATGTGTATGCCTTGTATGGTTCCCATGTAGATTCATCTGAGGTTTCCTGTATTTACTTTCCTTTAACTTTGGAGTATAACTTCGAATTCTGTTGATATCTCTCACAGTTTGTTGAATTAATTAATGTCAGTCCAAATCTTTAGTGGCTCCTGAGTAAAATTCTACCAAATTGACTACTGAATAATGTTCAACATCCTTCATCTGGTGTGTGGGATCTCTATAATTTGCCCTCAAGACACCTTTCCAGCCTTCTTTTTTCCACATGCCCAATGCTACATCTAATTGGATCTGGACTATTCATCATTTTATGAATATGCACCGGGTTTTCCTACCTTCTTGCTTTTGCTCCTGGCATTCCCAGTGTTGAGAATACTTCCAGTCATATTTACCCATCTTTAGAAATTTGGCCTAATTCTATTTTCTCCCTGACTTTCTTTGCTTATGACCGCATCCTAAAGTGACCTCTCTTCCCATGTATTTTTATTGTATTTAATTTGTTCTATGTAAAACTGCCTTGTATTCTTGCAATTTGCATGTGTGCCCAACTTCCTCTCTTAGATGATAAGGACTTCAAGACACAGACTGTGAACTTATAGTCCTTAGTTGAACATTGCTTTTGAACCTACTATGAGTCACTTACTCTGATAGGCACCAGGGCCACTGAGATAAAAGACAGTTCTTGCCCTCATGGAGTTCACAGCCTAAAAGAAGAGACAGAGAAGTAAACAATTTTATATCTTACACAAGTATAACTTCTTGCATTCACCTTTAGAAATGCCATTCTATACATATGTTTGAACTTTAGCAGAGTGGTCAGTAATCTAATTTCCTTGATAATTGATTAAATGTTTCCATCAGATCAAAAACTACTAGCCAGAAATGACTTATAACTTCTGAGCTAAAATCAAATATAAGTGGAAATTCACTCAACTGGCCTTGGATAATTTAATTCCTGTTTCTAAACTTGGATGGGACCCACTAATTTCTCTTCAATAGTCAATAAACCTTTTTCAATGAGGAATAAACACAGGAGAGTGATGGTTTCTTATGCACCAATCCATGGCTGCGGATTTTGTGTTGACTTATTTGAGGGGATTTTCTTTGTAGCCTATGATTGTGCTCATCTGTATTTATGAAAAAGAAATCAGTAATATATTGGATTGGTTTTGGGTGGGAGGAGGGCAGATAGGGGAAATAAGAAAAGATCATGGACAAATGCAGTGACTTCGTGAGAAAGAATTACAAACAGATAAATACAGGCTGATAAAGTCCTAGAGTGAAATTGAAATCACTCCTTCATTCAATTATTTTTTTCTAGCATTTGTAGCAAAGCTTAACACAACCTTTCTTAGGCCTAAGAAAATTGTCCTCACGGACCATGCACTTAAGATACGTCTGTCAGTTGAGGAATGTCAGTGTATTTTAAATGATGGAAAGTTTATTGTAAACTAAAAATAACAAGAATCATGAGTGTTGGGGGGCCCCTGTTATTGAAAACGATAGTAGGTAGTGTTCTTGGGTGTTGCCCTACTTTTTCTTTTAAAAGACTGAAGCTGTTATTTGGGCTTGGCTCTCTGGAAGAGATGGTTATCTCTATTACTGTGCATTTGTTCAGCACTCTGTGCTGTCAAAGCCTTTTCTTTGTTCACCTGCTGGATATGTCAGATGTATTACTGAGATGTTTTAAGTCACAATTCATTGGTTTCTTTCCATTTTTGGCTTTTGATTAATGTTAAAGGTGGAATTACTGACTGGGTATAAATCACAACAGTATCTTTAATTAATGGGGTGCCTTGGCAAACAGAAACACATCAGACACAAAACTGCATTTAATGATACTTTTCAGTTTGCTAAAACTTTCTTTTAGAGATTTTCCCAGGGAAACCAGTTCTATTTTTAGGCTTCATGTTTGTCGATTTGTATTTCACCCTTATTATTTTTGCTTTAATTTATGAAGTTCAATGATGTGAATGAATAAAGATGTTTTCTTATGATTTCTAAACATGCACTTTAATACATACATGTATCCATATGTACATGTATGTGCACACACATACTATGCATCTGTTTTGTTTTGACCTTGGCCCTTCAAACTCAGCTAATCCACCTACACACTCCATCTTGAAATTGTGGAAAAACTTTGAAGATTCTAGGTACCCCAGTTATCACTGCCCACTCTCCATTTGATCTTGACCTTGACTCTTCTCTCTTTCATTCCATACCTTGCCTCCATGCCTTTCTGTAGCCACCTTGGGCTTTGACATCCTTCCTTCTAGATCCTCCTCTCACCCTCACATATCATGGCTTTCTCTGGGTTCTGTGGGTTCTTTTGGTTGTGGTATGTCTGTTGCTTTATAAAAGAAACCTCCTGGGGCACCTGGGTGGCTCAGTCGATTGAGCATTGAAGACTCTTGGTTTTGGCTCAGGTCGTGATCTCCAGGGTCATGGGATGGAGCCTCAAGTCAGGCTCCGCGCTCGGCATAGAGTCTTCTTGAGATTCTCTCTCTGCCTCTCCCCCTCTCCCATAAATAAATAAATCTTAAAAAAGAAACCTCCTGTTTGCTCTAGCTTTGCTGGTTGATTCAGATGCTGGGCATACACATACACTGGATTACTGGTATGGGAAAATAAGAGGGGAAGGGGGTGAATATAAGGAAAAAAATATGACATTTCACTTTGTGTGGGCCTGAATCTATGTATTTAATCATTGATAAAATATTTATTGTACTGAATGACCATCTGCAGTGCTCCCTCACCCTCCCCCCACCCCAATCCAAGTCACCATCTTTTTTTGCTTGGACTACTGCAGTACTACTGTCCTTGCTTCACCCCTTGCCCCCTGCAATCCATGCACCATATAGCAGTTGGAGATGCCTTTCACCTGGGTCAAAACCCTCAGGTGGGAAATCAGATAACAGCAAATTCTTGATCATGGCCTATGAGGCTCTATATGATCTGGCCCCTGCCTACCGCTCCACCTTATCTCAGCCCTCTCTCTCCCCTACTTGCTCTGCTTCAGCCTCAATGGCCTTCTTGCTGTTCTACAGAAACACCAAACTCTTTCTCACTTGAAAGCTTAGCACTGCTCTCCCTTCTTTGTGAAATACCCTGCCCCTAGATCTTCACACAGCTGGTTCCTTCTTGTCATTCAGATTTCAGGTCAGATGTCACCTCTTTGGAGATTTCTGTGGCCACCCAATTGGATGTGTCTCCCAGTCACTCTACCACATTGTTCTATTTTATTTTAATCATATGTTCTGGTTCATTCATATATTAAGCTATTTACTGTCTCCTCATCACCAGCATGTGAATTCCATAAGAGCAGGCACCTTGTCTCTTGTTCATTTCTGAAAACCCGGCAACTAGGATGATGCCTGGCACTGAGTGGGACTCAAAAAATTTCTGTTAATCTTAATAGTTTACCTCTGAGTGATAGCTAGAGTGTATGAGGATTTAACATGTATTAAGTATGCTTAACATATATTCACTCATTACTTCTCACAGTGGCACTGTCAGATGAATGACATGATCTTCATTACATAGATAAGGGAACTAAGGTCCAAAGTTTAGAGTGATACAAACACAGGAAAAGGTGGTGCTAGTATTGGACCCCAGGTGTACATGATGCTATATTCGTTTTCTATTGCTGCATAACAAATTACCACAAATTTAGTGACTTAAAACAGTTTTCATTTATTATCTCACAGTTTCTGCAGTTAAGATATATAGGCAAAGCATTGCTCATGGTCCCACAAGGCTATATAGTTAAGGTGTCAGCTGGGCGGCACTCTCATCTGGCAGCTCAATTAGGGACGGATCCACTCCCAAGCTCTCTTCTTGTTGGCAAAATTAATTTTTTGTGGCTGTAGTATTCTTGGTAGCTTGCTTCTTCTATGCTGGCAATGGAGAGAGACAGACTCTCTGCTCCTTTGAGTCTCTGAATTCCAGGAAGTTCTAGACCCTATTTTTTTTTTTTTAAAGACTTTATTTATTTATTTGACAGAGAGAGAAAGAGACAGCTAGAGAGGGAACACAAGCAGGGGGAGTGGGAGAGGGAGAAGCAGGCTTCCCGCCAAGCAGGGAGCCTGATGCAGGGCTCAATCCTAGGACCTTGGGATCATGACCTGAGCCGAAGGCAGACTCTTAACGACTGAGCCACCCAGGCGCCCCTCTAGACCCTATTTTAAAGGGCTAACCTGATTAGGTCATGTCCCCCCAAGCTTATCTCTCTTTTGATTAACTAAACATCAACTAATTAGGGACCTTAGTTGCATCTGCAAGATCCCTTAACCTTTGCCATATGATGTAACATAATCAAAGGTCTGATATTCTATCACCTTTGCCATATTCTATTGCTTAGAAATAGGTTACAGAACTTACCCATACTCAAGAGTAGGAGATTTATACAGGGATCTGGGTCACTGAGGGTCATCTTAAAATTTTGCCTACCACATGGTGCAAAAGACCATGGTATTTGTACTCTAATCTCTTTTGGGCAAAAGATCGGGAGCAAGGACCTTTAGAATGTTAAGATATTATAATTGCCTAGGTAAAAAGGAGAAGGAATAACTCCCAAATGAATAAGTGGTTTGAGAAGAGACTACCCATACTCTTGTGCTTGAAAACACCACGCAAATCACAAGAAATAAATGGAGCATTGCATATGATTGAATGTAAGAGGTTGACCCTCACCTCTCATTTTGGATCACAGTTTGCTTTGCAGTTTTCTGCCCCTCCTGGCCATCTCATTTTGTCATTCGGAATGGAGACACTCCACTTTAAAGGTAAACTCCTGTTGTCAGATGTGTGCCTTACTGAAGCAAAAAGACGGCAAGTGAACAGATTTAACCAGGCAGCTGCTGTAAAGACATGCTTTTGAAATGCCTTTTTGAATTTTCTGCTTTGAAGACTAGAAGAAAGGGATGAGCCATGTCTAGAGAGTCCAAATGTATTCGTTCACTGAACTTCTACAGAGCATCTCTGTAGAAGACGGAGCCTAGGCACAGAGGCACAGAGACGCACAGAAGAGTGCCTGTCTTGAGGAGCTTTCAGTTTAGTGGAAGAAATAGACACGCCGGCTGAATGGCATACAGATGGGTGTGAATGTAGGCATCAGAGTGGGGGTGGAGGGCAATCGCTTCCGCTGCTGAGCTGAGGAGAGGTTTCCTAGAGGACAAGCCAGGTCATGAAAGAAGTGTAGGTGCTCACTTTGCTGACGAGAAGGATGGGACAGAAAGGTCATTCTAATGAAGGCGAACAGCACGCATGAAGGAGTGAAGCCCTGAAAGGGCATAGAGTTTGGGATGGTGTGAAGCATGAAGAGGAGAGAGCGCAGGACGAGTATGCGGACAGGATTGGTGGCAGAACTAGGTGGTATTTTTGGCACCGGTGCAAACCACAGTGTGAAAAGAGATTTTACACTGTGAGTGGCACTGGGGTCGTGCTATGAGTGGCCTCATTCAGACCTAGGCACCCCGATCAGACTCCGTGATGACAGACCACCATTCTATGCTTCTGTAAGAGCTATTTGCCAGTGGAAGTAGCATGGTGCAGGCGATGCCCATGGGCCCCCTGTGGAGGCTGTGTGATATCTGGAACTTTCTTCTATAAAGCTAACCAGTGGAAATCTGTGAAACTCCTAATGCTGCTTTTGCTTTTCATATCATTTCAGCTGAAATTTCACATTTGCTCAGTCCTAAATGACCGACATTGACGGTTTTACAAAATTGGGATATATGGGAAATAAAAGATACATTTTATTTTTCTTCATTTCTTACCAAATGAAGGCCAACAAAAGTTGTCCATTCGAACTTTTTATAACTTATTATATTATATATTAAATGTCTTTTGGCACAAATGTGTCTGCTTTCATATGAAGGTGAAATATATGAAATTGAGGGAGGAACCTAAAGAACACACAAGTCACTTGCGTGCCTCTTAATTCTCACAAGGTGATTCTGATGGCGGTGCTGAGTGGCGCCAGACTGGGTGTTCAGAGTGTGCATTTCAAATGACGCTAAACCTGAAACCCAAGAGGCTGATGGCCTTGGTATATGTGTCTGCATTTATGGGGGATGAGGATGGCAGCAAAGTTGAAAACAGACTCAAGGGGTGCCTGGGTGGCGCAGTCGGTTAAACATCCGACTCTTGATTTCAGCTCAGGTCATGCTCTCAAGGTCATAGGACCGAGCCCCTTGTCAGGCTCAGTGTTCAGTGGGGAGTCGGCTTGAGATTCTCTCTCTCCCTCTGCCCCTCCCCCCACTCTCTTTCTTTCTCTCAAATTAAAAAAAAATAAAAGAAAATGAACCCAAGATACACAAGTCCATCACTTAAAGTGATATTCCACAAGGATCACTTCTTTTTTTCTTTTTCTTAAATAACAATTCGTAATTGACAGATCACTTGAAAGTCTTGTAAGAAGGTCAGTATTTGGAACTAGCCAGATGCTCCCACTTCCTAGCTATTTTTATTTGCAGATTTGGGTAAGTGGCTCCCCTTCTGCAAATTTCACTTACCTCGATTCTAAAATGGGAATAATTTTATGGGTCTCAAAGTTTCACAAGACAAATTATGTGAGCTAACATATGTAAAGTGCCTTAACATACTCTCTGGAGCAAGACATAGAAAAAGACAGCATGGGGAGTGGTGGGAGCAGTTTGGAGTTACTCTTTCACTCGGTAAGCACTGGTTGAATCGGGCACTCAGGGAGTGCTAGGTCCTGGGCTAGGGACTGGATGCACAGTGCTGAATAAGGTGCCGTGATATCCTCTGTGAGACCTTGAAGCCCCGTGATCAGAATATTGGCTCCACCACTTGTCAGCTGTGTGACCTCGGAAAGCCATGCCATCTCTCTCAGCTTTAGTTTGCACATCTGTAGTGTGGGGATAATGATACCTGCCTTGCAGTAGTCTGAGGAGGTTAAAGGAAACAATGTATGTAAAATACTAGGCTTATTGTAGGTACTCAGTAAATGGTGGCAGTAGACCACCATTATCATCATCATCATCATCATCATCATCACCATCATCACGACCATTATCAAAATCCCGTTATTGCCATGAGAAATTTCAAGCAGTTGGGGCTAATTGAGATTCTATGGATTTTCCAATGCCTTATCTGGTGTTTCAGCAATTGAATCCCACCCCACCCCCCCGCCCCGACCCCTCACCTCAGTCCATTTAGGTTCAGGGGATAAACATGAACTTCAACATTGCAAAAGCATACAATTGTGGCCCCTGCAGAAGCTTAATATGGAATCTATTCCAACTTCCTTAATGTACCAGTGAGAAAACAAAGGGTAGTTAGTGCCAGTCAGGACCAGAACCCTGCTCTTCTGCCTCCAAGTCGACCGCTCAACCTACCTTCCCACTGCTGCCTTACAGAATGAAGGAACAATGTGACAGATGTACTGCAAACTGAACATAACGCAAAGCAAATGGTGTCCTAAATATATCTGAGCGTGGACTGACAGCAAAAAGGAGGGATTGCTTTATAAAGGGCCACGTTGTCACTAAGGTCATTATAGATCACGACTCTAGTTTTATTGATCTTGCGTTGATGAGCTTCAAGTGTAGTTGGTTTCTGTCTGCCGTGTAGTTATCGGGGTCTATGACATCAACATAAGTCTGGTCTGTGATTAGCTAATTTATATTTCCTGCTGCCTGTTTTCCTTTGATCTTCAGTTGTAGAATGGCATCATGGAAACACACAGGTTCTTGAGCCAGTGATAACTCTGAACCCAAATCCCATTGCTCTCATTTACCCCCTGTGTGGGTGACTTGAGACATGTCACTTAACCTCTCTGAGCCTCACATTCTTCATAAGTAAAATCAAGGTAATAAGTTTTTATACTGTAGGGTTGTTGGGAGGATTACATGGGTTAATCCATGTAATCAGCTTAGAATATTGCCTGGCACCTAGTATGTACTCAGTAAATATTAGCTCTTGTTATTGCCTCCATATTTCTGTATAAGACTTTATCAATCAGCAGTTGTGACCATCTTAGTTTGATGCAAATATTGAGAAGCGTAAGAGACATTTAAAATAAATCGCTATGGTGATAACGCTTTAATATCACCTTACACTTCGATGACACTGTAACTTTCTAATCTTTCAATATGTTAATAAATATTGATTGAGTGCCTGTTCTGGGCCAGGCACAGTTTTCTCCTTATGAAAGAGGCAAGGTCAGTGTAATTCTCTCCATCTGAAAAAGGAGAAGGTATGTGTATGGAGAGGTTAGTGGATTTGCTTCGTGTTGTGCTGTTGTTAGCATTTCAGGTGGGGCCGGAGTGCAGATGTTTTGACTTTCTACCCAAAGCTCTTCTAGCTTTATTCCGCTTTTGTCCCTAGCCAGAGGCATGGTAAGCGAGTATCAGGGATGCTCCTTCAAGGGCGCTGATAAAACAAGAGGGGCCACCAAGAGCTAGGGGAGAGTCCGAAATCAAAGTCCAGGAGAAAAGCAGGGTTGGGGGAGGGGGCAGACAGGTGTCAGGAACCCGGTGGAGAATGGGTACAAGGTGCCCCCAGGACTTTTACAGATAGCCTGGCTGACCTGAGTGGGCTTCCTGTCTGAGTGGCGGCTTTTGTTCAGGCTTCTCGCCCTGTGCTGGTGCTGTGTTTTCCTTGAGATGTTTCTCTCAAAAGGGTTTCTATTGTCTTGATCACAATGGCATAGACTCTCAGCATTATAAATCGGTGAAGTTTACTGTTAGAGGTTAGTTACAGGGAAGTGCCGGAACCCCACACAACTTTGGCAGTGATGACGGAGCAAAACAAAATAGGCTGGCCTGTGCCTTTCAACATGGCCCTCCTGACTTCTGATCGTTTCCCCCGCCAGCCACGGGGATGGGTTTGCACTGGTCTGGCCGCATTGTCTCGTTAGCTCCCGTTGTGACCAACAGCACCGTTTGCCAGATGGCTCAATGGGGTGAGGGGACAGCATGCGGCTGTGACATGTGACAGAGTGAAGTGAACTGACCCATGTGGGAATTTGAGAGCTTTCATATAAGGCTTTCAGAATCTCATTTCTCATAAACTATAGAATTAAACAAAAGGTTATGTAAACAGATCCAAACCAATTGACTTTGGAGTAAAAACCAGCATTCATTCTGATTTCTAATCCTCATCAGTCTTTTAGACAGATGTCCGGGGTTAGGGGTTCAGACAAAGACTTAGTTTGAAAATGACAAGGCCCTCATATGGACTCCGGGAGGACTTGGGTACCTATCAGTTGCTGGCTAGTGAGAATATACTGTCGGCCCTGAGCAGGCAACTTTAAATGTCAAGAGGTTCGGGAGTAAAGGGCTGAATTTCCCCTAAGTCAGGGTCTCCAAATCTCAAGATCCTCAATTACGATTGATTTGGATCTCCAATGCCTCCTTGGAAGAAAATACTGGCTTTAAAGAGCTCCTTGAATTTCTTTAAGTATGAAATTCCTCTTCAGGTTGAAAGTTCTTTTCCATTTCTGTGCTTCAAATCTATGGAAATACAGGAATCAAAGTTAAACATGCTGTCACACAGAATGTTCAAGTTCCACATTTTGCTGCAGGTAAAGAGTCTGGTACTTTCCTAGCCACACTCCTACTCTCAGGGCTACCAAAGCAATCAGTACCACTTTTATGTTCTCTGGGGTGTCAGCCTCTATCCCTGCCCTCTTCCTCACCCCCGTCCCTGTCCTTGGCATCCGCCTCTGCTCACCCCTGACTTGCAGGCATGGCGACTGTAATGGAAATTCACTTGTCCTTCCGTGTCCATAAAGGCTTTTCCTCCTTTCTTTCTCTCCATTGTCTCTGAATCTAGCCTGATTTTGGCAGTAGGGCTCCCACCTGCTTTCGATTGCAGAATGACCTTGGAATCTTTTGCTGGGGGAGTATAGCTCTCTTGCCTTCTAGCTAATAATTAGTGTCAGATGATATAAACTGCACAGGTTACAAATAGAGCTGGGAAAGGTGAGACATGCCTTTTGGTTGAAAACGTTCACATTATGGAATAATTGGAAAACTTGAATGGTGATCCCTTGCACATGTATATCCATATGATATAAATATGTATATGTCATGTACACATGTATCCATACACACTCCTCTACGTATGCATACAGAGACATATATATAATTTCTAATAGGATATGGATGGGGTGCAACTACTCCTCATTCTTCCATTTGGAGTGGAGTTTCTTCACACTGCAGTATTCGTTTTGATAACCGTGCAGAGACAGATGGCATTTTGTCTGCCTTCCAGAACAGAGGACTAGTTTGCCGAGCTATAGCTAGTATAATGAGAAGCCGTGTAAGTTGAAGCTGAGGTAAGACCAGAGCATCTGTCAGTCCTTGTGTGCCAGATTGGAGATGCTGCAGACAAACTAATATTTCAACAAAAAGTTGAAGCGAGTATAGATTTGTGACCAAAATGATTGCATTTGATAACAATGCCATAGCAGATGTCCTAGAGTTCATGCTTGGTTTTTATTACTGCTCTGTGAGTGTTTTTGGAAGCGAGACCTACCGGCACAGCTTGTATGGAGCATGTTCGTTATAAAATTTTATTTTACAGAAAACAATGAGATGGAAAATTTGTAGCTAATTCGGTACTTTCCTACTCTATCATGTTTCTTTACTTATTATTTAGGGAAAGATTCTATTCTTGTTTGATTTATGTTGGCACTTTCAAGCCTAATAAAAGAACATCATGTTAATTTGAAATAGGGAATGAGAAACCCGAGTTAATGTTCATGATCTAATACTGAGTTTTTGGTATGGACCATGGGAAGATGCAGCTCTGTCTATTCAGCGCCCTCCTTTTCATCCATCCAGACTTATGTTTTTTGTTACCTGAGGGTAAATTTTAAGAATTTTAAAAAGAAATCAGATTTGCCCGCTAGCGTCTTCTGTCTACAGTTAGATTAATAGTTGATATTTCCTCAAAAAAGCAATTGTTTCAGATTCAGATGACTTAAGGTCTTTCCATATGGTGAAAAATGTGTTTTTAAGCGTGCATAATGCCTTGCTGGCCTGAGTGCTACGTAAGGCAGTGTTAACATGACTCAGTGTTAGAAAGCCACTCGCTCAGAACCCAGCTCCCATGATGTGTGCATTATGTGAAGGACAATTATTCAGGGTTTCAGAATGGGAAATAGCTATATAACCTGATTGCCTTATAACAGATTCCTTATTGGGGGAAGGCAATTATTTTCAAAGATTGCTGAATGTTAATAAAAGGTTACATGTGGTAGTGAAAATGTTATAGCATCGAGTTTACAGATGGGAAGATAGTCCAATCACATATAAGAATATTTCTTATTACAGAGGCTGTTAGGACCATTCCTGTGCCATACCTCTTAAAGTGAACAGTATTCATGGACAAGTGTTTCTGTCTCCCAGCAACTCACTGGCTCTTGGGAAACATGTGGTTTCATTTCTGGCACTCCTCTTTTTTACTTCCCTTCAAGATCTTCATTTGGATTGTTCTATTTCCTAGCAGTTTGTGGTGTTGGAGTCTTAGGGTTACGGTGAAGGCAGTAGCATGGTTTTGGGTTTGCCTGAGTGGGTTGATCTGCAGCTATTTTGCAGAGTTTTAAACCACACTCCAGGCAAGTCTCAGTTTGAATTGGAAATGTTATGATATAGTGACACACTAGTGTATAAAAATAGGTATGTGTGTAATTAAATAAACATATCTAAGCTAAAAGAAAAACAACCCATTGAAGTTTACTCTCATTTACCTAAAGCCAATCTTGCTGGTCTGTTGTCCTTATATTGCCTGCTTTTTATTAAACAATTTTTTTTTTAATTTTTAGAGAGGATTGAATTTTGTATCTTTTAAACCTTGAGTATGTTTTAAATAATTATCAGATAAATGTAGTGTTATGAAAGGCATTTTGTATATTAGGCTTCTGGGACTTTTAAACTATTTAAATTTGTTTTTTTAAAAATATTTAGATTGCATTGCAGAAAAGTTTGGGGTAGTTCTAACTGTCATACTGCAGAGAATTTCTTTCTGCTTCTTCTGGATCCGATCAGATCACTTGCTTGTGTAGAAACCTTCAAAAGCCCAGAGGAGAAACTTATCCTAGAGGCAAAACACCTTTATATGGCATTCAAGGTCTTTCACAGCTGCCCTCTACCTTCCTAGTGGGCCCCAAGTCCCAGCACCCCTCCCTACTCCACACCCACACATCACACATGGAGCTCCAACCCTTAAAACCTAAGTCACCTGGGGCGCCTGGGTGGCTCAGTCGTTAAGCGTCTGCCTTCGGCTCAGGTCATGATCCCAGGGTCCTGGGATCGAGTCCCACATCGGGCTCCTTGCTCGGCAGGAAGCCTGCTTCTCCCTCTCCCACTCCCCCTGCTTGTGTTCCTGCTCTCGCTATCTCTCTCTCTGTCAAATAAATAAATAAAAATCTTTTAAAAAAAAAAAAAAACCTAAGTCACCTGAAGGCTTCTTCATGCTTCCTCACCTTGGTACATGCCTGTAGCCTCTGAGTAAATTTCTCTCTTTATTCCCCATACTCTGTTCCCTCCTTTAATTTCCCTATCAGACATGACATGCATATTCTGGTACTGAAATTCTTGAAATTGCCAAATAGGTATCCTATCATAACTTGTGTGAGCTCAGGATGCAAATATGTGTATACCTCTCACTTTTTCTAATTAATTTCTCAGGATCCCACCTGCTTGTTAGCAGGAAATGTATCTCCCTCTTTTTTTTTTTTTTTTTTAAGAGAGAGAGATGGTGGGGAGGGCCAGAGGGAGAGGTAGATAAAGAGAGATTCTTAAGCAGGCTCCACACCCAGCACTGAGGCCCAGGTCGTGGGGCTGGATCCCACGACCCTGAGATTATGACGTGAGCAGAAATCAAGAGTCAGACACTTTTTTTAAATTGTATTTATTTATTTGAGAGAGAGAGAGAGAGTGCAAGTCGGGGTGTGGGGAGGGAGAGGGACAAGCAGACTCCACGCTGAGTGTGGAGCCCGACAAGGGGCTCCTCCCACAACCCTGAGATCATGACCTGAGCTGAAATCAAGAGTCCCAGGTTTAATGGACTGAGTCACCCAGGCGCCCCTGCAATATCTCCCTCTTGGTACCTCTTCTCTACCCCTTCCAAATGGCTAGGAACTCCAGGGGTTCCCACAGTTCAGCGAAGATAGCCTCTGGTTTCTATACCTAAATAAAGGGAAAACTGAAATCCAAGTTCACCCTTACTATTGCCATACAGGGACGCTTTTGAAAATTGGCAGTGTTCGGGGCGCCTGGGTGGCTCAGTCGGTTAAGTGTCTGCCTTCGGCTCAGGTCATCGTCCCGGGGTCCTGGGATCAAGACCTATATCAGGCTCCCTGCTCAGTGGGGAGTCTGTTTCTCCCTCTGCGCCTCCCCCTGCTTGTGCCCTCTCACTTTCTCTCAAATAAATAAATAAAATCTTAAACAAAAAAGGAATATGGCAATGTTCAAAGATTTCAAGATGATTTTTCTTGCACCTCTCACACTGGCAAAAAGAAAAACACATGTTTGATTTCCATGGGTCATCTCTCTATCCTAGAATTTCAAAAACAAGGGAATTCTAGTGACAAAATATTTGTACTTAACAACAAACAGGACCTTACATTTGAATCTCTTTCAAATGATATCAGCAGAGCAGATCTAGTTGCCCCTTGGTAAAGATGAAAAAAATTGAGGCTCAGAAAAGTTAAAAGTTGACTAACATGTTTAAGTTTGCAAAGTCAGCTAATCATGGATTTGGGACCAGAGCCTGTTTTTGACTCTGTCTCTCCTTTAAGTTTCTGCTTTTGCATTGTGGATCTCCTTTGTTTTGGCCCTCTGGCTCCTGGCTCTGCCCTTCCCTCCAGGATTGGGTCCATACTAGGGGCTTTCTCTGCTTTGGGCTACCTGAAAGGTGCACTCCACCTGGCCAGTCCCTCGAGATCCAACCCTGACCACTGGGCCCAGAGCGGAGGCAGGGAAGGAAGAGTTTAGACCACTTTTAGACCAAAGTTCTTTCTCCTATATGACTTTTCATGTTATGAGCAAATAAGAATCATTTCTCTTTTTCCTACTTTTAGTCTAATTGATTATAATTAATTAATTAATTAATTACCAGACCAGGGCTGGCTTGGAAAATAGACAAAGAAAAAGTAAATTAAATTCAACATGGGAAGAAATTATTTGAATCCTTTTTTGGTCAAAATGGGCATATTCACACACACACACACACACACAAATAAGCTCAACAAGAATAAGGACATTTACAAATCAGTGACTTGGTGGAATCTATCATTTCTTCCCTCAAAGTAACTTAAGAGGGGCACCTGGGTGGCTCAGTCAGTTAAACACCTGGCTCTTGATTTCAGCTCAGGTCATTATCTCAGGGTCCTGGGATCGGGTCCCAGGTTGGGCTCCCTGCTCAGTGGGGAGTCGGCTTCTGCCTCTCCCTCTGTCCCTGCCCCTCCCCCCCGCTCATGCTCTCTCTCTCAAATAAATAAAATCTTTAAAAAGATAAATAACTTAAGAAAGGTTAGGAAGCTCCCAGGACTACCATGAGGGAAGTTTAACATAAAAATGGGTAGCAATATCGAAGAGATATCCACACCCCCCTGTTGACTGCAACATATTCACAATAGCCAAGATATGGAAACAACTTAAGTGTCTATCAACAAATAAATGGATAAAGATGATGTTGTATACACACACACACACACACACACACAGGAATATTATTCAGCCACGAGAAAGAAAGAATATCCTGCCATTTGCACCAACATGAATGAAACTTGAGGGCATTATGCTAGGTGAAATAAGCTAGACAGAGAAAGACGAATACTGCATGGTATCACTTAATGGTACAAACTTCCAACTATAAATTGAATAAGGTCTGAGGATCTAATGTGAAACATGGTGACTAGAACTGATAACACCATTGTATAATTGGAATTTGCTAAGACAGTAGAACTTAAATGTTCTTACCAAAAAAAAAAAAAAAGTATGCAAGGTGATGGATGTCTTAATTTTAACTAGATTGGGGAAATCCTTTCACAGTGTATGTGTATATCAAATCACCATGATGTACACTTGAAATACCTTTTAATTTTATATGTTAATTATACCTCAATAAAGCTGAAATAAAACAATGGATAGCAGATCCCAATGTTATATACTAAGTTTAGAGGCATCTTTTTTCAGGGGAGAGTTGAGGTAACCCTGGGCTGTGTACAGTCACAACCGGCCTAGCTCCATGTCACCCTTCCTCAAAATCCCTGTGTCTTCATACTGACCCGTGGGCAGTATTAAAAGAATTGTCATTACTTAGATCACCATTTTAGACTAAAATTCAGATGACACATTTGCATGCCGTTGACTTTGGATAGATTGAATTTTTTTCTTGCACCCACTATGGCTTTTTTACCTTTTCACTATGTTAACGCCTATCTTTTGTGATTTTTTTATTGGTGTCCATTGAAACAAATCGGTCTGTTAGGTTTGGAGCAAAGATATTAAAAGTGTTTCCAACAGTAACAAAGTTATATAATGCAAATCTGTAGATTTCTATTTCCAACACCAAGCCACACAAATCTGTACAATTTGTGCAAATCAATGGAGCACCATAGAATGTACACATATCTGACATAAATTGTAGCACACTATATGCTTAATTCTGTAACCTACTTTCATCATTCAAAGAACTGAAAAAAAGGTAAAGTGGTTGCAGACATATTTCCATGCCCCCCCCCCCCAAAATATCAGCATCTTTTTTATTGGCTGCATGGTGAATAAATTAACCTGTCTCCTGTTGAGGCACATTTGGATTTTTTTCCAGTTTTTCACTATTCCAAACAGTGATCCCATAAACATTCTTATGAATAGTGGGATTTTGTATTTTGTGATTGTCTCCTTTGGGCTGACCTTTTTCAACTTTGCTAACCTGTTGAGTGAGTGATGATATCTCACTGTAGTTCTTGGTGTGCTGTTTAGATGATCACTGAAGTTGAATATACTTTCATATGCTTGCCATTTGTTTTGTCTTTCTTATTTTATAAGGTGCCCTTTGCCATTCTTTCTGTTTTAACACTTTTAAGATTTTTGGTTTGTAAGAGCTCACTGTATATTGGGATATGTTCCTTTATCTTATAATATGTGGCTGAAAATATTTTCCCCAGTTTGTCATTTTTCTTTAAACTTTGTTTGAGGTGTTATTTTACTATATGTAAGTTTTTATTTTCTAGTTTTTATATATTCAAATTTTCCAGGCTTTTAAGTTATGGTTTCTGGGTTCTTATGTCATGTTAGGCATTTCTCACCCCAGTATTTTAAGAAAAACCCAACCAAATTATCTTTTATAACCTTTATGCTATTGTTTTTTATTACTGTATCTTTGATCTATCTAAATTGAATTTGATATAAAGAGTCAGGTAGAATTTCAACTAGTAATGCAATTTTTTTATTTCATCTGATACACAAACTTTAATGTTAGTTGGGGTTGATTTTTTTAATCTTGATTTTTCCCCCAATTGCTATCTAGTTGACCAAATACCATTTATTAAATAATAATTCATCTTTTCCCAAATGATTTATCATATAGGCATATATGATAAAATTACCATATATAATGGGTTCTATTTCTAGACGGTATTTAATGAAATACTCATATTTACTTTAGGAAGCTGTGTCACCTATTACAAAGAGTGTACCTTTGAGGCCAGTCATAATTAGGTGTTTAGATCATTTTGAAGAGAACTTATCTCTTCTGAGTGCCTACTATTTGAAGGCACTTTATATACAACTCTATCATCGATAACTGTTTGACCTTTAGTTAAGCACCTAACTTCTCTGATCTTCACCTGTGACATTTGGACCATATAACCTAGACCCTAAGGTATTTATGCATTTCAAATGAAATAATGTAAGGCTGTCCCTGCTTTGTACAATAGTGCAGAACCATAAAAATGACCATGCAAGTTAAAACTATGCAAAGTGGTCCCACTGATGGGAAAAATTACAACTATTTTGTGACCTTTATAGTTTTTGTCAAAACATTACAAACTATTGGGGCACCTGGATGGCTCAGTCGGTTAAGCATCTGCCTTTGGCTTGGATCATGATCTCACGGTCCTGGGATCAAGCCCCACATTGGGCTCCCTGCTCTGTGGGGAGCCTGTTTCTCCCTCTCCCTCTGATGCTCCCTCTGCTTGTGCTCTCTTTCTCTCTCTGTCAAATGAATAAATAAAATCTTTAAAAAAATATTACAAACGCTTTTACTGTCAGTTACAAATGTACAGAGAGATGAAATAAAACTAATTTATTTAGTACATTGTAATTTAAAACACTAGAAACATTGAAAACTAAAATTTTTTTATATGTATCAGGAGTAGTTTGAACAGTGTTTGCCTTCTTGTTGAGTAACTTAAGATATGGAGTGACCATCATTTTTATGCCCTGGTGAGTTGTCATACTCTTCCAAGTTTGGATCAGTTTCCAATATTTTAACCTTTGTACTTTCAAAATTGTGAAATTTCTCCAAGAGTCCCTTTAATATGAAGATCTTTACCAGTGTCATTTCCTTTGGGACTTTGTCATTCTATTCTCACAACGACTCGGCTCATTTATGTTGATTAGTTCACCTGCACTGGGGTTCTCTGGGTCCATATCTAGGGTCTCTTGAATGGTGGTAGGGTCATCAGTCCCATGGTCAATAATTTCTCCTATAACTCCATTTGTGTTTGATTTGGTTTTCACTTCCATTGTTATCACTTTTTGTTTCTTTGCTTCACTACTGTCTTTGTTGGATAATTTCCTCTTTCAATTATCCATTTTTTGGGTAAAATGTCACATGGGTTTATAACTGGGACACAAGGAGGCAACAAAATGACACACTTTGCTTAGTGTACTTGAACGAAATAATAGATGCTCAGTGACCAATCACAGACAGACTTTGAAAGAAGTGACATAATTGATCACTAATCATGATGCACACCTGTTATATATATACATATATATATATATGTATATATATATAGTGACTTATGGGCTGACAAGCTAACATTGAAGTTTATACTCAATTCATATACTATGATAACAAATTTGAACTGTGTTGTTGGGGCTTGTTCTTTAGGTAAACTATGGTAACAAAAATTTGTGCATATCAGAATTGTGTAAAGTGAGGACTGCCTGTAAATTATATACCACTATGCTTGACACATAGTAGGTCCTTGTGAAAGATAAATTCCCTTTTCTCTTCTTTTCCCCTCAGATGGATCTAAATAGCCCTACACAAACTTTAGTGTTGATTGGGGTTAGTTACTGAGTTCATTATTTGAGGAAAGGAAATGATATTGCATTATTTCACATGACCAACTTCTCTTCCTACAAGCGAGTTTGGACAGAAATCTGTGAATATATGGCCTACACCATATCATCCGATTTCCATATTATACATTATTGTCATACCCTAAATATAGCCTTTTCCTTCAGCTACTACTAATCTCCCACACTCTCTCTTATCTTCATGGTTTCTGTCCCCAGTTTGGGACATCAGTTCTACTTTCCAAGATGATTTTGGCTATCCATCCTGATAATTTTTGACATGACTCAAACATTTATTGAACCACCCTTGCATCTCAGGGATAAATCCCACTTGGTCATGGTGGATGATCCTTTTAATGTGTTGTTGGATCCTATTAGCTAGGATTTTGTTGAGAATTTTGGAATCCATATTCTTCAGGGATATCAGTCTGAAATTCTCCTTTTTGATGGGGTATTTGTCTGGTTTGGGGATTAAGGTAATGCTGGCCTCATAGAATGAGTTTGGAAGCTTTCCTTCTGTTTCTATTTTTTGAAACAGCTTCAGTAGAATAGGTATTATTTCTTCTTTGAATGTTTGGTAGAATTCCCCAGGGAATCCATCAGGCCCTGGACTCTTGTTTTTTGGGAGTTTTTGATCACTGCTTCAATCTCGTTACTGGTTATTGGCCTATTTAGGTTTTCAGTTTCTTCTTGTTTCAGTCTTGGTAGTTTATAGGTTTCCAGGAAGGCATCCATTTCTTCCAGGTTGCTCAGTTTATTGGCATATAGATGTTGATAATAATTTCTAATAATTGTTTCTATTTCCTTGGTGTTAGTTATCTCTCCCCTTTCATTCATAATTTTATTAATTTGGGTCCTTTCCCTTTTCTTTTGAATAAGTCTGGCCAGTGGTTTATCGATCTTATTAAATCTTTCAAAGAACCAACTTCTAGTTTCGTTGATCTGATCTACTGTGTTTCTGGCTTCTAATTCATTGATCTCTGCTCTAATCTTAATTATTTCTCTTCTAATGTGTGGCTTAGGCATCATTTGTTGCTTTTTCTCTAGTTCTTTAAGGTGTAAAGTTAGCTGGTGAATTTGGGATTTTTCTATTTTTTTGAGTGAGGCTTGGATGGCTATGTATTTCCCCCTTAGGACTGCCTTTGCAGTATCCCATAGGCTTTGGACTGATGTGTTTTCATTCTCATTGGTTTCCATGAACTGTTTAAGTTCTTTTTTGATTTCCTGGTTGACCCAAACATTCCTGAGTGGTCTTTAGCTTCCAAGTGTTTGAATTTCTTCCAAATTTTATCTTGTGTATGCACCCCAATGTTCATAGCAGTAATGTCTGCAATAGCCAAACTGTGGAAAGAGCCGAGATGCCCTTCAACAGATGAAAGGAGAAAGAAGATGTGGTCCATATACACAATGGAATATTACTCAGCCCATCAGAAAGGATGAATATCCAACTTTTCCATCAACACGGATGGGACTGGAGGAGATTATGCTAAGTGAAATAAGTCAAGCAGAGAAAGTCAGTTATCATATGGTTTCACTTATTTGTGGAACATAAGGAATAGCATGGAGGACATTAGGAGAAGGGAGGGAAAAATGAAGGGGGGTAGATCGGAGGGGGAGACCAACCATGAGAGACTATGGACTCCGAGAAACAAACTGAGGGTTTTAGAGGGCAGGGGAGTGGGGGGATGGGTTAGCCCAGTGATGGGTATTAAGGAGGGCACGTACTGCATGGAGCACTGGGTGTTATATGAAAACAATGAATCATGGAACACTACATCAAAAACTAATGATGTACTCTATGGTGACTAACATAACATAATAAAATTAAATTAAATTAAAAAAACATTTATTGGGCTTCACTTTTAACATTTCCAACCACTATTCATAAATATGTGAGTTTTAAAATTAAATATTCTTTCTCGAAAAGTGAAATGTTCCCAAGTCACATAGGCATTGTTAATGGAACAATGTGTTTTCTCAGTGGGAACAGACCTAGGTAGGTGAACAAGCAGAAAGTTCATTCTAGGGACAATGTTTTAAAATATCACTTATAATGATCCCAGACTAGAATTATTTTTAAAGACTTTATTTTTAAGTATCTCTATACCCAGCGTGGGGCTTGAACTCACAACCCTGAGATCAAGAGTTGCATACTCTACCAACTGAGGCTGCCAGGTGCCCCTGGACTTGAATTATTTATTGGCTCTAGGTGACTAGAATGTTGAATTTATTGTGGACACTTAAAATATGTTGTTACCTCCTTTTGCTAGCACTTTAGGACAGATACACCAGTGTTGTGGTGCATTTCTTCCCCTAGAGCTCTTCATTTAACATGGGAAATGACTCCAAAATACCCATTTTAGATATGTCAGTTAGAGTTCATGGTTTATCTTCCACAGAAAGGTAGACCACCATTTTGTCATTCTTTAGTGATATGCCAATTGCTGTTAAGTTAAACTTGCTAGAAACAATAGTAGTTCTCTGGCATGATGACTCTCATGGCCATCTGTTAGGGTGGCACTGTGCCCACTCATAGGATGGTATGCCAGTTTCAACAGGGCACAGGTGCCAGCCAAACATAGGTTTAGAAGGATAGCCTGCAAGAACTCAGCAAGGAGATCCTCCAAGTGGTTAGTGATGCCAAATTAGACCCACATGCTTCATTACAAGGGATCACATCTGTTGATGCTTGTGGGCATTATATTGTCAATTAAGGCTTTCTTTTTCTGTTTCTTTATTCATTCTGACCCTCGACTGGGAATACAGAAAATCAGGGGAAAAACTAGTCCTCAGCCAGAAAAACAATCGGGGTTTCCCATGTCTTCCTCTAATGTCTGTCTTCTGCAGTCTCAAACTTTATTCTGAATTATGTGAAAACTAGAAGACACGTGACATTAGCTTATGAAGCTCTCTGTTATTAAAGATAACATTTAGGAAACAACCAACCAACTAAATGTCTCATTATCAGCAAGATTTTAAGAGTTTATCTGCTGGAACTAGAGATTGTGATTCTAGTTAATTGTGTGTCTTATATATTATCTGTTATTTCTTTATTGAAGGATTATTTTCAACCAAGAATGAGACAGACCGTAATGGGTCATTCATTATCCAGTGTTCTCGTTCAGGTCTGGGCTGCAGTGCATGGCTTGACTCCAGAATAGTGTTATTACACCTTTGTGTGTTTCAAACTACATTCTAGATTCCGTACATGAGGCATGAGGGAAATACAGCTATCTATGCCATATAGAAAGACAAAGAGCTTGAAACAAAGACTTTGGAGATTTAGGAGCAGAGGCAGGGTTGGGGTTAGAGGTCTTTTCTGTCATATGATAGAGACTGTGGTATGTGGTAGTAGGTGAGAACCTGTCCTTTAATTATGGGGTGGAATTTATTTTTTTTTAAAGATTTTATTTTATTTATTTGAGACAGAGAGAATGAGATACAGAGAGCATGAGAGGGAGGAGGGTCAGAGGGAGAAGCAGACTCCCTGCCGAGCAGGGAGCCCGATGCGGGACTCGATCCCGGGACTCCAGGATCATGACCTGAGCCGAAGGCAGTCGCTTAACCAACTGAGCCACCCAGGCACCCCTGGGGTGGAATTTAAAAGGTCATGTCAGCCACTTCTCTCTCTCTACCAAATGTTCGTGCACCCAGATTACAGATAAATTCTTGAAAAGTAAATAATATCATAGCTTGTCACGTAAAAGAACCTACAGGATTTTGAAATATATTCCCGACTTTTTGTGGTTGCTAGCTTGCATGGCATATTTTTCTTCTCACCCTACTTTCCCTTAGTCTCCATACCATAATCAGAGAAATCAGAATTTGCATGGAAACAGCATGAAGGGATGTGGATGGCGAGGGGAAGAGGAAGAGAGTAGAATGGTAAGCACGCAGGATCTGGAGTCACAGAGACCTGGGTTTGAATCCCGGCTCTACGAATTAATAATGCTCCTCTTAATGCTACTAACTGCTACTACCAGCTCTGTGACCTTGGGCAACTATTGAAATTCTCTGGTCCTCAGTTTTCTCATCTGTAAAATAAAGATAATATATAAGGTACCTGGCTTGTGGTTGGCACTCAATGAATGATAGTTGTTAATATTAGGGTTATTATCTGACTGTCCTTGTCTGCATAATTACACTTTCTCTGTTTTGTGTTATGAGATACTTAACACACACAAATGAGTATATATGTATGTATGTCTATATAATATTATTGTCAGACATTAAAAGTTGCCAATCTGGTGCTATGAAACTGTCCCTTGTGCTAAGTCAAATTTGTGTCTCCCTTATTACTAGTGAATGTGGGCATCTTATGTTTATTGGCCAATCGTGTTTATTATTCAATGAAATACCTGTTGAGTCTTCTGCCTGCTTTTCTACTGGCTTACTTGAAGTGATTCTCTTTATCTTTAGTAACACTTTTTGCCTTAAAGTTGATTTTATCTGATATTAATGAGCAATTCCAGCTTTCTTTGAGGTACTATCAGCACAATGTAGCCTCTCCCTCTCTGTTACCCTACGTTTTAGATATGTCTGTTATAACTAGATAGATTTTTAACAATTCAGACAACAGTATTTATCTTCTAATTGGAGCATTTAGTTTATTTACATTTAATCTAATTAATGACATATTTGAGTTCAAGTCTTCTGTTTTTTTAATTTTTTAATTATTATGTTCAGTTAGCCAACATATAGTACATCATTAGTTTTTGATGTAGTGCTCAAATCTACTGTTTTTATACTTTCAATTAGTCTTGCCTGTTCTATTTAATTTTCCTTGCACTAATCAATGCCTTTCAGAGTGGTTGCTTGTATATTCATTGTGTCCCCCCAACTCTACTTGTTTAGAAGTTATATACCCTATATTTATTATTCTAATTATAATATACATACTTTATTTCTATTATTTTCTATTATAATAGGCATGCCTAACTTATTAAAGCCTAGTGGTAATGAATAACTTCACCCTTCTCCTGGAGAGTGCAAAGAACTTCAGACATTTTTGCTCCATTTATTCCCCTCCCAACTTATATTACTATTAAATATCTTATTTCTATCTTGTTTTCTAAACCCATTGGACGTCATTACTACAGTTTTATACACTCAGTGCTCATTCCATTTGCCTGCACATTTACTATTTCTTTTTTCTTTTTCGTTTTTTTACTATTTCTTTTTTAAATACTTCTTGTTGCTCAGACCTTCCATCTGTGATCACTATCCTTCTGCTCGAAGTATATCTTGTAGAATTTCCTTTAGCGGGGCTCTGCTGGTGGTAAATTCTGTTTGGGTTTATTTTTAAATGTCTTTATTTCCCCTTCATTTTTGAAATATATTTTTTCTGGGTATAGGGTTTTTTTTTTTTTTTAACACATTGAAGTTCCACTCTCCTCTGGTTCTATTGTTGGTATTTCTCTGGATCCTGTAAAGGATTGCTTTCTGTGCTGTGATGTATCTGGGCATAGATTTCTCTTTGGTTTTTCCTACTTGGGAGTCACTGTGCTTCTGGAATCTGTGGATTAGGGTTTTTAGTTTGTTCTGGAAAATTCTCAGCCCTCCTGTTTTCAAATGTTGCCTCTCCTCCATTGTCTCTAGTTACCCCCCCCCCGCCACCCCGGGAGTATTTTTTTTTAATACTTCTTGTTGCTTAAAACCTTAAAAATAGACTTAAGCCTTTACATACTGTATTTTCTATGTCTTAGCTTCTCTTTCATATTTTTTCTGTGCTCTATTCTGAGTAGTTTCTTCAAATCTGCATTTTAGTTCACCATTTCTGTCTTCAGCTATATTTGATCTGTCGCTGAAACCATGCAT
Source organism: Neomonachus schauinslandi (assembly GCF_002201575.2). NCBI lineage: Eukaryota > Metazoa > Chordata > Mammalia > Carnivora > Phocidae > Neomonachus > Neomonachus schauinslandi. The sequence continues at coordinate 5,884,894 of NC_058419.1, read as the reverse complement.
TAAGATTTAATATCAGTGGTGATATTTATTTGTAGTTATGTTTTTAATTCTCAAATCTTTGTGTTCATTGTTGATAGTCTTTTATTTTCTGCTCATTTTTGGCTTCTATCTTTTATTTTTTTTAAGATCCATATTATTATATATTCTATTTCTTATCAGTAATACCTATAATCCTTAATGGTTTAACTGTTCTTTCTTGTTTCTTCTGTGTCTTGTTCATGGTAACTTGTTTCCTTGTGTGTTTAGTGACTATTATTGTATACCTTGGTTTGGGCTGAAGTTAATCTGTGGGACTTTTGTAGGTCTGGGTTGAGGATGCTTTATTTACAGAGGATCTATATGCTTTTGCTGGTCAACAGGAGTGCTGCTATATTAGAATAACTTCTAGGCTTGGTGTTTCCCAGTCATGCGGGATGAATAAATTTAAGCCCCAGCCCCTTCTAAAACAGATCTCTGGAAACAAATTCTTCGGATGGGTGTGGTAGGGACTGCTACTGCTCTTACTATTATTAATTTCCATTCATCTGCTGCTCTGGTGAAGAAAGGTTTCCTTGTGGGCTTGCTCTGATGGCTACCAGATATTGTTTCTGGCCTATCTTTCACTGATGATGTAGCACTTTCAAGAGCGCCAGATTTAAGTAAGGTTCTCAGGTACACCTTCTCCATTTGCCTAAACCCAAGGATTAGGACTTCATTTTCAGCTCCCAAAACTCTGGGTTACTGCCATGACTATTTTTACTCTGAGCCTTCCTTGCTTTTAAGTTTGCTTACAGTCTGCTATGATTTCAGCTTGCTCTTCCATCTCCTTCACCCTCCTACCCTCCCCCATCTCTCTCCCTTCCCTACCTCTCTGATTTCCCTCTCTCCTTTTCTTCCCCCTTCTCCACCACCTTGGATTTCTCTTAGTTTCTTGTGAGCTCAACAATGCATATATTGTTATAATTCATCCAGCATTTAGGAGTTTTGAAGTAGGAGGGCTATTTAGAATGTCCTAGTCACAGTGTTGCTAAAACAGAAATCTGCCATTCTCTTAATTTCTAACTCTCAAACTATAGTGCCTTTCTTCTTGCAAGTCAGCACCTCTCTTTGTGTTCTTGATCTTATCTCTGCCTACCTTCTCCTAAACCTGTTTCTATAATGTCTCCCACAAGTCTATTTCATCTTCAACCTTTCTTACCTTCTGTATCGGATACTTGTGGGTTTCCTCCCTCCCAAGAAAATCTTCCCACAGGCCAGGTACCTCTCAACTTACTATGTTATTATTAGAAACTTGCTATGTCCCAGGAACTCTGCTGGGTTTTAGGTGCTGTCAAATATGACAGTGAAGTCCCCTTCCAGAACTGGAACTCAGGCTTATCTGACTCTGAGGTTTAGAATCTTTCTACTATAGCTTACCTCATGTTTTCAGAATGGTCAGAGATGTATTTTAACTTAAGGAGCAAACATTTAATGAATATTTACTGTGTACCAGGTAATCTGCTAGGGGTTGTGATACAATAGTAAGAAAAGATTGTCTGGGAGGGATAATTTTCCTCTGCCCTTCAAGATCCTTCTAGTTGGACTAAGAATCAAATTGACACAAGATAGATTAACAGGAGAAAATCAAATTTAACAGTGTACATGTGGGGAATCCAAACAAACATGAAGTTCCAAAGACAGTCAGGCAACCTGTGGCTTATTTGACATTCTGAGCTAAGGAGAGGGGTTGGCGTCTGAGGATACAAAGGAGAAGACCATTAGCAGGACAGTGAGAGGAGATGATCAGAAGACAAAGTTGCTCTATTATGCAGGTAAGTTTCTTTGGCCTTTTCCTGGTACTGAATGAGCTGGGTTTTCATTGCTTTTAACTCAAAATAATCTTTTAACTCAAAGTGGCCCATCTTGGGGTATCCTGCCCTTGGCCCCTCCAAGGTGAAACATGCTCCTCACTCTCATGGAGTATGTGGTGGGTGAACAACTAAACAAAGAGGATGTTCAGGGTGATAGGAGAGGATATAATAGAGGGATGTAATCTATTTGGAGGGTCAGAAAAGGCATCCCCAAAGAAGTGACAAACTTACATCAACAGTGCCTTACCCTCCCTTTATGCTTATTCTTCCTCACCACGGTTCAGCTTCATCTTGTTGCCCAAATGCTATCTTGAGGATTACTAATGACCTCTAAATGACTAAATCCCATGGCCTTTTTCTACTCACCTTTTTAAATGGCTCAGTAGCAGGCAGCACTCTTGGACACCAGCCAGGTCCCTTCCTTGAAGTCTAGAAATCCTTGGATTCCTCTCTCACTTTACATACAGGGAGTTGCATGATCCTATACTATAGGCCTTCCTCTGCAACAAATTTCATATCCAGTATTTCTGTCCCAGGACACAGCCCTACTTAGGACCTCATCATCTCTTGACTAAGTTATTGCAACACTCTCTGCTCGGTCTCTATCCCTAGCTCTATCTTTGCCAAAGCTGCTTCTTCAATTCAGTAGTTTGCAGCCCTGGTTTTTCATTAGAATCACCTGAGGTGCTTTAAAAAATGTTAATACCCTGATATCACCCCCAGATTTCTGACTTAATGGATATGGTGGGGGGTTTGTGCATCAGGGTTTTTTTTTATAGCTCTCTAGGTGATTCTAATATGCAGGCAAGATTGTGATCTATTGCTCTAATCTGGTGGTTCTCACACTTTGGAGTGTATCAGAATCTCCTGGAGGGCTTATTCAAACGCGCTGCTGGGCTTTACCCCCAGATTTTCCAATTCAGTGAGTATGCAGCAGGTCTGCATTTCTAATGAGCTCGCAGGTGCTGCTGCTGCCACTGGACCAGGGACTACAGCTCAAATTCTATAGCCATCATCAAATTTTCTTAAACAAGGAGTCTCATAATATCACTCTTCTGCACAAAAGCATTTAAGGGCTCCCTTTGATCTATCAAAATAAGTACAAACCACTCATCATGGCCTTCAAAGCCTTTTACTATCTGTTCCTAGATGCCTATCCTATTATGTTTCTCATTACTTCTCTGCACCAACCAAACGGAACTACTGACTCTTCTTTAAACACACCCAGGTACTTGCTTGCCCTCATGTATTTGCTCATGTTGTTATCCTGGCTGATGCTCATTCTCATGTATTCACCTGTTGAAATTCCATTTGTCCTTCAAGGTTTATCTCATATACTTTTCTCAGTGGAACTTCCTTCCCTTACGCCCCAATTCCCAGTACATTCACACTCATTCACTCACTGGCTCGCTCATTCATTCAGTGTCACAATTTTCCCACCCTCCAAATGCATCTCCCTGGAATCTTTGTACTATCCACAGGCTGCTCAGCATGTTCTGCCTCATATTATACTATATGTCTTCATGCGGAACCATTCCCCAGCCTCTACAATTAAATTATACATGCCTTGAAGGCAAGGAATGCTTTGTATTTCTCTTTTGATATCCTCATAGCCTTGCTACTCAAAGTGAGGCCCAACATTCAACAGTGCTGCCATCACCTGGGTGGTCACTGGGGATGTAAAATCTCAGATCCCACCCCAGAACTATTGAATCAGAACCTGCATTTAAAGAATCTGCAGTGATTCGTATGCACGTTAAAGCTTGAGAAGCTGTTCTGTACTGCCTAGAACAGCTTGGCACCTAGTAAGTAGGTGTTAAATATTTGTTGACTTCAATTACCTGGAATAGAAGGTACAGCACTACATCTGTGTCTTTGGGGTAAATACCGAGTAGTGCAATTGCTGGGTCATAGGGTAGCTCTATTTTTAATTTTTTGAGGAATCTCCACACTGTTTTCCAAAGTGTCTGCACCAGCTTGCATTCCCACCAACAGTGTAAGAGGGTCCATATGCACCCCAGTGTTCATAGCAGCAATGTCCGCAATAGCCAAACTGTGGAAAGAGCCGAGATGCCCTTCAACAGATGAATGGATAAAGAAGATGTGGTCCATATATATAATGGAATGTTACTCAGCCATCAGAAAGGATGAATACCCAACTTTCCCATCAACATGGATGGGACTGGAGGAGATTATGCTAAGTGAAATAAGCAGAGAAAGTCAATTATCATATGGTTTCACTTATTTGTGGAACACAGGAATAGCATGGAGGACATTAGGAGAAGGAAGGGAAAAATGAAGGGGGGGAAATTGGAGGGAGAGATGAACTATGAGAGACTATGGACTCCAAGAAACAAACTGAGGGTTCTGGGGGCGGGGGGAGGATGGGTTAGCCTGGTGATGGGTATTAAGGAGGGCACGTACTGCATGGAGCACTGGGTGTTGTACGAAAACAATGAATCATTGATCACTGCATCAAAAACTGGTGATGTATTGTATGGTGACTAACATAACATAAAAAATAAAATTAAAAAAATAGAAGGTACAGCAAAATAGATCGATGCTTTGTCCCACCTGCCCCAGGGATGCTGCTCATCCAATTGCTTCCTGCATCTTTTTTGCAATAAACAGTAGGATTCATTGAGTTAAGATTGAGTCAGAACACAGGCTGAAGTGCACTGAGGGGGATATAAGAAAGTAGGAGCCCTTGTATGGAAGAATTTGTAATCCAACTCAGCAGACCAGACAGGCCACTAAAATAATCTGTGTTCGGGATGACTACATAACAGGTTACAAAGTGGACAAAGCCCCCACCACCTGTGGGGGCCACAGCACAATCAGAATATCTCAGTTCCCAAGGGTTTCTTTCTCTATTTCCGGAGTTTTGAGCACCTCTCCTCTTGAAAATTTTGAATTTTTATTTATAATCCTAAGAGAGAGACATTGGTCTGGTGGAATATTGCCTAGTACTGCTAGTCACCTCAGTGTAAGGGACTGTCCTGAAGTTGTGCACATCCAGTCAATGAATCAAGATTTTCTGTCAGATATTTTCTGGTTCCATACTTGATGGAACAGTCTGTGTACATATTCCATTCCTGGCTTTCACTGGCGGAAATAAAATGGTCATTTAATCAATAATTATTTTTAAAACATTTATTTGATACTTCATTCTGCGGAGGATTTGATGCAGTTTACAACATTAACATGTGAATCATATACGAGGAAAATAGAAATCAAAATTTTAAAAAATTAAGACTAACGAAGGAGTAATACTAATACAGACAAAAAACATATTCTCCAATGTATTTTGTTTTTTTTTAAAGATTTTATTTATTTATTTGACAGGGAGAGAGACAGTGAGAGAGGGAACACAAGCAGGGGGAGTGGGAGAGGGAGAAGCAGACTCCCCACCGAGCAGGGAGCCCAATGTGGGGCTCGATTCCAGGACCCCGGGATCATGACCTGAGCCGAAGGCAGATGCCCCATGACTGAGCCACCCAGGTGCCCCTCCAATGTATTTTGAATCCATCCAACCATTTCTCAACTCCACCGCTGTACTATAGTCAAACCAACATTCTCTCTGGCCTAGCTTCTTTCCCACCTCCATCGTTGCCCCACATTCTCATCCATTGTTCACACAGCAGCCAGAGGATCCTTTAGAAATAGAAGTCTGATCCTGTAAATCACACCTTTCCTCCACTTGCCCTGCCTAACAGCTTCTACATGTTCCCTCTTGCACTTAGGATAAAAGCCAATGTTTTTAAATACAGCCCACTAGGCCTTTTGTGGTCTGGTGCTGATAACCTGTAGTGGCCATTGTTGATTTTGTGGTGTCCAGTATCCATTTGTACTTCCTAATTGCATCCCGGTTTTCTTTTAGGAAATCACCTCTTTTCCATTGGATACGGTCTGGTGGAACCATTAGTCAGGTGCCTTGCCGTCCCCTAGGTATGGGGCAAGAATAGTTTCTTTTTTGCAAGCATATCTTAAAAGCAAGGCCAGTAGATACTCCAAGAATTTGAGCTGGGGAACAAAGAGGTAAAAGTTGGTTAAAGTTGATTGATCCAAGGGGCAGCACCCAGGCCTGGCCATTCCTGTTACAAAACTCTTCCTGGACTTCCTGCTCCCGAACGCTTTGGAGCTTCCTGAATCCTCCCTATTTGGAAGCCTTTTCATCAATCCTGTTAGTCCCCAATATCCTTCCAAAAAATTTCATTTTGCTTATATAAACCAGAGTTGGTTTCGACCAATAAACCCTAATGATATACTGTTTCTCCTCTGTCACTTGTGTCACTCTCCCCCTTTATGACTCCACTCCAGTTATATTGGTCTGTCATTTTCTGAAAGAGCTCTTGCCTGCCTCAGGGTCCTTGCACATGCTATGTTACCTTTATTCAAAATGCTCTCCCCCCACCCACTTTAGTCAATCCATACTCACCCTAGAGATCTCAGCTCAAGGTCATTTCCTCATGGATGACTGCCCTAACTTCCCTGATTGGTTCAGATCCTTCTGTTGGAACTCTTTTGGAACAATATCTCTCTTCTCCATAGCTCTTACCACAGTTGGCATTTTATATTGAGTTGAGTGATTCTTTGTTTTCTCTTTTGGCTCTAGGATGTTATCTACAAGAGGGCAGGGATAGTGTCCATTTTGCTTACTGATGCACTCTTGGTACGTGGGGCAGTGCCTACCATATATGAGGCTCTCAATAAATAACAATTAAATAGATGAAAGCAAAATTTGTTTGAAAATTTAAGCCAAAGTATGATACTTCTAAATAGTTCATGTCTGTTGCCAGTGTAGCCATAGGAAAATACAGTCAAAGGCTCTTTAGTGAGACAACTGAAGACATACTGAGATTGTTCTGACTCACATGAACAAAACAACCCCTTGGAAGTCATATTTCTTCCTTCCTTCATTTACTTGTTTCTCCCTCTACTCATCCATGTCCTTAACAAAAATGTATTAAGTACCCAATTACTGGGACTGCAATGATGAATAAATGTGAACAAATAAGTTTTGAATATTAGAAATGTGCTTTTTGTTATAAATATGGCCAGTTAGAATACTGAAAAAAAGTTAACTAGTTATTTGATGTGCAAACAAATATAGTTTTATGTACAAATTGCCTGATCTTCTTCCATTGAGATATTGGCCTCATATAGTCACCAAAATAAACTTCATTGGATTTCTGTCTCTATTTTTACTTTTTAGGTGGCTCCCTTCACTATTTTCCCAGTGTTGTGGCTCTTTATCTCAGTATTAGCAGAGACATGTCCAGCTTTCATTGCCTCATATCCCCAAGTGTCTCCAATTAACTCATGGACCGTTGTGACCGTTTTTTTCCCCCCCATTTTCATGCTACAGAACTAATTTTCATTGGCTGTGTTTCTTAAATAACCACATGGCATTTTTTGAGAGAGGAGATAAGTAGGGCATCAAATAAAATAACAAGATAAGGTGCTATACTCCAAAAAGATTGGAAATTACTCGTTATCTTTTTAGAGTCAGCTTCCATCTGTGATATTCTCTCTCTTTCTCTCACACACACACACAAAAAATCACAGCCTGACCCTGTCCATAAACAATGAATATGTTACTCTAAATTCAATAATATTTCAGTTTAAAAAAATAATAAGTGATCGTTTCTTTGTTGTTAATCACTTGCCCTACTTAATTCATTCATTATCCTCTGAAGCTCTGAGATTAAACCCCCAGGCTGGAGAGCTTCATATGAATCCTTTCTTTTTTATCTATTCCAAGTTAGATTAAGTCTAGGTCCTGTTTAATGAGGTGCCACTTGCTGGGTTTTCATGCAGAAAGAATTCCTCATCCTCAGTGGTATGTATATACCAAATAAATTATCAGGCTTTTTTTTTTTTTGAATTTCTGACTACAGCTTCCTGTAGGAAAGACTATCATTATGAGCGCCCTGGGATCTGGGCAGCTGGATTTCTTTGATTTGGGTTTTTTTTTTCTTTTCATCAAAGCCCTATCTTGTTTTTCATTATATCTAGGGGGTGTGAGATTATGAAGAGATTTCCAGACAGCATTAAGTGACATGCCATGATGAACGTGGTGATGGGGCTATGGGTGTAAGAAATGAGTCAAGTTATGGGCCTCTCCATGCTCCAGTCCATTTGTACTCTTTTTATATAACCTGCTTAAAAATGAACGTGACTACTTCATGTTTCTGCCCCAAATCCTATCATGTGTGTGTAGGTGTGTATGCACACATCTGTGTTGGGGGTAGGAGTTGCCAATGTTTTTATGTTTTCATGCATGGTTCTACACATAGGATCAATAACTGGATATCCCCTTAAATGCTGCCTTTTGCTGAATATCCCAGCTCCAGACTAAAAATGCATACATGGGAGTGTTTGCAGTGTGGACTGCATTCTGCCAAAGACTGGGCTTATAAGGTTCTATTGCCCCAAATGAGAGTCATTGTACTGTCACTATAGAAGTGTTCATTCCTGTTGCTGAGATAACAGTACTCCTTCCCCATAGGTCTGCTTGGCTAGACCGGGACTCAGCAGCCCTATAGCAGGCTAGGAAGTTGTCAGGGAGACAGGGAAAAGTATACAGAAAAAAAAAAAATAGAGCGAAAGGTTGGAGGTGGAGGGAGAAAAGAGAACAGGAGGTTCCCATGGAAGGCAATAAGACACTGGTAGTGTGAGCCCACCACCCCTGATGGCACCATTCCTGGCCTCCTCTAGATGATCTGGATCTTCAAGTCTGCCTATTGGGAAAAATCAGTGTGTTTGATAAGAACCCAGAAGTAATGAGGCCAGCATCTTGGGTGATGTTATCATATGGTCAACTTGGCTGTGTATAGAGGAAAAATAGTTCGTACACACCCTTACTGCCACTATTACCAACTAAGAAAACCAAGACAAAGTGGAAATGGCAGAATGCAGCCCACTACTAACAACTGCAAATCAAACACAGCAGCAGATTATATATAATTAAAGCCTGTCCTCAACAAAATAAAATGTAAAAGAACAGATGGATTTTTTACCAGGTTTAATATTCTGCTATTTTAGTGTTCTGTCCTAGCAATGGCATTCTAGAGCAGTGTTTCCCAAACTTCTTCATGCTAAGGAACAACTAGAAAGTGATATCTGTTCTGCCTCCTTGGGTAACTAGAAGAGGCTGTACATGGTTGGAAGAGATAGGCCCAGGGGCTCTGGCTATCCCAGGTCTCACTCAACCACCATGAGGACTGTAGGGATCATTAACAGGCGCACTGTAACCACTAGTTGGGTGAGCTCTGATCTACAACATTTCAACAAAATGGGGTTCTGTCACTTCATTTTGAAGTTACTTTCAAAGGAATTATTCTGCCAAGCACATTTTTCTGTTTAACCTCCTGGATATTGTATGTATCTGTGAATACATTTTTATTTTTCCCTTAAATCATCTTTCTTCCAACCTTCTACTTCCAAGACTCAGTCATGAGGCCTGTTGCCCCAAGGAAGAAGAGGGCGAAACCTGCCCAAGACAAAGAGGTCGTTGATCAGCTTTAAGTCTCAAAAGTGACTATTTTGAGACCATAGAAAGACCATTGTTTTGAAAGCCTGACTCCGTTGAGAGAGAAAGTGATTTCCTAAATCCCTTTAGCTCTCATTTAGCATATGACAAAGTAGGCATAGCCGACTAGATCATGGATGTTTACTATATTCTTAAAATAGAAGTCAGGATCTGAGAAAATAAGTACAAACTCTGTTTCTTCTGGTCCTGATGGGTAGGGGAAAGAAGAGAGGTGAAGGAAAAAGGGAAAGGAGTTCAGATGCTGGGGTCTTCATTTTCCTTTTCTTTGGGGATGTTAGAGTAAGGAGGTTATTTAGAAGTTTCCAGCTGGGTATGAAGGAGCCTGAAAACATCGGGAGGCAGATGGATAAGGTATTCTTGTCATAGCTTTGGGAGGTCTCAGACTGGTTGCAGAAGCCCTGCACAGGGCCACATCCAGCATGCAGCAGGAGTAATAGTGCAGCACTAACAAGGGAAGGCAATATTTGAGGATCCCCATGGACTGCATAGGCTGAAAGATTCATGTACCCTAGTGAGGGAGAGGAAGGCTGAGAATGCCTGGATTTAGAACATAATCGACTGTGAATGAGGACTCAAGTCCGAAGGAAAATGGTTAAGGCAATGGACCCTGGTGCTGGATGTGAGCTGGTTCCTCCAAAAGGCAAAATGGAACCCACTGTACCTTAGACATCACCAGTCCAAGGAGCAGAACAGAGTGCTCTGCTGTAGACACCAGTTAGGCTGCTGGTGTTCACAACCTTGTGTAATACCCTCCTCTTGACTGTGGGTGGGACCTGTAACCTGCTCCTGACCAATAAGATGGTAATGGGATGCCATTCCCATGATTATGTTATATGTCAAAGATGAAGGGATGTCACTCCTGTGATAATGTTTTTTAGGTTCTGTCTTACTAGCAGACTGTCTCTAGACTCTCTTATTCTCTGTTGCTAACTTTGAAGAAGCAAGCTGTCATCAATCCCACTGCCACAGAGAAATGAATTCTGCCAACAACACAAGTGATCTTGGAAGTGGATCATTTCTAAGTTAAGCCTCCAGATGAGAAACCAGGCTTGGCCAACACCTTAATTGTAGCATGTGTGATCTTGAGCAGAGGACCCAGTTAAGCTGTGCCCAGACCTCTGACCCACAGAAACAGTGAAATAATAAATGTACATTCTTTTAAGCCACTAAGACTGTGGTAACTTGTTACATAGTGTAGAAAACAAATACACACAAAGTTACATAACTTTCGGGCTCCTTATACCTACACATCATCTTGAAGACAAGGAGAGGCAGAGAGAATATGAAAGAAAGGGTATTTACCTAAGAGTCCATTAACACCAGAAGAGACTGGATTGCACTGAGTTTACTCAACTTCGAGAAGTTTTTCCTAATATCCAGGAGTGTGGGGTAGTTAGGATTATGGGGAAGTCTTGATAAACTATAGAAAAACAAGGTACATTTTTGTACATCTGAGTCTAGTGGGAGTAAATTAGTCACACACACACACTTCAGCCACAGTATTAAGGAGTCATTTAGAGGGTTGCAATCCTTCTTGGATCCAGAGTGTTCATGTCTCTGATACCTCCTTACTGAAACCTGATACTAAGTAAGGATCAACCTGTGAACATCAAGGAGGATGAAGTAGGTTAAAGAGCCCCATAAGCATCCTGTTTCTTTGAATGCAGTTCAATAAAATGAATAAAGCCCAGTATCAATGGCTTTTGTTTGTGAGGTTTGGACTGCTCAGTATAATGAGCCCTCATTTGGGAAATTGTATCTTCATTTGTAAGAAACCTTAAGATATGGAGGAAGCGTTACAATGGCGCAGTTGATTAATTATGCTTGGATGGAGTTCAGAGTTGTTCATGTCAATGTGTCTGGGAAACAGTTCAGGCATCCTTCGGCCACCATGTGGCTCGTGTTGACAGTGCGAAATGAAGGCTTTGCCCTCTGGCAGGGAAACTCGAATGGATCACATGCAGAGTTCAGGAGACTCTTCACTTGGGCTTCCCTCAGTGGACTTGGTTCTCTCCAGAAAGGGAGGCCCTGATGGAGTTTTGTTAGATGCTGGCAAAATGCAGGTTGGCACAGAGTTTGGTTTTCCTACCCAGCTCCGCCAGAGCCGGTCATTCCTGAAGAGCAAATTCCCCATCACTTTTCAACAGCGTTGCACCCTTTTTGGGTGCCAGATTCTGTGCCTCCGTCTCCCCGCTTAATGTGGGCAGGACCGCTGAGTTCCCAACTATTTGATACCTAAGGAAAGATTCATTTCCATATTCCTAACGTGATGATCCAGGAGTCCAGTGAGCCCCGGGCTGAGAAAATGTCTCTGGGCAAGCATTGGCCAGAAGGAAACAAAAGGATGTACTGTTATCCTTCCAGAAATGGATCTGAAGATGAAGTAGAGGGATTCCATCATGGAGGATGAAGTTTTGGCAGAGGCCACACAACAGAGCAAGGAGGAGGATAAATCAAGCACCGGGTAGTGTTGGGAGGCACTCCCCCCGTTCCAGTTCATTTTCAGCAAAATTAAATAACCAACTGCTAATTCAATTTTTCTCACATATGCGCACACCACTAAGAAAGAAGGGATGGAGCACAATACATATGTCCTGAGTTATGTTAATTTCCCCAAAAAGAGTGCTTTGAAGGAGAAAATAATCACTGTTGAGACAGTGTGATGGTGTGAAAGAGTTTCCTTTAATAAATTTAAAACTACTATGGGTTGATTTATTTTTAAATGACAAGGTTGGAGTTAGCAAGGGTGAGCACGGAGAAATGGAAAAGGAAAGAAAGAATTACTTATGTCTATGTGTCCACATGTCTGTGTGTGTGTGTGTGTGTGTGTGCTTCCTGAAATAGATATGCTGGTTTGGCTATTGCCTCATCCGTATATTCTACTTCCTGGAGCTGAAACAATCTTTTTTTTTTTTTTTTTTTTTCCAAGAGGAATAACAAATGGTTTGCATCACTCTGCATCTGGGTACTATACTGGTGGCACTGTGTGGGAGGCCTGCTTCCCACTGACTTCTTCAGAGAAAAGAACAGTAATGTTTCAGCTTCATAATGGGCTGTTATCAAATATTTTGAACTGTAATCTTGTAATTACTATTAATGTTGCATTAAAAGATTATTTAATGAAGGAGATCATGCCGGGAACAAGCATTATAGTGGCTCCAAGCAGCCTGCCTCCCACATACCTGGAAGTATTCCCCACTGTTGTAGAAAAGCAAAGTTCTGAACAATAGGCTTCACACTAGATCTGTTAAGACCTGTTGCTTTTGGCAAACACACACACACGCATACGCGCGCGCACACACTCACACACCTTAAAGACAAGAGTAAAAATTGATACCTATGGCTCAAGACAAGTTGAACAGAAGTTTCTAGCTTTAACTGCAGTATTTCACCTGAGATGGTGCAGCAGAGGCTTCACACAGAGAAGCTCTATGGCGTCTGTCTTCAAGTGTGTTTTATCTAGAAAAAGATTTTCTCTGCCTATCTCCCACCAGTGTCTGCGTCATCTTCTCTCAGAGGCAGGTTTTCAGAGGCTTGTGCCTAATTCTGGAGTAAAAGCCATGTCCATGCAGAGAAATTGGGTGATAAATCAGGGAAATTACCTGATTGCAAACTAGTTAGAGGTGTTTGAACAGAAATTGGGGTCTGTATGGTATGGGGCAACATGGTGCTTTAGGATACGTATTTCATCAGACTATTTTATAACCCTTTGGAAACCCCATTTGAGCATTCACCTGTGCTTGTTGAGAAACAGAATTCCTGCAGAGCAAACCAGGAGTTTGGTTTCTGTAAGCAAGGCATCCAAACACCAAGAGCTTATCTGTAGTCACCAAGGAAAAGGGACTGTGCTTCATCGAATACTCACCATGTTCAATAGCTGAGCTCGATAGTGTGCACAGATCTGTCTAGTGTGGAGCTTTCCACTCTATTGACATCTAGGGTCGGGTAACTCTTTGATGTGAGGGGCTGTCCTGTGCCTTGTAGGATATTTACCAGTATCTCTGGCCTCCACTCACTAGACGCCAGTAGCACCCCTTACGCCCCATCATAACAACCCAAAACATCTCCAGACATGGCCAAATGTCCCCTGAGTGGGGGAGTGTGTGTGAGCAAATTCATCCCCAGTTGAGAACCACTGTTCTAGTGTGATCCTCCAATCCTGTGTGGCAGGTGCTATTATTGTCCTCATTATACAGTGACTTGCCCAAGATCACACAGCACGTGTGTGGTAGAGTCCCCAGCTCCTTCCCCTCTGCTCGTGTCTCCAGGCCATTAGGTAATGAGAACAGTACAGTGAGTGGGCCTGAGCATCAGCTTTGGGCCACCTGGGAGGTGGGTCTCTTCACATGTTGAGGCCCGAGTCTCTGTCCAATGGAGGTGAGGTGGCTGTAGATATAAAGGGAGAATGCTAGAATTATGGCTGGAAGCCTGAGGGCCTTCCCAGGATCCCTAGCTTCATATTTAGCAGTGGCCATCTCCACCATCATCATCATCATTGGAATGGAAGAGATTTCAGATTTTGAGGATGAGTTCTTGTCTAGAGCTAGGTCTCACGATCTCTGGATGTCAGGGATTCACCTCGAGCCAAAGAGAAAGAAGAGCAGGGAAGCATCAGAAGGCTGGGTTCTAATCCTGTGTTACTTTGGGCAAGGCCTTGCCCCTCTCTGGACCTCATTTGGGCATGTGTGGAAGGACAGAGTAAGACGTGATTATCTCAAAAGGCCATTTCAGCTTTACCCCTCTTCAGAGGGCTTAGGCAATATTAATTGTAATAGGTGTGACACAGGCCCTTGGGACTCGGCATTACTGGCTTAATGGCTATGAATCAGGTGAATGACTTGGGGAAGGCTTATAGAGTGTTTCAGAGATACCTTCCTTCTGCAGACTTAAGAGGCCCTAGGAGCAGCCTCGTTCTAAGGGAAAATGCACAGAGAGGAAAATTCCTTGTCAGTGCTTGTTTTTCTAGGTTTTAAAAACCACTGCTGTCAACCTGGGGAAATGCCACTGATTTGGCATCATAAAAAGAGTATAAAGACTTTTGCTCACAGTGCTCTGGTTTTTATTAGGTTGCTGGGGAAAGAACAGCAGAGGATTCTTTATTATATATCTTCAGGTCAGAACTTTATTGCTTTTGGCCAAAGGCCATTGCAAGACTTATAGAGCAAAGGGTAGATACAACCTGATTTTTAAAAGAAATTATAAAGATCAAAATAGAACTAAGTTAAAGTGAATCTCTGAGTGTCAGAGCCGGCAACATTTTAGCATTGTTTTCATAAAAGGGATCCTCCTCCTCTGCTGCTTTAACTAGGGTCTACAATAGCTTATGCTTTGGTAATCGAAGAATCCAATACAAATAGATGCTTGATATATACACCTGCAAAATGTAGTAAGTGGTTAAAATTAGCCCTCAGACGTTTGGGTTATTTCCAGAAACAGCTGACTTTGTGCCCAACCACGGGCTTCACCCACACGTACAGGTTTCTTGGGCTAGGAGATTCTGGCTGGCTGTGCCTTCAATCATGGAAGCAGGTGTGCTTTGTAAATAGAGTTTTGTAGAGCAGTGGTCCTTCACCTTGGCTGCACATTTGAAGCCCATGGGGACCTTTAGAAAATACTGTTGCCCAGGTCTCACTACCTAGAATTCTGACTTAACCCGGGTGGTGGGTGTTTAGAAGTCCTGGAGGTGATTCCAGTGAGCAGCCAAAGTTAAGAACTGCATTGTGAAGACTTGTCTCTGAAAGGTAACTTTTCCCAAGTGATTCCTTTTCATTATTCACAACCGCCTGGAAAATGATTTGTGGAATGACAACAGATCTAGGCACATAATAGTACTCAATCCATGTGTGTTCAGTCTCTCCAAAAGAGCCAGCCCATCAAACAGAGTATCTGATCAAATACCTGTTCATATATATTCTCTTTGTCTCCACTTCTGACCTCAACTCCAAGTCTTTACATCCAGTTGTCCAAGGAACACCATCTTATGTGTCCTGTGAGGACCTCACATTCCATGTGCTTGAGCCTGAACTCATGATTGTCCTCCTCAAAACCCGCTTCTCTTCCTCAGTTCTCTCTACTGACAGTGAGACACACCAACAGCCAAGCATCATCTAACTCATCTCTTCCCCTGCCTCAACTCTGTCGTCATTCAGCCACAGCCTTTTTAATTTGATTTCAGGAATGTCACTTTAATCTGTCTCCTCCCTTCTCTCGTCCTTTCTTCTTCATCATCATCATTACTGCTTTAATATAGGCACCTCTCCTCCCCTATTGGCCACAACTTGTTGATCATAACTGGAGATGTTCATTAGAATTATCTGGGTGAACTTTGAAAGTGTCTTGATATCTGAGATCACCTCCACTGGCTTCAGGTGCTCTGGGATGGGTCAGCGTTCAGGCATGTTTTAAAAAACGTCCTGCTTTCTAATATGTGGCCAGGGTTGAGGATCTCTGAGTCTTATAAACTTCTCTTAACAGCTTCCTTGCCTCCAACAAGTATATTCTGTTACTGTCTGACATAATCTTATAAAATTCCCATCTTGACCCCTCAGTGTCTCCTCATGACTTTTACAGTAAAGTCCCAATTCTTTTGCAAGGTGTCGATGGTCCTTGGAGATCTGGTCCCAGCCAACTTTTGTGTTCCATCCCTCACCACTTCTATTTTGCACTCTGCTCTATGGACTCACATGCCTCTGAGTTTGCTCTCACTGCTTCCTCTTCCTGAGCACCTTTTCCTTCTTCTCTGCCCAGCATTAATACATCAAGATTCGTCTTCTGGGATCCTCCAAAGCATGTTGCTCACCTTTGTTTTAGCAATGATCATATTGCAGACCAATTAAAAAATGCTTAAGTGTTTGTCTCTCCACCTTTCTCCACCCCAACCGGACTGATTTCTTTGAGGATGGAGTCCATGTTGTACTCATCTTGTATCCCCAGTGCATGGGTCACTGTTCTGTGCATTGTAGAGAGTCAATAAATTGATTCAACTAATAGGCTAGTGTCCACTTCAACCCTGTAAATCAAAGGTAATAGAATTGACACAATACAAATTATTTATAAAATTTGTTCTTCCTATTGTGAAGCTGAAGCCAACATAAATTTGAGATCTACTTCTTGAGAAAAAATGGCAGGTTCTGTAGGGTATTTTATTAGGGTCTCATGAATATAGATTCTTTAAAAAAAAAAGATTTTTTTTAATGTTTTATTTATTTATTCATGAGAGTCAGAGAGGCAGAGAGAGAAGCAGGCTCCCCGCCTAGCAGGGAGCCCGATGCGGGACTCGATCCCAGGACCCTGGGATCATGACCTGAGCCGAAGGCAGACGCTTAACCATCTGAGCCACCCAGGCGCCCAAAAAAGATTTTATTTTTAAGTAATCTCTACACCCAACATGGGGCTCGAACTTACAACCCTGAGATCAAGAGTTGCACACTCTACCAACTGAGCCAGCCAGGTGCCCCATGAATATAGATTCTGATGTGAATCCAAAATGACTGAATTGATGATTCCAAGGTACTGGAGAGGTAAATACAAGCATTTTAGGAGGCCCTTTTGCAATGTTCCCAGGTTTGCACTGTTTATTGTCCCAGCCCCATGCCTGTGTTCAGACAGAATTTGAGTCACTGAATTGCACTATGGAAGAGTTTTAGAGGATGATCGATTAAGTGGCCCCCTATGGTGCAGGAGAATTTCAGTCTGGCAGGAGAATTTCAGTCTGGCTCCTATGGCTTTAGTGACTGTGGCCTTTAACGTCTTAGTGTGTCATTTCCCAGAAAGTGCTTAGTTAAAATAAACACCAATATCTAGTATCAGTCAACTGACTGCTAATTATAGAGCCCATCAAATTGCCAGTTTGCCCCTCTCCCAATCATCAATTTTCTTTTTGGATGATTAATATTTAATGATGATTCTTTAAGTGAATCATACTATTTGGATATATATAGGGGCTCCTAAGTGAGTATTTTTAGATATTTTTACACTACACCTCATTTCACAAAGGACTTGAGGGAACTTCTAAGAAGACAAAAATGTACATTAAAATTAAAAATTCCAGGCTTATAAAGGTTACAAGCTTTATAAAATACTGGCAAATACAGGGATAGAGGTTTGGGGGCCAGTTGAGGGAGGAAAAATATTGGACAAGGCAGCTTTTGACAATTTGGTATTAGATTACTAACCTGACAACTACCCTACAATCTAGCAATTGCACTACTAGGTATTTACCCAAAGGATACAAAAATACAGATTTGAAGAGGTACATGCACCCCAATGTTTATAGCAACATTATCAACAATAGCCAAACAATGGAGAGGGCCCAAATGTCCATTGACTGATGAATGGATAAAGAAGATGTGGGGTGTGTACACACACACACACACACACACACACAATGGAGTATTACTCAGCCATCAAAAAGAATGAAATCTTGCCATTTGCAATGACGTGGATGGAACTAGAGGGTATTATGCTAAACAAAATAAGTCAGAGAAAGACAAATATGATATGATTTCACTCATGTGGAATTTAAGAAACAAAACAAATGAACATATGGAAAGGGGGGGAAGAAAAAAAGGAAAGAGGGAAACAAGCCATAAGAGAGACTTTTTAAAGAAGAGTTATTTATTAGGGGTGGGGGGGCAGAGGGAGAGGTAGAGATAGTCTTAAGCAGACTCTGTGCTGAGCACAGTGCCCCATCTGGAGCTTGATCTCATGACCCTGAGATTGGGACCTGAGCCAAGACAAAGCATCCAACTGGATGTTCAACTGACTATGCCACCCAGGTGCCCTGAGAGACTCTTAACAGTAGAGAACAAACTGAGGGTTGATGGAGGGAGGTGGGTGGGGGATGGGCATTAAGGAGGGCACTTGTGATGAGCACTGGGTGTTGTGAGTGATGAATCACTGAATTATCCAGAAACCAATATTGCACTGCATGTTAACTAAGTAAAATTTAAATTTAAAAAAAAGATTATGAACCTGGATCTTACAGAATAAATGTATGCCAGGCTATTTTATAAAATATTTATTAAGAAGGAAAAAGTTGCATGACTGTCTATTCTGTATTTCATTGATTTATGTATTAAAATGTAAACAAGGATCATTAGCAGTGCCCATTTGGGGTTTTTCTAGGGCCCTGTCCTCAAGCAACAAGTTGCAACACCCTCCACTGCTACCTTGGTGGGATAGACCAGGACCCGGGACTACCTCACATTTTTTTTTGTTTTGTTTTTTTAAGATTTTTATGTATTTATTTGAGAGAGAGAGAATGAGAGAGAACACATGAGAGGGGGGAGGGTCAGAGGGAGAAGCAGACTCCCTGCCGAGCAGGGAGCCCGATGTGGGACTCGATCCAGGGACTCCAGGATCATGACCCGAGCTGAAGGCAGTCGCTTAACCAACTGAGCCACCCAGGCGCCCTACCTCACATTTTTAAAATGACAGAAAATAGGAGGCAACCACAAGGAAGCAGGAACAGCCACTACTGTAAATAAACTGAATAATAGAAGCAGACCAAAAACATAAAGTTTATTACTTGCACACAACAGTGATTTGGAATTCGTATGGCGGTAATGAAATACCCTGTAATCTGATTTCAAGATTAAGTATGTCATTAAGCTGAAGGTTGAATAGAAACAGGACTCAGATATGCCCTTGTTTCACCCCTTGGTCAAAGAACTGGAAATTCTTACCTTATTACATCAGGGGTGTCAGTGAGAACCTGCTGGAGCAGAACTAAGAGACACCTATCAATGATGGGGCAAGGCCACTGGGCCAGAGCTAGTTTCTGGTGACGGAGCCAAAGGCTGCAGAGTAACATTTCATAGGACTTCATATACTCTGTTACAGAAAAAGATAAAGATTGTTTTATTATGTATAAAATTCTATGTGCGCTGAGAGGAAGTCATGCTAAACTAAATTTAATGCCTTAAACATCTATTTAAAAGAGTTTTAAAAGTCTATTACTAGACTCGTAGGTCAGCATGCTATAGATGTAGTCCATTTGGTTTTCTGCACAGTGTTTGACATTTATTCATTCGACAACTATTTACCGAGTGACTACTATCTGCTACCCTGTGGCAGGTAGTCTTTTAGGCACTGGTGATACAGTAGTAGACAAACCAGTAAAAAAAATAATCCATGTTTCTTGGAGCTGATATTCTAGCGGGAGAGAGGGAAAACAACCAGCTAAATAGCTAATATAGATTTCCTGCTGATGTTAAGTGCTAGGGGCTAGGGAGGCCAGGGGGCCCTGGGATAGGGCAGGGGGTATCATTTAATCTAGGACGACAAGGGCAGGCCCCTCTAGTAAGATGACTGTGAGCAGAAACCTGAAGGAAGGGCGGGGGCAAGCCGCATGTCCATCTGGATAGAGGATCCCAGTAGAGGGAACAGCAAGTGCAAAGATCCTGAAGCACAAAGGTGAATGTTTGCAAATCCCGGCAAGGAGGCCGGCATGCTTAGAGCTGGGCAGGGAGAGGAAGGCAGTGATGGCAGAGGACTGGAACAGTGGGCATGCAATGCTCAGGCATGGTGAGGGCCTTGGGATTTACTGAAGCAGAATGGGCTGCCATGGCCCATTATGGTGTCTTGAAGATGGAGAAATGATAGTGGATGAAAGTTCAGTTAAGTGAATTCCTGGCTGGTGGAGCCTCTACACGCAAAGTGGTGATTATGGATCAGTGCAAGCATGGAGGGAGGGCTCTAAGTGGCTTACCATGGAGCTCTGCACTTGGCTCCACCATCACATGTAATGCTTTCCTTTGACTGGGGTAAATAATCATGGCTAGGGCGCCTGGGTGGCTCAGTCGGTTAAGCGACTGCCTTCGGCTCAGGTCATGATCCTGGAGTCCCGGGATCGAGTCCCGCATCGGGCTCCCTGCTCAGCGGGGAGTCTGCTTCTCCCTCTGACCCTCCTCCCTCTCGTGCTCTCTGTCTCTCATTCTCTCGCAAATAAATAAATAAAATCTTTAAAAAAAAAATAATAATCATGGCTATATGAATAATCACTAATACTTAACTAGCACTTAGTGCAAGCCAGGCACAGTTCCAATTGCTTCACATGTATCCACTCATTTAATTCTTACGACAGCTTTATGAGTAAGCACTGTTATTACCATCATTTCACCAATAAGGCAGCAGAAGCCCTAAGAGGCAAACAAAAGTGCCCAAGGTTATAAGGCTGTCAAGATGGTAGCCTGGGTCCAGAGTCCATCCTCGTAATCATCATCATACCATACTCTCAACACAGAATACTGACACATTCACCAAATTTGCAGATCAAACAGCATTGGAGTGAATGATAGTGTGTTAGTTGACAGAAGCAGGATTCATATGAAAGACGTATTTACACTTGATCTAGAACACACATGGGCACATGCATGCACACTCACACGTGCACACACACACAATCACCCAAATACAAGGTTTATAACAGTGTGTAGTTGGTTTTACTGAGATGTACTCTGATCTCTTCCTTTCTAATTTTATTTTTTTAAAGAGAGCACATGCCAATGAAATTAATCTCACATCTCAGTAATGGGTCCAGCCCACAGCTTGAAAAACACTGGCCTAAAGCACTGTCTAGTGAAGCGTGATCTTCCCGGGTTGCAGGGCACCGCTTGCTCCTGACCCACCAACAGACAGGCACACCTCCTGTCCACGCCTTTCCTGGGTATTGCACTCTCTGAGTAAAGAAGAGCGACATGAACCGGCTGAGAGGAGAAGAGCATTTTGGCTGTATGCGAAATTTGCCCCATGGGAGGCGAGTTCTGTGTCCATGGAATGTGTTGTCCAGTCCGGTGTCTATGACTTTGCAGTTGTAGTTGGTAGAAATTCCTCTGTGATTTTGGCAACAGACTTGCCATCGACCTAGTGTTTCATCCTTTCTTTAGTGTTTTATGGGAATTTCAAGAGAGAAATTGTCAAGAGCTGATAATCTCAACTGTGATGTGGTAGGTGATTTGTGCAAAAATTCAGTATTTATTGTTGAGTTTAGTAGTTTTATATTCCAATTCCTTCCTTCCTTTCATTTCCTTCCTCCTCTTTTCTTTCTGGCACAGCAGACTGCCATTTGGGTCCCAATTGTTAATTATTTTCCCTTTTTAACAGAAAACTAGATTTGAGGTAATCATTGATTCATTTGAGGAGACAGTAAATTTAATATCCTGAAATACAACACTAAAATATAAAAATGTCCCTTAAAGAGAAATTCATTTTTGCATATTTAAACTGCCATGAATGTTAACGACATGGTAGATAGCTCAGTCCTCCCACCCCTTGCACCTCTTTGAACTACTCTCTTCCCTCTTTGTCTTCCATAATGGTACTTGGCCTTCACTTGGTCCTAAAGCTCTTGTACAAAAATGCAAGTGTGAGTTCTGAATGTATATTCTAGTACTTGGCTACAAGGTAGCCACCAGCTGAAACTGATTCTTTCAGATTATAATAATTAAGGAGGGCACGTACTGCATGGAGCACAGGGTGTTACACGAAAGCAATGAATCGTGGATCACTACATCAAAAACTAAATGATGTATGGTGACTAACATAACATAATAAAATTAAATTAAATTAAAAAACAAATGAAAATATAAAGCTGAATAATTCTAAAACTCCAGGATTGTGGAGAATTTGTCATTTGATCTTGGAGAATCATGGAGTTACACAATTCATATGTTTCCAATGAAACATACTACTGTTTCTTTCAAGGGAAACAAAGTATTTCATGGCGAGGAATCTTAAGTTTCTCCTGTGGTTATCCATGGTGGGCACCGCCAAAACAAGTCTGGGTGTCTTCTAGTTCTTTCTCCTGTCCTTATGGGCTCATCGGAAGTGACTTTAATGGAGCAAAGGCAACATGGTTCAAGCAGGCACCATTCTGGTGGCCAAGCTTGATCTCGGGAGAGAACGTGAAGATAGAAAGGTGACAGTAGATTACAGGTCTTTCAGCATGATGTCTGGTGTGAAACTTTGCTTTAAGAGAACAGGCTGCCAAAAAAAAAAAAAAAAAAAAAAAAAAAGCACAGGCTGCAGAGTCACAGATCTGGATTTAAATCTTGGCTCCGCATCCTAGGCTGGTCTCTGTTATTTTCTCATTAGCTTGAGACACTTAAAATATTTCTAATTGGCACCACTGTGGCTGTAAACACAAAAGCCAACACGGGAGCTGAAATTACAAGGCCGTGCCCAGCTATAGGTGGTCATCCAGATGGTTTCTAAAATGCTTATAGCTGATATTAATTTTTTAGATCCCTTGATTGAAATTAAAACCCTCACTTTAAAACATTCTTCTGGTACTGCAGAGCACCAAGACTATGACACTGGATCTTGGGTTGCAGAGGATAAAGCCCAGGCTGCAGGATGCAAGCTCAGACTAACTTGATTTCAGCACTTGGGTTCAGCACAGGTTGCCACTTTCTGACCCACTGCGCTGTCCGCCAGGCAAACGAGCTATCTCTTGGGGTTTCTTGGGGTTGTGAGCTCCTCACCACTCAAGGTGTGGTCTGCCAGCAGGGTTTCCGAAGGGCTCAGTGCAAAGGATAGGAGTTTGGACTTACCTGACTTCTAATTTCCCTCCTGATGGCAGGGCTCATGGAAACCCCTAATTGGACCCCACCACTCTTCAAAAGTTTTAGCAACTGGAGGCTAGATAGAGCCGAAGAGACCTCATTACCCAACAAGGGCTTTAATTATGAGATAACTTTCTTTCTTTTTAAATCTGAGTAGGACATTATTTTTATGCAGTTGATTAAATAATAAACCTACCTTCTCACCCTTATTTGTGATTGCATTCATAAGCCATGAATAATTAGAAATAATATTTGAAACAAAGGCCTCCTGGGCTTATCTCATGAAAAAAATAATTAAACCATAATGAAATTTCTTAAGAATAATCAGCTTCCCTACCCTCACCCCCAAAGACCACACACACGTGCATGCACACACACATGCACACACGCATGCACACCACTACGTGTGATATTTCCCAACATCAGCAGAATTGGTGTAGGTCATTTGTTCCTTCCACGCAAGGTGGTGTTCTGGACATCGTGGGTGATAGTGTTTATCTCTGTCAGATTCACCGTTGTTTGGCACTGCCCAAGTGGGCAAATCTCAGACCTATTCACAGAGGTCGCGTAGAGGAAAAAGACCAGGCTGGGGGAGCAGAGGGAGCTGGGGTGAATCCTGCAGCTGCCATTCCTTAGCTGCCCCAAGACCTAGGGCAAGTTGCTTTAACCCCTCCAAGTCCTCGCACTAATACTGTCCTTGCAGGGCCGTGGCCATGATCACCAGGATAACACCTGTTAAGTACCTAGTACAGCGCTCGGCACGTTTGGGGGCTCCACACAGGGCACAGCTCTTACTGCTGTGCTGACAATATGATTTATAAACCCCTGACTCGCAGGCGCCTCATACATATACATGAGTCATGGGTACTACTGAATGGTAGCTGCCCCCCAAGTGGCAGCCGTTCTTTGTTTGCTGATTGAGAACACCTGAGAAGTGCTTCATCTAAAGGCATGCCTTTTTTGGTACAGAAATGGAAAATTAACAAATCCCGGTATCTGGGATTTTGTGCCACCACCCAAACCCTTCTAGTTCCTACTGTCGTGGAGGGAGGAAATGATGCTAATGACGACTTCAGCAGTAGTAACCGTGGACATGACATTCCTTCCCCCCCCACCCTACCCCAGTTTTGAGCTATACTTGCCATACATCACTGTATGAGTTTCAGGTGTACAAATAAAGGTTCGACTTACATTGTGAAGTGATTATCACAATAAGTTAACATTCATCATCTCATGTAAATCCATAAAGCGAAATTTCAAACAAAGAAAAAAATTTTCTCCTTGTGACGAGAACTCTTAGGATGTCCTCTCTTAAGTTTTCTATCACGCAGCTGTGGTAACTATAGTCACGTGTTGTATGTGATATCCCCAGTGCTTATTTATCTTACTACTGGAAGTTTGTACCTTTTCCCAATTCTCCCTCCCCCCACCTTCTGCCCCTGGTAACCACAAAGCTGATCTTTCTGTGAGTTTTCTCTTTCTTTCCTTTTTTTTTTTTTTTTTTTTGAGAGAAAGAGAGAGGGCCTGTGTAAGCAGGGGGACGGGGCAGAGGGAGGGAGAGAGAGAGAACCTTAAGCAGGCTCCATGCACAGCACAGAGCCCGTTGCAGGGCTCAATCTCAGGACCCTGAGATCATGAGCCAAAAATCAAGATTCAGACACTTAATGGACTGAGCCACCCAGGCACCCCAAGTTTTCTTTCTTTTTTTTTTAAGATTCCACATACAAGTGATATCATACAGTATTTATCTTTCTCTGATTTATCTCACTTAGCACAATGCCCTCAAGCTCCATCCATGTCGTTGCAAATGGCAGGATTTCCACATTTTTTATGGCTGAATAATATTACATTGCATATCTATCTATAGCACATCACTTAGGTGAGATAACATTTCTTGAGCTCTTCACGTCAGGCACCACAGAAAGCTTCACATGTCCTCGGTCTTTTAGTATGAGGTAACTGTTGTTGGTCCCATTTTACAAATGAGGAAAACGAGGCTCAGTCAGGTTAGGAAATTGCCCAGGAGTACACAACTGTTAATGTGTACATAAAGATAATGGGTGCACAATCCCTTACCTGTGATTCTGAAATCCTCTACAGATGGGGAAACTGGATATTTTTTTGCAAGTTTGCTGGTTTGGTGTCGAAAGTTGACCTTAACTTACCGGGAGGCTCTTTACAATCTTTCTTTATCCTACTTCATCTGAGTATTCATCTGCTGTGCCTCAAAAAAGTTATTGTCTTGATTACAGGATATTGCTCCTGACCCCAATGGGGGCCTTACATTATTCACAGTATATACACTGGGTTCCGGTTCTGATATACAAGTAATCCTGATTTCTGAAACATTAGACTCCAAGGGTTTCAGGTGAGGAATCATGAGCCTGCTATTGAAAATATCTGTATTTTGGGGAAATCTATCCATATTTAGGCTACACTACATGTGGATCAATTAACCATTTGTGAGCTGGACTGGTAAGCTCACCATGTAAATGACTGACTCACGAATGGACCTTTGGAACAGACCCCTTCTCTAAATTTGGCTCCCTGCCTATAAAATTCGAGGAAGAGAAATTGTCCAAGCCCTGCCCTCTCTGGTGAGCTGGTGTTATGTGGGGAAAGCTCCTACTAGGATTAAGGTTAAGGACAAGGAAACCTAACTTGCAAACAGCTGCAAACAACACAATCTAATTTCCATAATTAAAGTTAAATGGGACAGTTGGGAGGGTTGCAAATGTGGTTTCATTCCCCAACTCCTTGGAGCACGTTTACGTTTCCCCTTCTCTTTGGCAGCTCTGATTGGGGTAGAAGCTAGCCATGCGCAGAGAGAGGCAGCCGCCGGGCCATTGTTTTATCCCACAGTTACACCTGTGTCTCGGCCATTAACAGTTGGCTTTGGGGTTCCTCAAGCCCTTCACCTTGGAGCACGTTGCTGGTATAGGTTGCTGCGGCCCGACCGCTACTATCCCATATGTAGACTGCTGTTTGTACTTTTCCAGGTAAGTATTTGGTGGAAGAAGTAGCTAAGCTTTTGGGGGGAGAGGGAAGGCAGGGCATAGAGGAGGAAAGACATGAGCAGGACGTCTCCCTGATGAGTCATCGGTCCCCAAAACACAAACAGGACGAGGTGTTTTCTCACCGTAGTTGGTTTTTGCCACCAAAATATTGGTTTTATTTTGCTTTTGCTTTTTTCTCTCTCTCTTTTTTTTTCTTCCGTACATTTCGGCACTTCTCACTGTGTGTTTCAGGTGACAGGATGGAGGGCATTTAACGACTTTCAGGAAAACACAGTGAAATCAGAGTGAGAATTGAATGTGATTTCTTATGGTGCCCAAAGAAGAACCAAGCTCCCAAATCCATTCTGGTACATTCTTTCGAACTTTTTACAACATAAAAACAGCTAATCTGTGTTCAGAGCGATGTACCAGGCGCAGTTCTTGGCACTTCATTCATTTATGCCAAACAACAACCTCATGTGGTGAGGTAGTGTTTTTTAGACCTATTTATTGTATTTTTTAGACCTATTTATTAAGGTGTAATTCACATACCATACCACTCATCCCTTTAAAGTATACAGTTCAATGGCTTTTAGTATATTTACACATATGTGCAACAATCGCATGATCAATTTTAGAATAATTTCTCACACCCAAAGGAAACCCCATACCCATTAGCAGTCACTCCCTAGTCTCTCTCCCTCCAGCCCCTGGAAACTACCAATCTGTTTTCTGTCTGTACATTTCCCTGTTTTGGATATTCCATATAATTAGAAATGTATATGTGGCCTTTCGTGCTTGGCTGCTTTTACCTAGGATAGTTTTTCAAGGGTCATCTATGATGTAGCATGGATAGGTACTTCATGCTGTTCATGGCCAAACAATATTCCATTGTGGGGATAGACCTCAATTTGTTTCTCCATTCATCTATTGAAAGGCATTTGGGCTGTTTCCAGTTTAGGGCTATTGTCAGTACTGCTGCCATATACACTCCTGTTCGAGTTTTTGTGTAGCTACATGTTTTCATTTCTCCTGGATATAGACCTAGGGGTGGAAGTATTTTCATTAATCCCCATTTTACAGGAGAGGGAAGTGAACCATTGCGAGCAGAAGGGGTAGAGCTGGGATTTAATCCAGGAAGTGTTGGGAGGGAGCCCATGCTGGCTTTTTCCCCATGAAGTCATATGTCTCTTTCACCAGGAAAGCAGTTCATTGAGTCTCACTGATCCAGTTGAGCATACTGGCTTTAGAGTTATACTGATGTGGGTTCAAATCCTGTCCCACTTCCTCACTGTGTGACTTGGGCAAGTCAGTTAATCTCCATGAGTTTCAGTTTCCTTTTCTGTAGGGTAGCAGTGAAAGCAATAGCAGTGTGTAACGGGTCGCTGTTATTATGAGGATTGGAGGGAATAGTACATGTGAAGTGCTGAGCATAAGACTTGCCTGGTACCCAGTGCTCAGTAGCTTTTAGCTGTTGTTATTATCATTAGCTTCTCCTGCAGCACCTATGACAGGACTGATAAAGCCTAGTTCAAAGTAACATTAACAATGAGATCTGAGATGTTTGAGTTGTCGCCAAGTGCCAGGACAGGGTGGGAGTCTTCCAAAGGAAAATGGTCTTTATGAATTGCAGGAACTCGGGTAAGTGCCCGTGCAGCTTGGAGACTGATCGGGGACAGAAGAGCCCACCGAGCTTCAGGAGCACTACTCCAGACGGACTTGGTGATCAGGACCAGGAAGCCGGCTCTGTCGAGTTTTTAGGAAGGTAGACACATCGGTAAGCTTTCTCGTGCATACTTGACATGAATGAGGTTGTACAGTGTGCAGACTATAGGTGAGGGTGAGGACTCTGGTACTAGACTGCCTATATTCCCATCCTACTCTACCACTTACTCGCTGTGGGAGCTGGGGCAGGTCACTTGACATCTCTGTGCCACAATTTCCGCATCTGTGAAGTAAGGATAATAATAGCACTTACCTCACAGGTCTGCTGGGAGGAGTCAGTGAGTTCATAGACGTAAATCACTAGGAACAGTGTCCTGTTGACTTGTAGCCAAGGGTCTTTCCAGGCACTGGTCGACCCAGTGAGATAATACTTAGGTGGGTTGTGTCTTGTTTTTGTTATTGTTAATGTATATTGACAAGTGGCCCCAAAGCTTAGCAGCTTAAAATAACCGTTTTATTAGACTCACAGACTCTGGGGTCAAAGAACTGAGGTGATTCTTTTGCAACTTGTGGCTTCAACTCATGTCCCTCAGTGGCCTTCAGCTGGTATCTGGACTGGTCTGGAGAGTCCACGGTGATGTTATTTCCATATCTGGTAGCTGGGTAGGGATGACTCACAGATCAGGACTGCCCCCAGAGCACTTTCCCCTGGCCGCCTCATGTGGCATGGGCTTCCTTACAGCATGGCAGACTCAGGGGCTCAAACGCATAGGCAGAGGTCACGTAGCATCACTTTGCCACAGAACCAGGCTTCGAACCCAGCTCCTTTCGTCAGCAGAGCTTGTATTTGTAATGAGCCTTTCTCCTTGCTCTGGGGTAGAATGGGATGTGCAGAAAGACATCTCATTGTTATGGTATAAACCTAACTACATATGACAAATTTCACTGAAGCTATTCACTTGGTTTCCTCCCGTGGTCACTTTATTATTGATAAATACAGCTGATGTTGCCATTGAACATGATATGATTTTGAGAGAAGGGGAGGGAAACAAAAGGAATTCCTTTTTCTCAAAGACAATCAGGTTTACTCTTGCTCCCAGAGAGCTTGTAGTTTGCACTTAACTCAAGAAAAGAGAAAAAATACTAACCAAGAGCCAACTTGAGGAAGCGGCAGTTGGGAGCTGCTAAGATACATTTCTCTGAATTACCAAGTGTTATGTGTAGGGGGAAAATGGGTTTATTGAAATGCAAAAATATACAGTACATGTTATGCTAAAAAGTGCCTATGGTGTAATTTAAATTTAAGTATGCTACCAAAAAAAAAAAAAATCAAATGTGGAGTAAGCTCAATTTTTTATCCTGAGATTGAGTCTGTCCTTCATACAATAATTACAGTGATTACACAATCATTGTTTAGAGAGATCATGATTTTAATGTGACTGATGTTGTATGCAGTGTGGGCTTTAGAAAAACATTATGCCTATGAACGAGACACGGCCAAAACTGTTGAAATTCCCATGTGTGCGGATTTCTTTGTTTTGTTAAGACGACCTTGTCAGGTAACATGGCAAAATGACAAGTTCATATCATCTATTCTGCGATTTTAGTCCGTTTGGTTATGAATGTCAGCTTCAGCAAGCCTGCAGGATGAGAGTTGAGACTTTAAGGTTATTGCATTTTCTTAGGTGAGGGTTCAAGAGAGATTCTCAGTGAATTCAGATTCAGGTAATATTGATTTAGCACCTTCCCTGTACCTGGCACTGTACTAGGCATTTTCAATATTTAGCACCTTCCCTGTACCTTACAGCTGTTTGTGGCTGCATGAGCCTGCTTATATTATAAATGCTTGACTTGTGATTGTTATACGTCCCTTTTCCCTTCTTTCAGAGATCCTTCAAGTCTTGGTTGAAATGACCCTTTCAAAGATCTCTTCTCTTACCTCTCAGATGGGGCTAGGCCTTCTTTCTATCTGCTTCCAGAAAGCCCATCCCCGGTGTTCATTTCCAGTCCTTTGCAGACTCATCATAATTAAAGTATCTGAGTGATTCCTTGCTTAATTTGTTTCTCTCATTAGCATTTATAGTCCAGCAGGGCAGGGGATTTTGTCTGTCTTGTGCTTCACCACATCCTCAATACTTACTTCATCCATTGCCTGGCACATAGTAGGTACTCAATAAACATTAACTGATAGGCGGATCCAGAGAGAATGATTTACCTGCTCATGATCACACAGTTGGCATCTGCAACAGGGAAGAACAATTAGTAGATTCGTGATTCCTCCTGTTTGTACTCCAGTAAACACACTAATAGTTTACAAATAAGGTTCTGCCTAATCACAAGTGTGAGTGTAAATGGTATCAGCTGAGTCAGGTTTTCTACTGAGAAGTGTAAAGCATGACAAATAGAAATCAAGTTTACTTTTTAAACAGTTATTCACAGCAGATTGTGACAGTGGTTTAGAATATGACTTTTGGAGCCAGAATGTCTGGGTTGGAATTCAGTGCTGGAATTTACTCTATGTGTGACTGTGGACAAGTTACTTAGCCTTGCTGGACCTTGATTTCCCCCTCTCTGAAGTGGGGATACTCATTACAGTATCTACTCCTAGGAAACTTGTGATGATAAGATTTAATACAAGTAAAATGCTTCGAAACATACTTGGCACAAAGTAAGTGCTCTTTGTAGTGCATTGAAATTCATGTCCACCCAGAACCTCAGAATGTGACTTTATTGGAAATAGAGTTTGTACAGAGGTAAATAGTTAAGGATCTTGAGGTACAATACCCCTGGCTTTGGGGTGGGCCCCACATCCAATGACTGGTGTTCATAGAAGAAGGGAAGAAGACATAAGGGGAGGACAGAGAAGAAGGCCGAATGAAGATGGAGGCACAGACTGGAGTTCTACATCTACTCACCAGGCAATGCCAAGCAGTGCCGGCAACCCACAGAAGCCAGGAGAGAGGCCCAGAACGGTGTGAGGCTGGCTGCTCCCCCTGCTATGATTCCTTTCTGTATTTCTCCCTCTGTGTGAAACTGACCTACCTTTCGTCCAGTGTTTCCCTGCCAGGCCCTTTAGAAGCCCTGTCCTAGCTTACCTGTTTTCCTTATGGGAATGATCTCTTCATGGAATGTTCTCCTCCCCCTCCTGCCTCCTCACATGAAAGCTAGCTCCAGGGCAGGCCGCCCATTCCCCCCCGCGGGGCCAGGAGCTCTTTCCTCAGCCCCCCATCACACCTCTTCCCCTGGCTGCTTTAATAAGGGGGCCATCAACTTAGGGGCTTAGAACAACCAAAATGTATTCTCTCATGGTTTTGGAGGCCAGAAGTGTGAAATGCATTTTACTGGGCTGAGATCAAGGTGTCAGAGGTCTGTGTTCCTTCTGGAAGCTCTAGGGTAAAATCCATTCCTTGCCTTTTCCAGTTTATGGTGGCCACTGGCGCTCCTTGGCTTAGGGCCATGTCACTCCCATCTCTGCCTCCACGAGCACATCACCTTCTCCTCTTCCACGCATCTGGGTGTCTCCCTCTGCTTCTCTCCTATAAGGAGACTTGTGATGTCATGTAGGGCTTGCCTGGACGTTCCAGGATAATCTCCTCATCTCAAAATCCTTACTTTAATCCTATCTGTAAAATCTCTTTTTACAAATAAATCAACATTCACACATTCTAAGACTTAGTCTTGTGGGCATTCTCAGCCTCCAGCACCACTTCCTGTGGAGTATGGTATCACCTTAGTGCTGAGGCACGTGCTCCCTCAGTCTTGTGGGGTGTCCTGGTCATGGCCTCACGGCGCCTTACTCGAGCGAGGCTTCCTCTCCATCCAAAGGCCTGCCGTGTCCTGGGTGGTTTTAAGTCTTCATGCCAACAGCCCACCGAACTCCCTGGTCTCACAGTCCTCTGGCCCCTCACATCCTAATGAGCTCTACACTCTAGAGCCTCCTCATCTTTATTGTCCATGTCCCCTTGAGACCAAGGAATTCTAGTATCTCACTCTCTGGCCACAGCACTGATCCATCCATCTTTCTTACATCCTTCCTTCTCTATTCCTGCTTTAAAAAAAAACTTTAACAATATTTAACTAAGTATATGCAAAATATCGTTTCAACTTATAATCAGTTTACAAGAGTATTAACAAGAGGTTTTATATCCTTTTCTTTATGCAAAATCCTACACAAGAGTGTATTTTATATTTACAGCATGTCTCAATTTGACACTAAATTTTCATTGGAGATACTTAATCTGGTTTGAATTGGGGCTGACTAGTGTACCTGAGGAACTATACTTTTAATCTTAATCAACTTTAATTTCAAAATTTATAACCGGTTCAGTTATTGGGAAACTTTTAAGTATGTTTGGGACAACCTGGGTATATGTACTCATTCCTGATTTGGGGTCTCAACTTGATCTCTGGTACAGTTAACCTCCTGCCTGGTTTCATTGCCTCTCCTGTCCATAAATGATCCAGCTTTCTAAAATCCTTTTTGCCTATTGGCACACGTCTCTTTCTTTTTATTCTTGTGTGGCATTTATCCTATAAAACCCTGCATCAGTCTAGTTCTCTAGCCTCTTTGCTCCCATACTCATTCAGACCAATGAGGATAGCTAGGGAACATCACAGCCTTCTGTGGATGTGGGCTACAGTGACATCATAGTCTCTAACATCACCTGGGGCCTGGCAGTCCTTTCCTGGTTCCTTAATTAGCAGCTTTGTCCATTTCCCTTAGCAGCAAGTTTAGATACCTGTCTCCTGACTAAAGCCTTATACCCCTGGGGTACGCAAACCTTTCCGGATATCCGGATTATCTGGAGGAGGTTTCATACATCAGAACTTTAGGCCCCACCCCTAACCCATCCTACACTGTTTCTAGATTTTAGACATTCCCAATGGCTTTTAATCATCCCTAATGTACTTTATATAAGGAGATCAATGCATTTACATTATTCCAATAAACCTTTTATTGTCCTATAGGAGAAAGGAGCAAGTTTGTCCTATTTATTTTTTAAAGATTTTATTTATTTATTTGACAGAGAGAGACACAGCGAGAGAGGGAACACAAGCAGGGGGAGAGGGAGAGGGAGAAGCAGGCCTCCCGCCGAGCAGAGAGCCTGATGTGGGGCTCGATCTCAGGACCCTGGGATCATGACCCGAGCTGAAGGCAGACGCTTAACGACTGAGCCACCCAGGCGCCCCGCGAGTTTGTCCTATTAAAATCAAAACAGCAAAGCTGAACTATATGATGTTTGGATCCCAGAAGAACTTGGGTAAGGATTCAAATACCTTGAATCTCACTTTGGATGTTTAGCCCATCCTTATAGGAGGAGAAAAATAAACATGGGTAGGAAATAGCTATTCTCTTTGAAAGTAACTTTAACTCCATCTGTTGGTTCTTCTAAGTCGTGTTGTAAGCTTTCCAAAGAAAGGTAATGTTTCTTCATTTTGTGGCCTCATGTTCCTGGTGTAGGGAAAGGTGGGAATATTGGAGTCCAAACGGTTTCAGATTGCACGTGAGCAGTGGAGTGCCACAGCAGCCTCTGTTCCTTTGACCCACCTGGGTCCTTGAAATAGCATATCGAAGTTTCCTTGTACAGTCTTGCCTCATCCATTGCTTTTCCTGCTCTTTGGTTCAGACCTGGGGACATTCTAACAAGTGAGACAAAACTAAGCCAAAGAATCCCTGGGGGGCAATAAGACCAGGCCTCCAAGACCAAGTTGTACTCTATTCTCCTGGCACCGAATTTACTATGGATCTCTCTGCCCAGAAGTTCTGGCCTTTTCCTCCATTCTGCCAGTAACAGGACCTCAGTGTTCTAGATCCTGATGGACAGCTCCTTCAAGAATTTCACTCCAGGATATGGATTCTGCTGTCCATACTGGGGTTAATTAAGTTCCCTATATATGGCTTACAATACTCTAACATTTTATCCAGAACCTCCCTTGCTCACAGTACTGAGCTAGGTGCACAGAGATGATGAAAGACACGACATCTGCCTTCAAGGAGCTTATACAGTAGAGAGTGGGGGCAATGGTGTGCTGGAACTGGTTTGAGCCAGTTCACAAGAGCAGAGCATTAAAGTTGCAGGAATTTTGAGAGCTGGTTGTTAAATGCAACCATTATTGAAAATTAAATTATATAAACCTACAATGAATTTTATTAAAAGCAGAAGTAAATCATTATTTTTTTAGTTATTTTACTATACTACTGTCTATGCTCTTGAAATCATCTACATCTATTGCATCTGTATGGTAGGAATACTATATAATTGTTTACTGTCGAGTATCTCTTCACAACTGTGTTCAGTGACATCAAATCAGTAGCTTGAACTTGACTGTTGTGGGAGTATTTACACCATAGAAATAGGCAAACACTGTATGTAAATCAGGACTTTTTTCAGTCTCTTGTTAAACATCTCCAAGTGTGCCAGTGTGTTGGGCAGGGAATGAGTTAGAGAAATGAGATTACAGGAGTTCTAAGCAAGTTCTCTGCTGGGATTGGGGAAAATGCTTCAAGGAGGCGAGGGCATTTGAGAAGGACCTTGCAAGATGGATCATATTTTATCAGGCAGAGATTGATAGGTATGGTAACCTTGACAGAGGGAGAAATGAGTAAGGTCATGGCAGGGAGAAGCTATCGGACATACTTGGGGAACAGCTAGGAATGTATGTGGCTGACATACAAGGCCAATGTAAGTTGGTAGTAAAGATAAGGATGAGAAAGCCAGTTGAAGCCTAATTGTGGAGGGTTTAAAAGTCACAGTGAAGAGCTGGTATAAAAGTCAGTGGGAAATGGGGAACCATGGGAGATTTTTAAGGGGAAACATGACCTCTTGAGAGCCATGCCTTCGAAGGTTTAGTATACCAGGTATATGTAGTAGGGCCAAAAGTAGGAGGTCCTTGCCTAGTTAGGAAAGTCATTGCTTCAGTGCTGTGGTGGTAATAAGGACCTGAATTGGGGATACTGGCTCAGGAGGGAGAAAGGAGGAGAGTCCCAATGCAAGAGGCATTTTGAATGCAGATTTCACAAGTCTTGGTTACACTATTCCTCTCTCTTCTGATGCCAGCAGTTTACAAGCTTCATTGTTATCTGGTGTCTTGGCCAGGTGATAAGAGACAAAAATATATAAGCAGATAAAATGCATGCTTTTAATGGGAACTAGTGACAAGTGTTTTGCTAGTCACGTTTTGATTCAGCTCCCCAAAAGGAAATGGGCCTAATAACATTAATGTGAGTTCAGGAGGATGAATAACAAGATTTAAAATGTTTCATATGGCTAAACTAATTCTAGGAGTCAGTGTAATAAGGCAGCTCCCATGGTCATGGTTCCACAGCTTGACCTTTAGAAAATTAGTATGGTGAAAGGTTAACATGGGGCTTGGAAGAAACAATCTCTCTCTGTCTCTCTCTCTCTCTCTCTGTCTCTCTTTCCCTCCCTCCCTCCCTCTCGCTATCCCCTCTTTGTTTTTCTCCAGCAATTAAATCAATATTCCTTTTTCTTTTGCAATATCAATGAAATCTGGTTATGGAGCCATGGATCCTGGGAGAAGTGTTTGGGTATCCTCACCATACCCTGAGAGGGGGAATTGAATCAAATATCAAAAGTTTCCTTCTAAGGATTGTGTGCTGGGTCTTTCTTTTTTCTCCCCTTTCCACCTCTCTTCCCCTATTGAAAACTCAGGATTCTCAGTTGTATCAAAAGGTGCCTGAAAGTTTTCCAAAGTGGTGGTTTGAAAAGCTCATGGTCAGTTGGCCCATCAGGTAACCCACCCTCAAGAACACCAAGTTTACTGCCTCGCTTTAAATTTATCAGCAAAGGTAGTGCCCTACATCCCCCCATCGTGAAATGTAATAGAGATAAGATTTCTACTGGCACCAATTATATAAACATGCTTGTGCTTAAACTCGCTGAAGAGATTTGTATGTGGAATTTACATTCATGCTGAGTGAGAAGAGTGTGGTGGTCCATCATGTGAGTTTGAGGGGGCTCTTGGAAATGGTGGGTGGGTGGGGACAGGTATGGCTGAAGGTATCCAGAAGAGGCAATGGGGGAAGATTGGAGTGGATGTTCCAGAGTTGGAGCAGGATAAGGACTGGAGGAGAATGGGTTCGATGAAGTGCGCTGTGGCTGCTGATGGGTTGTGGTGTGGTGAGAGGCATTGAGTGGACATGGGTGCTTCCCAGAGGGCAGTTGGATATTTGCTTTATTGCTTGTGGGCAACCTCATGGAGATGATGCTGGGGAAAGAGTCTGAGGTAAACCTGCTGGCCTAGTGTTCTCTTTGAGACTTGAGTCCAGGGACCTGGCATCCTGGGCATGGTGTTCTTAGGTAGTGGGTTGTTTTTAGAACATTAGTCTGGGAAATTGATTGGAGGAGGGATGCAATGCACTGAATGTTTGTGTCCCCCCCATTCATATGTTGAACCCCTAATCCCCAATGTGATGGTATTTGGAGGTAGGGCTTTTGGGAGAAAATTAGGTCACAAAGTTGGAGTTGTCTTGAATGGGATTTGCACCCTTATGAGAAGAGGCCAGAGAGCTATATTATATTCTTCTGCCATGAAAGTATGATGTATCACAACAACATGGGGTGGACCTTGAAGGCACTATGCTGAGTGAAAAAAGTCACACAGAGAAAGACAAATACCATACGATTTCACTTACATGGGAAATCTTAAAAAAAAAAATACCTCATAGAAAAAGAGATCAGATTTGTGGCTACCAGAGGCCAGGAGTGGGGGAGGGGGAGTTGGACGAAGTGGGTGAAAAGATCTAAGCTTCAGTTATAAGCTAATAAGTTCAAGGGATGTCATGCACAACGTAGTCATGGTGACTACAGCTAACAGTGCCGTATGATGTGCAGGAAAGAGAAGAGAGTAAATCCTCAGCACCCCCATCAAAAAAGGAAAGAGAAAATACAGTGTGAAGTCAGCAGTCTGCAGCCCAGAAGAAGACCTTCAGCAGAACCCAGCTATGGGGCTACCCTGACCTCGAGCTCTGAGCCTCTGGAACCCTGAGAAATATGTTTCTGTTGTTTGAGCAGCTTGAAGCAGAGGATAAGAGTGGGTGCAGGGAGGACAGTTGGGGGACTCCTGGTGACAGATGACACAGGTCTGGCTATGGTGTTGATGCTAGAAATGAAGCCAAGGTGAAAAGTTGTTGTGATGACAGATGCTGACGGACCTGAGGGGAAGGGAAACTTAAAGAAATTTTAGAAAAGGGGCATCTGATACAGTTTATGTGATGCCAGGGAGGGTCGGCTGCAGACCCAAGGCTGAGAACCACAGCACTAGAGTGGGGTATCTTCGGGTGCTACAGTTGTGGTCTGTGTCCCTCAGCTCACAGGCAATGCACAGTCTTCAAACCCCATTTCCCCCTGAACTCTCGGGGAGCAGATGTGTTTCCAAATGGCAGCCCCTTCTAGAGTGGGCACCAAATTTTCTTGCCATTTGCAACGACGTGGATGGAACTAGAGGGTATTATGCTAAGAGAAATAAGTCAATCAGAGAAAGACGAGTATCATATGATCTCACTGATGTGAGGAATTCTTAATCTCAGGAAACAAACTGAGGGTTGCTGGAGTGGTGGGGGGTGGGAGGGATGGGGGGCTGGGTGATAGACATTGGGGAGGGTATGTGCTATGGTGAGCACTGAGAATTGTGTAAGACTGATGAATCACAGACCTGTACCCCTGAAACAAATAATACATTATATGTTAATGAAAAAAAAAAGAAAACAAAATGCTAGGAACTTCTCCCAAGGATGTTCCTTATACCTCCCATTTTTGTCTTTCCCCAAATCATTGAGTGGGGAGCTTCAGTTGGTTGCTTGAGTGACCTGCCATAGGCCTCTCCATGTAGTAAATTTTGCCTGGCTTTTTCAGCCAAACCAATCCCTCACGCCATACGTAGGAGTGCGGTTGAGGTAGTGGCCACTGCTCTCCTGAGAGAAGTTGAGGGAGGCTGGGCCACCTGGCGGGCTCAGTGGAAATGGGTGTGACACCAGCTCGGTGGTAACAGCAACACTGCAGCAAAAGGTCCTGTGCCTTCCCAAAGGCTTTCCCATAAATTATGGATTTCCTCAAGGGCACTTTGAAGAAGTTGCCTCCAAAAATGGGATATGTAGGCTGTTTTCTGACCACACAGTTTTTCAGTAAGGCAAACTAATATCCTATCTCCTAAAGCCACTAACCCTCAACTATGCGACAACTTTAGGAGCCCTGATTTCTAGCACTCAGGTGTTTGTTGCTCAGCAAACAAAGTTATTCTTGTTGTTAGCCTTGAATTCCCTTTTAGATTTCTGTAAATATATTTGTCTCATTTGTTTGAATTTCGCTGTGTCTCTTAGGGATAGGATTTTCTTTGGCCTTATCCCTTTGGTAGTGTTTTTTCTTTTTTTAACCATGGTAAGCCTTACAAGAAAGACATGGTAGCAATTGCAAGGTTGTGTTCACTTACAGTGGAATGGAAAACACAGAATACCATCAGGCTCAGCCAGCCCATGATGGGAGCCTACAGTGCACATTTCTTAAAACCTTAATTAGGATCCTTCATTTTCAGGATGCCTGGGTGGCTCAGTCGGTTAAGTGTCTGCCTTCAGCTCAGGTCATGATCCCAGGGTCCTCGGATCAAGTCCCACACCAGGCTCCTTGCTCCACGGGGAGCCTGCTTCTCCCTCTGCCACTCCCCCTGCTTGTGCTCTCCCTCCCTCTCTGACAAGTAAATAAATAAAATCTTTTTTTAAAAAAAAGGATCCTTCATTTTCCTCATCTTTTATCAACTGTCAGATGACATTGTTAAAGTAGTTAAGACTCCCAGGACCTTAACCTTTTTAAACTCCCACTCTTGACCAGAAGAGACTGACAAATGACATCATTTATTCTGAGAGTGGGTTGAATTTTACCTTCCCAGTCAACACATTTGCAATCATCTCTTGCCTTTCCACTGTTAATTTTAGGGGTACCATCATTTGCATTCTGCCGGTCTGCATTCACCGGTCCCTCGTGAGTGAGAAAGTGTGCACTAAAGGGAAAACTACTGGATAGCTGCTGTCAGGGTTCTGAGGGTCAGAGAACAAAATCCAAATCCTTGCAAAAGCACGTTGTTCCGATCCATTTGCCGTGAAAGCTTTTCTCACTGTTTCCTCTTACTCCCGGTCTTGTACATCCCTAAGCCAAGAGCCTTATTGCCATGAATAAGAAATGCTCTTTTAGGGTACAGTGCTAAGTGAAATAAGTCAGTCAGAGAAAGATAAATACCACATGAGTTCATTCACATGAAATTTAAGAAACAAAATAAATGAAGAAAGGAAAAAAGAGACAAACCAGAAAGCTGACCTTTAACCATAGAGAACAAACTGGTGGTCACTGGCGGGGGTGGGGGGGGAATGGGGAAAACAGGTGAAGGGAATGAAGAGTCCACTTATCCTGATGAGCACTGAGTAATGTATAGAATTGTTGAATCACTACATTGTACACCTGAAACTCATTTAAAAAAACCTGTA
The DNA here is from genome assembly GCF_002201575.2 of Neomonachus schauinslandi. Taxonomy (NCBI): domain Eukaryota; kingdom Metazoa; phylum Chordata; class Mammalia; order Carnivora; family Phocidae; genus Neomonachus; species Neomonachus schauinslandi. The sequence goes on along the minus strand of NC_058419.1, from coordinate 5,845,790 downwards.
TGTAAACTACTGGAATTGAAATTTTAAAAAAAATTAAAAAAGAAATTCTCTTTTATAATATGCATATGTCCTGTCAGGGAGGAGAGAGCCTGGCCTGGCTGCAGCTGGGCAGGGTGGGGGGGGTGCTCTGCAAAGCTGAGCCTTGTGGGGGAGGTGTATCTTGCCCAGAGCATCTGGGACCAGGAAAATTGAGGAGGGATGCATCCTGAGGGAGGTGGGCATGGCTAAGGTCAGAACACCTAAGAAGGGAATAAGCAGGTCATCAGAGGAAGAGAAAGGTTGAGATGCTGCTGTGGAGACAGGGAGGAATGGAGCTGGGGAGAGGAGGGTCAGAGGCCATGGGCTGAAAGGTAAGTGAGTGGGTGGGCCTGAGAAAATTCTTGTGTGGTAGGCGTGGGGAGTTAGGACTCGCATCTGGCTTTGTATTTGCTTTCCTTGTCATGTGCATGGGAAAACCAATCACATTTCCAACCGTGACCACTAACCCTAATCACCTGTATCCTGCTCTGGGCAAGCACATGCCTTCCTCCAGTGGTGAACAAACTTTTGTTCATGGGAAATAATTTTAGGAAATAAAAATATTCACTGGTCTCGTGTTTCCCCATTAAAGATGGAAATCGCTATATGGAGTTTATGGCAAAAAAAGGAAAATGTTTACAACTTATCTACTTTACTGAAGAACACCCATGAGAAAATTGGCACTGCTTTTTAGTCATTGCAGTTAATATCTGGACACATTAGAGAAATAACTCACGGGGAGGCAGACTTTTCATCTTTTCTCCTGAGATGGGTGAGCAGGCCATAGCATCAGTGTAGACCCACTGTTTACCTACAGGTCCGGAGTTGCTCATCACTCCTGGGTGTAACAGAAGGTGTGTAGACATACTCTAAAATGGTTTTGACTGGCTGCTAGGGCGACAGTGGTCTCCAGAGTTCTAGAAAGTAGGCCTTATTGAGAAGGTGACATTTGAGAAGACATTTACAGGAAGTAAGGAAGTGAGCCAAGAGGTTATCTGTGAAAGAACATTCTAGGCTGAGAGAGGAGTAAGTGCAAAGGCCCTGAGACAGAAGCTTGCCTGGCCTGTGTGAGGAACAGGAAGGGGGCCGGTGTGATATGGTCTCCAGGCATTATTCACGGAGAAGGAAGCGCTGCCAAGCAGGGAAAACCTTCGGCTGACAGCATTTTTCCATTGCTGTAGTTGGCACCAGCCGAGGCCCTGAGTAGGGGAGAGATGGAGGACTCTGGAATTCAATGGTGACAGACAGTTAAAATGAAGAGACATAGAGAACTGTGGTTAAAAGCAGAGGCTTTGTGAGAAAAAATTTAAGTTGTTCTGTAAAAGACACTGTTAAGAGAATGAAAAGACAAGCCAAGACTAAGAAAATATTTGCAAGTCTCATATCTGATAAAAGACTTGTGCCAAAATCATACAAGGAAACTCAACAGTAAGAAAACAAATGAACCAGTTTTTTTAAAAGTACAAAATATCCGAGCAGACACCTCAGCAAAAAAGACGTACAGATGGCCAATAAGCACATGCAAATTAAAACAACAAGGACATACTACCACATACCTATCAAAATAGCTAAAATTCCAAACACTGACAGCACCAAATGCTTCGAGGATGTGGAGCAACAGGAACTCTCATTCATTGCTGGTGGGAATGTGAAATGGTCTAGCCACTTTGGAAGACAGTTTAACAGTTTATTATCAAGTTAAAATATGACCCAGCAATCACACTCCCAGGTTTTCATCCAAGTGCATTGAAAACTTATGTCCACAGCCCATGAATGTTTATAGTAGTTTCATTCATAATTACCCAAAACTGGAGGCAGCCAAGATGTTCTTCAGTAGGTGAATGGATAAACAAACTGTGGGTACATCCAGACAGGGATATGCTAATCAGTGGTAAAAAGGGATGAACTGCTGATCCACTCAACAACCTGAATGAATCTTAAATGTGTATTGCTAAGAGAAAGTAACCAGCCTGAAAAGGCATCATTCCATCTATGTGATATTCTGGAAAAGGCAAAACTACAGAAACAGGAAACCGATCTGTGGTTTCCAGGGGTTTGGGGAGTGGGGAAGGTTGACTAGGTGAAGCACAGGGGATTATTTTTTTTAGGGTGGTGAGACTATTGTGTATGATATTGTATGGGTGCATTTGACCTTATGCATTTGTCAAGACCCACAGAGCTTTCTAGCACGAAGAGTAAACCTGAATGGACACAAATTTAAAAAAATAATTTTGGAAATGAGAGAATCCCAGGACAGAATGCAGACCGTGACAGAAGAACCTAACTGCATTACAAATATCTGAAGCCACCTTACTGAATGAGATGGGCGGGGGCAGGGGGAGAAGGTACTGGCCTAAGTAACTTTGGAAATGAGTGGAGTTGCTAGGACCAAAGGCAAAAGAATCTGCACATAAATGCTGGAATCTGATTCATAAAGCTGTGTCCTCTGCAGGTACAGATGAAGGATTCTGATACTGTTATGCATGTACCCTGGGATGGAACAGCTAAGTCAATGGATGGCAGGTGGTGGGGACCAGGATTCTCACTGTTGGACTGGGAGTTGAGATCAGCACTCAGGATGCATCCCTCCTCGATTTTCCTGGCCCCGGATCCTCTGGGCAAGATACACCTCCCCCACAAGCCTCAGCTTTGCAGAGCACCCCCCCCCCACCCCGCCCAGCTGCAACCAGGCCAGGCTCTCTCCTCCCTGACAGGACATATGCATATTATAAAGGAGAATTTCTTTTTAAATTTAATTTAATTTTTAAAAATTTCAATTCCAGTACAGTTTAACATATAGCGTTTTTTTTTTTTTTTATGAGTTTCAGGTGTACAATGTAGTGATTCAACAATTCTATACATTACTCAGTGCTCAAGGGATTGGAGTTAGAGACACATTTAGCTGAGTATAGATACAGATGGTTACATATCGAGCTACATGTGAGGCACTGTCATTGTCTCAATCAGTATTTCTCTCATGTGCTCCCTCTCTTACTATTCTTTCGCCTTTTGGTCTGATTCGATCTGATGCCAACCTTTCCAGCGGGATGAAAATAAAGCGGTGGCTTAGAGATCTAAAGATATGTTGCTTATTGACATTATTTGAAAGGAAGTGTCATTGATAATACATTATCCAGTTCTGTCTCAGGTAATAGTAGCCAGGTTCTCAAAATACACGGAGGCCAGACTCCAAATCTGCATGTACAGAGCGACTCTTTGAAAATGAGCTCGACCAGTCCCTGCTTCATTAATTTTGTGGTGCTTACTTCATTAACTAATTTAGTTTTCACTTCATTAATTTGCCCAGAATCCCTTTAACTTTTTGGATGCCAGTAGCAATTCCTCTTGCACACCCACATGATGAAAATACTTGCTTGCGTTTCCCCTCCCCGCTTGCTCTCTTTCTTCCGCGGTCTCAAATGCATACCACACTTGATTTTGCAACTTGCTAATTATCTGTGGGAAATATTTGATCCCAATATTTATTCTCAGTACTCCCAAGGACAGGTTTCTGCAGGTTTTTTTTTTTTTTTTTCCTTCTGTCTTTAGTTTTCATGCTTGGGGACAGAGCCTAAAGAAGACCTACAATTTTTTGGCTTTCAGATCAAGGTAAATGACCCCGAGTTAGATGTTTCTGGGACCTTTGGATCTAGATTCTTACCTCTTCCAGGAATGGAGCTGTGTCACCTTGTTCTCTCAAATTCACAATGTGCCTATGATATAGTAATAATGAACTGTGTAAATATGATCACCAGGCACTAAATAATAGCAGGGGAAATCCCTTCACAAAATCTGAACCTAATTTATAATGGCAGAAGGGAATTACAGAAATGCTCAGTGTCTGCACTTCAAAATGACAGTGCAGACTGAGCTTTTCTATGAAATCCATGGCACTGGGTAGGGCAAAGAGAAGATACAAAATAGGGAGAAGCCAATTGTACAAGTTCAGTGCTGCATCCTTGTAAGGACTCAGCCTGTGGTATTCTTAGCTCTCTGGACATTCAAGTTGCCTAGGAGTAAAAGGAGGCACCCCGTCACTTCATTTACAGCACAGCAGATGCTGTTCTTTGATAAAGTGCTGAGCCACAGAGATGTCTCAAGACCATCTTTGGTGGACCTTCACAATTTAGACTTGATTATATATTCTTTGTCAGTTCTGCCTAGTTTTTGTGAAAGAACATTTTCTGATGCAGCCCACAGCTGAAATCAAAGGCTCAACATAGTACAAGGTTTCAATGAAATATCATATATTTTAAGAAATTACTATGAGACACCACACACACCAGACTGGGTAGATCATTTGCCTGACCCAGTAGGGCCTCTGCATTTGTGAAATAGTCCACGACAGTGTGTGTTCCTCAGGAGGGATGGTATCTATGTGAGTACTCAATAAATCTTCATAGAACAAGTGGGGCTTTTATAGAATGAAATTTAGTGTTATATGTTATAGAACTTTCAACACTTATAGTTTTAAAAAGGATTTGCATCTTGGCTAAAGACAGAAAAAAGGAAGAATAACTACCAACATGGTAAATTTCTTTTGTACAAGTTAGAGTCTGCGCTAAGGACTGCCTCTTACTCAATGAAAGCTGCTTCATTTGCGAGGTAAGTGTGATTATCACAAGTCAAGCATTCATAATACAGCCAGGCCCATTCATTTTTCTTTGGTTTAAGACATTTCATAAGGCAGGAGGAGTTAATTAAACAATGGCTAGCTTTTGGACCAGGGATATATTCACAATCACAGTGAATTAATTAAGCACAATGAATTAATTTGATAATTTTTTTCCTGCTGTGGCTAATATTTGACACTTGGTGTATTAGTTCTAAAATTATCAACTCCAAATTGTTACTACAAAATGAAAGTACTCGTTTTATTTATTTTTCTTTTTTTAATCAAATGCACCAGAATTTTTCTCACTCTAAATGAGCATTGTCCTTCAGACTAGTCTCCTTGGTAGAAAGACACTCATTCTAATGATGTTGCAATTGGTCAAACCACTTTTGGAGTTCCTCTCTTCATTCGTTTACTCCATAAGTATGCATTAAATGTCTGCTTTGTGCCAGCCACTGTGACAGGTCCTGGAGACAGAGTGGAGGATGAGGCCCGGCCTCTGACTTCCCAGAGTTTTTAGCCTAGTCTCATGGCAATGCCTTCAGACAGTTGTGGTTCTCGTAAGAAAACCACTTCATTTAATACTTTGTTTTTCTTGCCAAATCCTTTCTATCAGCCTGATTGTCCACCTGATTCATTACAAATGTATCCAAATGAATTTCTACCAAACAATAAAACCAAAACAAAAGAAACTACCAACTCAGTATCCTTATTCCTGTCCAGTAGCCTCCCCGCTCTGGATTGTTACCACTGGTCTCCCTGCCCATTACTTGAGTCCCCTACCATTTAAAACCCTTCAAAAGCCCCTTATTACCCAAAAGATAAAGTCAAAACTACCTTTGTGGTGTCATCTCTTGCCCCATCTCCTGATTTTCATGCTTAGTAATTTGAGCCACCTCTTTATTGGGTTGGTACATTATCCAAAACCTTGCAGATCTCATGCTGCCCTTCTGTTTTCTTTATATGTTCAAGACATCTTTGTTGGGTCTAAATTCTTAGGGCGTCAGCGTTCTCCCTCAGAACCCTGTAGACAATGCTCCTTTGTCTTTTGGTAGTTTTTGTTGAAAAGAACAAATCATGATAATTTTGATTTGAGGATTTGTTTGTTTGTTCCTTGAATGCTAACAGGAATCTTTTAAATTACTTACCAGGACATAATAAATGGGACATATCTGGATATATATTGATCTTTGTTTGGTAATTTTGTTTATGACATGGAACATGGTGATCCTCTCTAATACCTAATCTCAGATAATTTTTCCTAAACTGAAGCATTTTCTTCTATTCTAGCTTTGATTATTGTTTCCAATCCATTACTTCCATTTACTTCATCAGAAACACCTGGTACTGGTAGGTAGGCTATGTGACCTACCTTCCACATTGGCTATTTTTTCTATATTCTCTACAAAGCACTTTGGGAATGTTTTTCCATTTATTTGTCTGCTTCCAGGATTCAGCTTTCTGTGGTGTCAAGTCTATTTTCTCCTTTTGATTCATTCTTTCATCTCAACCATTGCATTTGTTTGTTTGGTTGCATCACAGGAACCTGGTGTAGAAGATTGTGTAAATCTATAAATGAATACGGAATATGCTATTTTTAAAATTTTCACTTTGCAGAGAAGGCTCTTTTTTTCCTGGTTGCTTTATAGCTGTATTAAAGCTTATCCTGGGAGAGAGATTTTCAGGTGACCTCACTCATGTCTCTGTCTTCCTAGAAGACAGATGTATAAATGCTGACACATTTATACAGAATATAAATGCTGAATTCTGGGAATTTTGTTAGCATATTCTAAAAGCACCAACATGTATTTGCTGCATTAGCCATAACCTGGATAGGGCTCCCATATTTTGTAACTATGTTGCTAGTTCTTCCCAGTAAGTTTTAGAACTTTATGTTGATTATTGTCTTTGGAAAGTGAATACATAACTAAAACTCATTTTTCTTCTCCATGTTCCTCTTTTTTTGGTGTTCTCTGCATTGTCTCTTTCTTATATCTCTTAGTGAATTTAGCACCATATGCAGTTCTGCTAATAGCCCAATTAAAACACTAACTGAAATTTTGATCATTTATTTAACTTTTTCTACAAAATGAAAATAACTTCAATGCTTTTCTGATCACAAAAGTAATGCATACTCCTACTATAAACAAACAATATAGAAGCAGGTTATTTGTTCTAAAAAAGAAGTTCATAGAAGGGATAAATTATATAGATGATTGATGGTTTGACTTTTGGGGAAGTATTAATGGAACTAAGTTATGTTGCCTAGGAAAGAAGTAGTTAGGCAGTGTAGGCACTATTTGTATTCATTTTATGAAATTCTTTTTTTCCTTCATTTTATGAAATTCTTAAGATAATGTTTAGGCTCCTAGAGTGAGTAGGAAAATGTTTTGCTGGATAACTCTCAGAAACTGCTACTTAGAAAACACAATTATGTAATGCTCAATAAGTATGTAGTTCAACTATCTGTTTAAAACTCAGATGCTATACATGTTTCTAACTAGTTAGGATGCCTGCATGTTTTTGATAGAGGGAGCACTTAATGGAGTTGGACAGACTGGAGTTCCAGACTCCAAAATACAGATGATGAATTGCAAATTCCTCTACTTGATCCCGATGGGTTATGGTTTCCTCCTTAAAAGCTGTATTTGAATGATATATAGTGGCTGGTAATAGCATCCGGCTCTAACCTTGTAACTCCCTTTGAGACTTTGTAAAGCTTATGGGTTTTGTTCATATTCCTTTATTTTAAAGAATAGCTTCCATGTTCTTCTCTAGAGGACTATTGTTTGGAGCAGCAATTAGTTGGGTGATTAATAGGTCCTTTCAGATATAAGTGTGTATGTACACAGGTACAGATGTGAGTGTAAATGTAAACGGCATATATAAATAATGAATGTTTTCAAAAAAATAGAGACTTACCTTTGACCAGTTAAATGATATCTTAGCAACAGCCAAGTGACTGATGAAGCCCTTTTGATTTCACTTTTATTTTTAATGTAAATGTATACCTCTACCTACCTGATTGATTGTCCATCATTTCCAGAAAGCATGAAATTCACTATGGGAATGTTGTTTCTATACTCATTCATTCCTTCAGTCTTCTGTTAACTTATTGAGAACCTATTATGTGCCAGGCACTGTACTAGCTTCTAGGTAAACAAAGACAGAATGGGGGAGAAGAGGCTTTGATTTCTCTTAGCCAATAATACTCTAGTGGTGCCTACAGATAATTACAACACAGTGTAGTAATTACAAGGACAAAGATGGCTCTATGGTGCCAGTGGAGCACAGAGTAGGGATAATTCACTTAGAATGATAGACTGGAATGTAAATTGTGTTCTTATCAATGACAACCATTGGCTGAGTTTCTATCATAAGGAGGGTTCCATGCTGAGCTCTGAGTGTCCAAGAGGTATATGACCTCAAGTTGCTTAAGATCAAGTTGGTGAGAAGGAGTATTCACATGTTTAAGGAATAATGAATAGAGCTGATATATGGGATTCTTGTAGGGTAATAGCAGGAAATCGAGTTGAAGAGGTCGTTTAGGGCCACACTGTGGAGGTCCCTGAATGTTACGCTACAAGTTCTTACACTGAATTCAATGTATTAGCTAGTGGAGGGGCCACTGAAGGTCTTTGAGAGGGATGAATGCGAATGCCTAGCTTCCCTGCTAAATACAAGCTCAAAGAATCAAGTAGCTGCTCCTCCCTTGCATACCATTATCAGCCCAGAGACAAGCACAGTACTTAGCAGGTAGTATGTCCTCAATAAATATTTCTTGACCAACTACCTATATACAAAATGGTGCCTTTGACAATGCTGGCCGTTGTTAGTAGTGTGTGTTGAGTGACAGATGAGAGCTGGGAAAACCAGTTTGGCTACCCTTGAGTAAAGTAATGAAGACCTGGACTTCAGCGGGATTACTGGAAATAGAATGAAGAAGGGATTGCAAGAAAGAAATGGATAGTACTTTATGATTGGATAGGTTGGTGAAAAAAGGGAAATGGAGGAAACAAGGATTATTCTAAGGTTTTGAGAGAAGGTAAGAGAAAAGGGCTGTTAGCAGAAATGGGGAGCCTAGCCAGGAAGCTAATTTGGAGAGAAAGATTATAAACATGGGCTTTAAAAATGTGAAGACATAGTGTTGGACACTAGTCCAGCAGTTTTCAGCTAACCTCCAGTAAACTAGTCATGGAGCATGGAGATTATAGGTAACTTGTTTTGTCTGTTTCCATATCACATAATGGTTATGTCCAAGCCATCAGTTATGGGAGTGACCTGATGCCAAGCCCCATCCCCCCCCACACACAGCAGTAGGCAGAAAGGCCACTGTGCCTTCCAAGATTGAAGCTTTTTAAATATGAAGTAAACTAATCAGATGAAAGCACAATGGACTCCCACAGCAACTCAATAATAATAATAATAATAATAATAATGATAATAATAATTATTATTATTACACAGGATATCTTAAATACCTAACCATTGAAATACTATCTTTTGAAATTCAGTACTGCAATTTCAAGGTCCAGTTCCATTAACTAGCATAATGAGGGAAAAATGCTATGTATGTCCTTACAGAGAACAAGCATTTGAATAGTGTTTAAAAAAAATAGTAATAAAAAGACAATAGCAATTTGCTAAGGCAGTATGTCATAACTTTGATTATGCAAAAAGTGAAGTGGAGTGTAGTGAATTTGAGGTCAACTTTTCAAACAAGTCATCAGGGGGAAAATAAGAAAAGTGCCAGAGAGCTAAATATGCATGAAGCTGCTATTGAAGTTTAATGGAAAAATGGGGCTCTTGTCAGCTAGCTGAGTACTTAATAATGTTAACACCACTACAAACAAGTTGTGGTTTATTGCTTCAATTTCCTACGTACTGGCAAGAGAATTAACAAGACTGATGCATTAAGATCTTAGATTTCAGTCAAATTAGGTGACTAAGAGGGTGATGAAAACACTTGTTCTCGAAGGGAACACAATTCTATCAGGAACTTGTTACATTCTGCATCAGATCGTTGGATGAGCTGCTGATTTAACAGTTGCACTGAAAAGGAAACCCCTTAATCAATCCTTTTTGTACAAGAGCTATTATGTATTAGGTGATATAAAGAAATAATATGCAGAGGTAGGAAGCACAGGTACATCTCTGAATATTTATGTTTGAATTTGGAGAGACGAGTAAAATAACGGAGACTTTGTGAATATCCCTGTTTCATTTACAATGTAAGATGCTATCAAAGTAGACTTTTTGAAGATGAACTCACTTTAGTTTTCCCTCAGATTTAATGGAGGATCTCCATGCAATTAAATGACTCATCTGGAATCACTTGGTCAAATGGAGGCTTTCTCCTTCAAGCTCTTTCTCAGCACCAGTATGGATGACAATTGTCACTGGTATCCTCAAGTATCTACCTTTACCGCCTTGTAAGCCAGACAGAGAAAAAAGGCATAGCCCATTACAAAGCAGAGCATACACAGGCCTCTTCAGAAAAGGGGAACATAAACAACAGGTGAGAATAGTAGACTGGTTGATGAAGGGCTGAAGACATTTGATGAGAAAGTACAGCTTCCATTTCTTCAGTGAAAAAGATCCTCATTGTATGCTTGACTCAACTAAAAGTCACCCAGCCATAGTATCTAGAGAAAAAAATCAGACTGTCATTGTCTGAATATTACATTTCCTCTGTAGAATATCGGAGGCTTCTCTTAAGTTGATATGTTCTCCAGAAGATTTATCTGGTACAATTCGTCTCTTGGAATCAAAGTTACAGATTCACTGATTCATCAGTTGTTAGACCTTAAAGGCAAGTGCTTTAAAAATCTTAGCAGCAGGATTCCTTGTAAGATGGGATCTTAGGTGGGTGCCCATTATAGCTATGTATGAAAGCAGAGCTGCTTTGGGAAAGATAAGGAAGGGAGCTGGACCCACCAGCTGTCTCTCCAACTCTGCAGCGGCCACCCCTAGGGCACCTTCGAGGAGCCCTAGAATAGCACATGTGATTGGAAAACACACCAATTTCATAGATGATAAAACTGAGGCTCAGAGTGGTGAAATGACTTGGCCAAGGTCATGCAAACCCACAAAGCCAGGGCAGTATTTAGCACTAGAAACCCCGTTTCTTCTAAGCTGGGCTAGAGTGAGATGAGAGCAGCCACCTGCTAGATGGGGAGAAGGTGGCTTAGGTCTTCAGGCCTCTCCAGCTCTCACTTTGTGGCAACTTTCAGAAAGAATTGACAGGTGGCGTCTGGGTGGCTCAGTCGTTGGGCGTCTGCCTTCGGCTCAGGTCATGATCCCGGAGTCCTGGGATCGAGCCCCGCATCGGGCTCCCTGCTCTGCGGGAAGCCTGCTTCTCCCTCTCCCACTCCCCCTGCTGTGTTCTCTCTCTCGCTGTGTATCTCTCTCTGTCAAATAAATAAACAAAATCTTTAAAAAAATAAAAAAAAATTAAAAAATAAAAGAAAGAATTGACACAAATAATTAACAGAACGTTGCATTAATTTCTGTTTCATTACATAGATAGTTTGGGAGTAAAAGGCAAAACCACTTTTGTCTAGTGCTTGGTAGCTCTCAATTCCATGGAGGAAAGGAGGAGGTTAGGCACAGTCATTAGGAAGGCTTCTTAAAGAAGCAGAAGTTGCTTGGGAAATGATACCACCATTGACTAGAATACATCAAGTACAAAAGGGAGATGTAATAATAGAAAAGTAGTTATGCACCTAAGTCCTGAAACGTAGTATTACATCCATCCTGAGAGGTAATCACTCCTGTCATTACTGAGCTCTGTGATCGCTCAGTCTAGCATGATAGACGGCTTCAAGCTCAATCCCATCATCGGCGGATCTCACTGCAGAAGCCCGGGCTCGTACAGCTCAGCTGGGGTTCGGGCAGAGCAGAGAAATAGCCACCCTGGCAGTTCCTCACTGACCTTTAGGTATTGGTTATAGGCCTACATAATTGAAATAAATGATTTTTTTTCATTAGTGCTTTATGGAACCATTTAAAATTCTAATCTTTCCTGTCCAAGAATTAGTTTAATGTGATCCACTATGATTACCTCTAATTGGATTTAATTTAGATTGAAATGTTTGAGCTCATATAATGGATAAGGCTCCAGTGCAGTGTGTGTGTGTGTGTGTGTGTGTGTGTGTGTGTGTGTGTGTTTTCAAATTTCAGGAGATTGATTTTTCTTGCTATTAACTGCTATGATTGTATGTTACTAAACCCTGCACTGGCAAAATAGTTATTTTTACTGTTATTTTACTCCAAAGATAGTTTGTCCTTGTTGAAAAGTTGTAGTTAGAGAACATCCAGGGGACTAAAATCCTATCTCGGGAAAGGACAAAATGGAGCCCCATGATTTGCTTCTGTCCCTTCTCCCATTCTCACCCTTGAGGGGACGCTGCAGCCTTCCCTGTAAAATGCCATTTCTGTCTAGACATCCCTCTAAATCTCCTGAGGTCTGGGTGGCCATTCCTCGTGTGGATGCCGAAAACCCTCTTTAACAGGCAAAATGGTAAAAGGCATAAGCATTTAATTGGGGGAATAGACTTGGAAAAAAAGAGTCTGGGGCTCGGAACAATGGATGAAATGTTGTGAAAGGCTGGGATGATAATGGCGTTGTGGGAGAGCCCGCTCCTGGCACCTAACAGTGCTGTTTGCTTTCTGCCTGCTTCTCTGTCCCTGGTGGATTTTTGCTTGTGTCTTGCTGCTTCTTTCCTCTATTAAGGCTATAAAATGCCATAATCAGGCAAGCATTTGACTAAAACATTTTGGGGCTTTTCCAAACATGTATTTTTAAAGCCATTTACACAGTGACATGTGTCTTTGGAGCTCAGCATCTCACCAGGGGCCTGGCACTCACACTCACTAATGCACTGGCGTGGCTCCTTTTCTAACAGGAGGCACTGGTTAAAAGCCTGCTCCCATCTCAGGTTCGTTGGGTCTAAAATCTGACTGGCCCAGAGGAGCCTTATTTTAGTGATTAAGACTTCAGATGGATTACCCCCAACTTGGGTGCTGTGGATGGATTTGGTTATCACAGTGTGCAGACTTAAGGCTTGCTATTGAAAACCACAGAGATGAATTATCAGAACTGTTCCCTGTAAAATTGGAAGCATTACGTACCAACCAGACATGCACGTGAAACCAAGAAAGGGCAGGGGGAGCAGATCTGGTTCCAGACCAAAAAGGTACAGTGTCCCCTTCCTTTGGTTTCTATCTAGTCTTTCGTAGCGTTCTGGGAGCTAGAGGCCACAGCCTTGGGAATCTATTAAAATGAGTTCCAGAATATCGTCGGATTGAAAAAATAAGGAGTTTTAGGGGGAAACAGTGCTACCTACATGGAACCAGGCAAATTTACTATCACTTCATTCACTGTGATTTTGTTCCGCCTGAAAACATCTCAGCACCAGGGTAATAAATTGTCTCATCAAGGACAACAAGCCAGATACTAATATTACAACTGAGATGTTGGTCTGGAAAAGCCAGAAGGGAGAGCTGGAAGTTGGCGATTCATCTTTAATCCTTCAGGGGCTGATTGTCCTTAGAGTGAGATGTTGATCGTAAGCAGACTTTCTACTTCACCATGGGATTTTCTCTCTTTGCTTAAGGACAGACAGGAAGCATCAAAGCAGGTACCATTGTGGCCAAGAGAGATGGGTGATCCTCACCCACTATCCAGAGAATGGAGGAAATCCAGTGTTCATTTTCCTCATGAGATCGAGTATATAAAAAAAATCTGGGCACCTCTCAAAGAGTCTGTGGATGCCTCTGTTTCATCTACAGCCAAGGGTAAGGTTCAGCATGAAGGGAGAGATTATATATATATTCCATGTAATATATGTGCATATATTGTTATATATTAATATACTATTAATACATGTTAACATATTTAATATATAATGTAATGATATATGTATACAATAAGTTGGGAACTTACGTAATTTAGTCAAGTGGCTCCTGAATGAAACAAATGAGGCAAAGTCTAATGAGACTCTTAATAGGAGAGAAGAGCTGGTAGCACAAATAAACAGCTTCCTGGATGGTCTGGACACTTATTTGTTCATATAAATAAAATCCAGGATATGAACTGGGGATTCCCAACTCTACCATAGTTGAGATGTTCGTTATTTTAATACCCTTCCATGCCAGCCCCATTCCTCTGAGTAAAAGTAGTGAATGACATACAGTTGTTATATCTTAGATTAAGATGAACATAAATTATTTTTAGGGTGGGAGAATAGAATTTCACAGTGTTCCTTGAGATAATTGGAGGCACTTGGAGGTGTCACAAAACCAATATTAGGAAACTGAACTAACTCTTCCGTTAAATTTTGTTTAAAGGGTTGGTAACTTTCAAATTTGTAATAAGTATATTTAGAAATCATGAGGACAAACTTCCTTTGGGTTTTTACCAATTTCACCTTTTACCACAGCTCTTCCAACACCGTGGCCATCTGGTTTGAGGTGGAGCCTGATAAGTCCCGTAGGGAACTTTAAATTTTTATCTATTCTTGTTGGTGGGAGAGACATCTTTGCTTTGGAGGAATTTTGTGGTCCAGATCTTTAAATAATAGCATCCATATGAGAAATCACATTTGGTGATTTTGTGCTCCTGAACAGACAAGGTAAAAAAAAAAAAAAAAACTCTGTGGCATTGGTTGATTATTAGTATAAACAGCCCAAGGGAGCACAGCCAGTAACCCACCATTTGATTTTGCAAAGGGTAAAAGGAAGGTGAAGATAGCCGGTGGACGCTGTTCCTGTGTTTTTATCATCACGGTCACCTCCATCGTCATCACCATCATTTGTTGTTGCTATAAAAGAATGCACAAAAGAAACATTCTGCTCAGTGGTACAGGATAAAAAATAAAAGTCTCCCCCACACTTGCTCTCTTCCAGTTCCATTTATCAGAGCAGCCACTTGTAACTGTTTCAAAAATTCTGGTAGGGGCACCTGGGTGGCTCAGTCAGTGAAGCGTCTGCCTTGGGCTCAGGTCATGACCCTGGGGTCCTGGGATCAAGTCCCACATTGGTCTCCTTGCTCAGCGGGGGAGCCTGCTTCTCCCTTTCCCTCTGCCTGCTAATCTGCCTGCTTGTGCTCTCTTTCTCTCTCTCAAATAAATAAATAAAATCTTTTAAAAAAAAGATTCTGGAAGATATCACCATAATGCTAAATAGTATAGCACAGTTTCTCGATTTGTCCATTTTAGATAGTACATATCAACTGCATTTTCTGTTGCTATGACAGATGAGGAATTTAGCAACTACACAGTTTTCCACATTTCTTCTCCCTTCAGCTTCTTGATTGGGTTAATTGTATTATTTTTAAATTTCTTCCAGTGATTTTATTTACAAACTTTAAACACTATATATCCTGGTCTATTTCTTGTTTCATCAAATGTCGACACTGTTTGCTCCCTACCTTGTAAACAAACGAAGCACATGCCCACTTATCACCATCTCTCCTTCCCCTTCTGCCTCCTGACTGTTTTCTCCTGTGTCATTAATTTTATGTTGTCAAGGTTTATAACATTTACAATTTATTCTGTAACTACTGAGTTCAACCATATGAAATTGTCATTTTTTTATGTCAAAATAGCCCAATATCAGCAATTTCCTATGGTTCGATCTAATACAATTATGCTCTTTGTGCTTGTCTATAGCTTGATTCTAAACACTGAAAACCAATAAATATTCATAATATTAGATAATGTATGTTTTCCATGACAGAACAAAGTAGTGTCACTGGCCTCATGATTTTAAATACCATTTAATGACTCCCAAATATAAATCCCCAGTTCCAACCTCTCCCCTGAAGTGGAGACTCCTATCTAACTACGTACTTGATACCTCTGTGTCACATTCTAATGACAGTCACCTAACTGGTTTCCCTGTTTCTATTCTTGTTCTCATCCTGACAGTCCATCCTACCATCCATTCTCCAGAGAGTAGTCAGAGTGATTTTAGAGCAGAAATCAGATCGTTTCCCTCCACTGCTTAATACCTTCCAATTGTGGGGTGCCTGGCTGGCTCAGTTGGTAAGGCATATAACTCTTGATCTCATGGTCAGGAGTTCTAGCCCCACGTTGGGGGTAGAGTTTACTTAAAAAAAAAAAAAAAAAAAACCCCACCTTCCAATTGTATCTTTTTGTATTTAGAATGAAACGAAACATCTTGTGCATGACTCGTAAGGCTTTGCTTAATTCTGATCCCAACAAACCTCTCTGATCGTATTTCCCATCACTGATGGCCCTCATTTATTGTCTTCCAGTCGCCATGGCCTTATGCTGTTTCTGCCACATACCATGATACTTCCTGTTTTAAGGCCTTACAATGTGCCATTTCCTCTGCCTGCAACACCCTGCTTCCAGATCTTTCCATGCCTGCCTGTATTTTGTCATTCAGGTCTCAGTCCAAATATCGCCTGCTTGCCTGACCACCCAGTCTTAAATAGTACATACCATCTCACCACTAGTCACCCATCCAGTTTTATTTTCTTCAGAATGCTTAAAACACACTGAAATTTTCTTGTTTGTTCGTTTATGTATTATTTTTTTAGTACACTCTATGGCCAACCTGGGGTTTGAACTCACGACTCCAAGAGTTACATACTCTACTGACAGAGCCAGCCAGGCACCCCATGTTTATTTTTTGTAGTCTATCTTCCAGCCTTTGAATGTTTACTCCATGAGGATAGAAAATTTTTTAATGTTTCTTTTCACAGTCATATATCCCCTGAGCACCTAGGACACTATCTAGCCTATCATAAGTACTCAACAAATATTTGTTTAAGAACACACTTCACTGAGAAGGAAATGTAATTCTAAGTCATGGAGAAGCATCAAGATCAAATGGATTATCTTTTTTTATACTCTGTCAATTATTCAAAAGGTATCACATTTTATTTTGCTTCGTATTTGGACCATGCTTTGTTTTTGTTTGTTTGTTTTAAAGATTTTATTTATTTATTTGAGAGAGATGGAGCATGGGCAGAGGGGAGAGGCAGAGGGAGAGGGAGAAGCAGACTCCCTGCTGAGCAAGGAGCCCAATGTGGGGCTCGATCCCAGGACCCTGGGATCAAGACATTAACCGAAGGCAGACACTTAACCAACTGAGCCACCCAGGTGCCCCTGGACCATACTTTGTTTTGTGTGGATTTTTTTTAAAACCAGAGTTTTTTATTGTCTCTGTCTCACTATCTCCCCTAACCCCCACTTCACCTCCCTCCCTCCCTTCCTTCCTTCTTCCCCCCTTCCCTTTCTGAAAGAAGAAAAATTTTCCTTCGTTTCATCAGTAAGAACCTTAAAGTTATTATACATGTGGTTTATGGGGTAGCATTTTTTTCTTCTTGAACTTATTTTTCAAGCATCCTTCTAACTTCCTGTTCAGATTGAGCCAATTACATTCTATCATTCTATGATACGTATGCCTGTCTGGTGCATTTCAGGAACAGAAAGGAGGCTAATTTGACAAGAATGGAGTGAATGGAAGAGTTATAGACATGTCATGGAAGACCTGGTAGGTTAGAATAAAGACTTTAGCTTGAACTCTGAGTGAGATATGAAACCACTGTAGGGTTCTGAGCAAAGGCTCACTTTGGCTGCTGGATTGAGAATAGATTAAATGTGGGCAAGAACAGAAGCAGAGAGACAAGTGAGGAGGCTAATTCAGTATTCCAGCTAAGAGATGATGATGGCTTGGATCAGGGTGGTGACAGTAGAGGTAGTGAGGAATGGCCAGATTTGGGATATATTTTGAAGTAGAGCTAACAGGAGTTCCTGGATATAAGGTATGGGAGAAAGAGAGGACTAAAGGATGAATCCAAGGAATTTCGCCTGAGAATTTGAGAATATGGAGTTACTAATATATGTGAGGAAAATTGCAGGAGGATGTTTCCTTGGGGGGTGGGGTGGATGGGATATCGGAAGTCCAGTTTCAGGTATTAATTTTGAAATATCAAGTGGGCAGTTGGATATACTAAGTCTGGATTCAGAAGAGAAATACAGGATGGAGATATAAAGATAGGACTCAGCCTATAAATGGTCCTTAAATTCATGATACTAGATGATCTTCCCTAGGAAGTAAGAGGAGAAGGAAAAGAGAAGAGAAACAGGAACGAAATCCTGAATTTAATATTTAGAATTTGTGGAGATGAGGAACCAGCAAACAAGACTAGGAAGGAATAGCTAGGGACCTAGGAGGGCAATCCACTGTGAAGGAGGTATTCTGGAAGCCAAGTGATTGTCTATGTATCCTTAATAAACTGAAATTTCCACATGAATAGGTATGGGCCACCTTTAAAATCCTGTTTGGCACTTTAAGGGCCCTTTCCACCTAAAGACTCATGTGTTTCCTCTATCTATGAATTTTTCCCCTCTTTTGTGCCCTAGCCACTAATGTTTGTTTCATTCTAGAACTCCTATTAAATAAATATTGGCCCTTTTGGATCTATACTCAATATTTTTTTACCTTTTTTGCTCATATTTGTCATCTTGTTATCTTAGGCTATAAAATTATTGTTATTTAGCCCTTGTACTTTAAAAAATCTAGAATCTTTTTAAAAAATTTCTAAGAACTTTCTTATTCTGTTATTGCATCTTTTTTTCATAGGAGCTCATTCTTAACTTCTGTTCCCAGCATAATCTATTTCCTCTGGGGTCATTTGTTTATTCGTGTTAGTCCTTCTCTTTATGCTGTTGGCTTTGCACAAACATCTGGTTATCTATGACTTATGAATGAAGAACTATATTGATTAGAACAGTAGCTGGCATGAGTTTCTTTCAGAGTTGTACCAACGGGCTACCGTCTGGATCGAGAGCGCTCCTCCATAGAAGTGTTAAAGTGAGGGGGTCTTCCCTTTGAAATCTTTCAAAGTGTTTCAGACTTTATTCTCGAAGTAGTAGACTTTGATATATTTCACTCCTTGGAGAAGCTGCCTTTCCTTGTTTGTTTCCCTTCCAGATGAGGCAGAGTGTCATCTTACCCTGTACCCTGCCTTCCCCAGGCAAATCTTTTACTCTGCTTAGGAAACAGTTCTTGTGACCCCAGCTAGAACCAAATACTACAGCTACTCTGTGTACATGGAGGAGGGGGAGAGGCTGAGTGGCTCTGTTACCCATTGACAGTCCTCTAACGTGGCCACCCTGATTGCTGTCCCACAGCCCATGTTTGCTCTTAGTACTTGTTGACTCTGAGCTTGGAGCCTCTCGGGGGCTCTGCCAAAGAAAGTATCCTCCACCTCCCTTGAGCCTTCTTCCATATACAGTTTGGATGACACCAGGGACTTTGGTCCTAACCACTGCACTATGCTGCTTCCAGGTGTGTATTTCCTGTGATTTGATTGGGTACTTGCAGAGCAAAGAGGTCAACACATGTGATCAGGCAGTCATCTGGAACCAGAAACATTGAGACTATTTTCCAACTTTAACTGCAGTACTTTGCTGACTTTCCAGTTTATTTAATAAAATGTTTACTACATCAAACAGCTAGAGATACTACATTCTTTTTCATATACTGTCTGTAGCCTTCAGATATGGATCCTACCACAGTCTTACCTTTGCTTCCTTCCGCTGATGGTTGGAAATGGAGGCTAGGGAGGGGTAGAAGACCAGTGAGGGCCTGTGCCCTACATAGGGTATTCATTTAATATTCTTAGCAGCCTTATTAGGTGGATAATATCCCCATTTTATAGATGAGAAAGCAGAAGCTCAAAGAATATAGGAACTAGCCCAGTGCGGTATTGTTGGTGTCAGACCTGGGCCTGGGATCCAAATCTATTTTACTTCAATCCTGAGGACTTTCTTTAACATCAATTTCCCTCCCCACCTCTTTGCCATTGTACTCTATGATAGGAAAGAGCTCTGGCCAACTTAACTGTAATCTTCATTGGCACGAGAATTTCAGCAAGCTATGTATGAAAAACATTCTTAGTTACAGATTTTAATTGGTAATCATCGAAGTTTCTTGGTATTTTACCCATCTCTTTTCTTTGTCTTTGAAACACACATTACTTTTCAAATTTCATGAATTTTTTCTCAGTGGAGAGGCTGATACCGTGTGCCCCTTATTTCTATCATAAACTTAATTAATAACCAGTAAATTCTGTGAAGGGGGTGGTTGTGTTAATAATTTTGGGTGTGCATGGCCTGAGTTTGCATTTCAGGTAGTGGCTCACTTTTTTCCCCAATAGGCAGCTTTTGTAGAACAAAAGAGTGGCCATCCTAAATGCAGTTGAGTGTTTCTGTCCTGCTCTAACCAGCTAAACCCTGCAGGCACTTACTCAGTGGTGAAGGTGTGACTGTACCACGGAAGCAGAGGTCTGAACAGATCAAGCAAGACAAGTGTGTTGTAGACTCAAAAGAGCAGGCTGGCTGCAGCAGGATAGACCCCCAAATCAGGGCCACAGTGGCAGGGGCGGGGAGGGGAAGCCGGCCACTCTTTCTCTTCATTTTGAAGTCTCTTTTCCACTCACTGCTACCAGAGCATCTCAGTTCCACATGCAAGAACACACAGAACCCAGGGATGCACATGACAGTTACAAAGGCAGCCACTCCTAGCTGCTGGAAAATGTGTGTTTGGGTCCTGGTGAGGGTGCTTCCAGCCCTCTGACTCACTTTCCACCCCACTTTTTCCCTCCTTCAATGAATTTGCCCATGTTTTGAGGGACTGCAGAACTCAAGTACAATGTCCTTGCCTACGTGCAACGTCACCTTATAAATACTTCTTCAGTTCATGCTGCTTTTAGACACGACTCAGAGTCATGGTCAAGGAAGGCTAGGAGGAGGTGGGTGAGGTACTTGCCCTGGGCACAGAATTGAAGAGGTGTAAATCCCTCCCCCCTTAATAATAAAGATGATTACCATTTCAATGCAGTAATTTTAAAAAATCACAATGAATGCGGGGTGCCTGGGTGGCGCAGTCAGTTTAGCATCGGACTCTTGATTTTGGCTCAGGTCACGATCTCAGGGTCATGAGATCAAGCCCCTCACTGGGCTCCATGCTCAGCGCGGCGTCTGCTTGAGATTCTCTCTCCTCTCCCTCTATCCCTCCTCCCGGCTCTCTCTCTCTCTCTCAAATAAATAAATAAATCTTTTTTAAAAAATCACGATAAATGCAAAATATTCCATGATGAATAAAATACTAAAATGTTAAATAAAGACAGGATGTGACAGGGCTGGGATTTGGGGTCGGATCCTGTCAAAATGTTTTCTTAGAATTTGAAAAAAGGGCAAGAAACATCCTCAGGATTGTTGTTTTGCCTTTTATCACTTTAAATGAGAAGGATGTATAAAAGTGCTTTCAAAAGATCTTAAATGTGACATAAATGTAAAATATGACTGCATAACCATTATCATTTGTTCCCAATAATGACTGCCTGGTTGGATTGACATTTTAAAACAAGTCTGTTCAGTTCTTTGAATCACTAAAGATTTACACTAATTTGACTTCTTTTTCCTCTCTAAGTCATACAGGGAGCATTTGATTCAACTTTCCGCCCCTTCTTTCTTTTCTTAATTACCATTTACTTAAAACAGAGGGAAACCCTGTGCCCAGCTTCCAGTCACAGTGAGGGAGATGCTGTTTTCCATCCCACACTGAGAAAGGATAAGATGGCAATTGCATTTTAGAAGCAATTAGAGGAACTTCTGGATTTCCACACACTCTATGACTTGGCATCTTGGTAGAATCTAAAAGATTTTAATGCTAGTGCTGAAAGATGGTAAAAATCATGTCTTGTGATGTAGAAAATGGAAGTTCCTGCTAAAGCTGCATTAATGAGCCTATTTCCCTAAACTTCATTAAGCCAACCATAGATGCTGTTCAGTTGCAGCCTGTCCTGCAGTTATTAGAAAGTGGTGTCAACACTGCAAAGATTTCGAATTTACAAGTTAGGACTTAGTGTTCAACCCCAGCCTTTGAACTACCCTGAAGTGATCTTCTCATTTAATTAAAGGCATGTGTGAATCCAACAAGCTCCCTATCTCCTGTCTTGGCATGCATTACAGGTAGTCTAGGAAGAGAACGGAGAGATAAAGGAATGATGTTGCTGGCTCCTGGAGGTACTGGATTCCCATGAATGAACGTACCATGGCAGGAATTTTCGACACGCCCAGAAAATGACAGATTAGACAATAACAAAATAGAAACAAGAGCCACAGCTAATGTAAGGAAATTGAAATCACCATTAGATTGGGGAATGTGTTCAATGGAGCATGTGTGGTCTAAAAGTACAAAATACAACTTGCCCCCTCATTGGGGTAGCTCAAGCTTGTGTGTGCAGAGGCATACCGTTCTCTGCTCTTTCACTTGGGATTGATCACCCAGGAGAGTTCAGAAGGGACGGATGAGGGTCAACTGTTTTCCCTCATATCCATTTCAGTTTTCAGGAGGTCAGTTCTTAAAGGTTCTCATTTCTGTGTTTCGGTGTCCAAATTTAGGAATGGAATGAACACTCCAACATCCACCTGACCTATCTTATGTTCTACAGTACCTTACAGTTTGCAAAGCCTTTAAACCTCCCATTGGTGATTTAATGCCACTCAGGCAGAATCTGAGAGGTGGGAGAGCCATGCGGCAGAGAGCCCTGGGCGTGAGGCTTGTCTCTGAGTGATAGCTGGGTACCCCTGGGGGAATCATAGAATCTGGCTGAGCCCCCATTTCCATACTTGTCCAAAGGGGATCACAACACCTGCCTGCAAGGATGGTTGTGAAGTATAAAGGAAGAAAGGCATGCTAAGTGCCAGGTGCTGTCCCTGGAAGGGTAAGCCCCGGCAAACATTAGCTGCCATTGTTGCAAGTTCTCCAAAGACCAATGTAAATGAGACAGGATTATTTCTAACTCACAGACTGAGAAATCAAGGCAAGGGGCGGGGGGAGTGGTATATGAAATGACTACCCCAATTAGCAGAACAAGGACTGAGCACAGATCTTCTTTTTTTTTTTAATATTTTATTTATTTATTTGTCAGAGAGAAAGAGAGCACAAGCAGGGGCAGAGGGAGAGGGAGAAGCAGGCCTCCTGCTGAGCAGGGAGCCCGATGCAGGACTCGATCCCAGGACCCTGGGATCATGACCTGAGCTGAAGGCAGACACTTCACCGACTGAGCCACCCAGGCGCCCCATGAGCTCATATCTTCTAACTGAAGTTTTGAGTACACTCCAGCCCCCATAACCACAACTGGTAAGCTAGTATATTAGTTTCCAGTGGCTGCTATAACAAACTAACACAAGTTGGGTGGTGTCAAATAACAGACTGTATTCGCTTACTGTTCTGGAGGCTGGAAGCCCCAAATCAGTTTCACAGAACTGAAATTAAGGTGTCAGCAGGGCCCCATCCCCTTTGGAGGCTTTAAGGGAGAATCCATTCCTTGCCCCTTCCTGCAGATGCCAGCAGTCCTTCGATTATGGCCCCATAGTTCCGATCTCTGCTTCCAGGACACATTGTCCTCTCCTCTTCTTTGTGTGTCAAATCTCCCTCCACCCCTTTCTAAGGTTACATGCGATTACCTTTAGGGCCCACCGGGATAAGCCAGCGTGATCTCTCCATGGCAAGAGCCTTAACTTAATCACACCTGCAAAGTCCCTTTTCACCCTATAAGGTAACATTCACAGGTTACAGGGATTCATTAGGACATGGATATCTTTTGGGGGGCTATTATGCAACCTACCACAGCTAGCCTGTGAAAATTTCAGTCTGGGCAACATGTGCCCAGCTCAATTCCTACCTCATGGCAGTTTATTCTAATGCAAGCCCACCCTCCACCTTCCTGCTGGCTTGGGCATCTGCAGCCCTGGTAGCCAATCTGGGCTCCTAAGCTGCCTTTGGATAAGCCTAGCATGTCAAAGTCTGACTTCAGCTTCATCCTCAAGATCCATAATTGTCTTTCTGCGTGGGCCTAGCATTTGCCCACTTGCCATTTTCCTCCCCCACATATGATCAGTGTGGCCTGGGGGATGGCTTCCGAAGTCAGCTTAGTTCCATCCTCATGCAAGGAGGGTTGATCTGCATTCTACAATTAGACAAGGGGATACTAGTGCAAGGTTCTGATTCACTCAGATTGGCTGGAATATGATGCAAGGATTTTTAGGGCCTACACCCCTGGACACCCTCTCCAGGATTGGAGTACTCTGAGGAAAACCTACAGACAGCTGCAGCTCCATAGCCAATAGCAGCTGGTCTATAGTCTCCTTTAAGGATTTATTAATGGTTACAGAAATTTATATACATAATGCATGTGTGTAAATGTGTATGCTCCTATATGCACATATATGTGGGTATCCTGTACTTTTCATCAAAACACCTCATTTATAGATTTTAATTCACATGAGAACTCAAATAACACCTCTCACTGGTTCTTGTGCTTTGATGGAAAATTTCCTGAGCACCTCCTCCAATGCCAGGCCCTTTGCTAGGTGCTAGGGATACAGAGGTGAAACTGCTATTTCCCCTCAACTCTTAAGGGGATAACAGTCTAGGGAGTAGACCGATTTAGAAATGAGTAATTAAAGAACAGTGTGATTAGTTCTGTTCATCTACACAAGGTTGGAACAAGGGTGAGGTACTTGCCTAGGGTGCACAATTTAAGGAAGCTTCGAAACTCACTATTGACTAATGATTTTTTTCCCCTAATGGTAAACAACATTTTGATGCAGTATTAAAAAAAAAAAATCAAAACTACTGCCAAAAAAAAAATCCATGACGAACAGAAGTGCCCCTTTTTTTCCATGCAAGGTAATATCTCCACAGGTTCCAGGGATTAGGTCACGAGACAGGGCCTGTGGAAAGTGATGTGGCAGGAGGGAGGCCACCACCCCCACTTACTGGCAGTGCATGTCTTGCCATTGAGTCTTCATACAGTAGGTGTTTGGGGTGTTGGTAGCGGCTTAGCTTTGGGTGGAGGTCTGTAGGAACTTTTGTGGTGCCAAAATAGACTGGGCACCTATCAAGTTTGGCTGCTCTGGGAAATTAAATCAGGAGCTTGCCTAGAAATGCTCTACCTTGATGACATGCTGGCCAAATGCTGTGTTCCGGCCCCGTGGAGAGAGGACTAGCGGAGCTTCCACATGTGCTCAGGGGACTATGGGACTGGTCAAAGCAGTGACCACTGTTGTGTTTGTGTGAGGGGCAAGATTAAGATCTGTGAGTAAATGAGGGCTCTGGGTGACATCCCTGGGACTTGGCATTTCAGCAAGTTACTGAGGACCACAATGGACATGGGGGAGGGGATCGGTGTAATGCAAATTTTAGAGGCAGCTCCTAGTAAGCGGTGGCTCAAGTTGAGCTCTCTAAGCTTATCTTGCTTGCATCCAGGAGAATTTGTCTTAGGCTGTTTCAAGATAAGAGCCACAGCAGTATGACTCTTGATTAAGTCAGTAGAACAGAAAAAGAAATAGAAGGCTTAAGAGTTTGCAGAAGGGCCAGGTTTCCTGGCTCACATTACCCCTCTTCTCCTCTGCCCCTACACTCCATCTGCATAGCATCCACCTGTTGTAAAAGCCTCCAAGAAGGTACAAGTTCCATTTCCCAAACAGAAGCAGTTTTCATAGTCTTCTAGCAGATTCTTAGTCATGCTACATTTCTATTCCCAAGTCAGGGCCACATCAAGATCAGCTAAGAAATCTCTTTTTTTTTAAATGCAGTTTTCTATTATAAAAGTAATAAATATTTGGGACACCTGGGTGGCTCAGTCAGTTGAATGTTCGACTCTTGGTTTTAGCTCAGGTCATGATCTCAGGGTCCTGGGATTGAGCCTCACGTCAGGCTCCCAGCTCAGTGGAGACTCTGCTTGTCCCTCTCCCTCTGCTCCTCCCCTGCTCTCTCTCAAATAAATAAATAAATCTCTTAAAAAAATAATAAATATTCATTATAGAAAACTGGGAAAATACAGAAAAATGAAATAAAGGAAGGAATTATATAACCTGACTTCTGAATGTTGATTATATTGATGATATTATAACATTTTTCCTTTCAGTTATTGTCTATGATAGTGATTTTTCTATGCACCATTGTATACATATATGTGTATATATATATATACATGTATATATGTGTGTGTATGTAGGTATATGTTTGCATATGTCTATATATGTATATGTGTGTGTCTATACAGTGTATAAACACAAACATATATAATTAAGGGTGTTTACAATTTTGTACTTTGATTTTTTTTTTTTTACTTACTATTCTTTGTTCTCATCTGTTTTGACCTATCAGCATCAGCCCACACAGTCAACCACTTCCTCCTTGAGACACTCACTTGCCTTGGCCTCTCTGTTACAACATTCTCCTAGTTTTTCTCTGATTCACTTCCCACTTGTTCCTAGTATCCTTTGGCAACATAGCTTTCTTTATCTGACCATCACATATTGGGATTCTACAGAGCTAATGCCTTCCCGCTCTTCTCTTACTTTGCATTCATGTTTTTGGTGATTTTACCCATTGCCATGACTTTAAAAATGACATGCAGATGTCGCCCACATTTCTTTTTGTTGCTTTTAATTCCAATGTGCTTAACATACAGTGTAATGTGAGTTTCAGGTATACAATGTAGTGATTCAGCACTTCCACACGTCGTCCAGTACTCATCAGGACAAGTGCCCTCCTTAACCCCCATCACCTCGTTCACCCAGCCCCCCACCCACCTCCCCTCTGGTGACCATCAGTTTGTTCTCTATAGTTAAGAGTCTGTTTCTTGCTTTGTTTCTCTTTTTTTCCCCTTTGCTCATTTGTTTTGTTTCTTAATTCCACATATGGGTGAAATCATAGGGTATTTGTCTTTCTCTGATCTATTTCACTCAGCATTTTACTCTCTAGCTCCATCCATGTCCTTGCAAATGACAAGATTTCATTCTTTTTTATGGCTGAATAATATTCCATTGTATATTTATACCACATCTTCTTCATCCATTCATCAGTCGATGGACCCTTGGGCTGCTTCCATAATCTGGCTATTGTAGATAATGCTGCAATAAACATAGGGTGCATGTATCACTTTGAATTAGTGTTTTTGTATTTTGGGGGTACATATCCAGTAATGTGATTACTGGATCATAGGGTAGTTACATTTTTAACTTTTTGAGGAACCTCCATATTGTTTTCCACAGTGGCTGCACCAGTTTGCACTCCCACCAGAAGTGCAAGAGGGTTCCCCTTTCTCCCCATCCTCGCCAACACCCATTGTTTCTTGTGTTGTTGATTTTAGCCATTCTGACAGGTGCAAGGTGATATCTCATTGTAGTTTTGATTTGCATTTCTCTTATGATGAGTGATATTGAGCATCTTTTCATGTGTCTATTGGCCATCTGGATATCTTCTTTGGAGAAATGTCTGTTCATGTCTTCTGACCATTTTTTAATTGGGTTTTTGTTTTTTGAGTGTTGAATTGTATATGTTCTTTACATATTTTAGATACTAACCCTGTAATGTCTCCCACATTTATATCTCTAGCACAAACTTCATCTTTAAGATCCAGGTTCACAAATTGTACTGCCTACTTGACATTTCAACCTAAATGTTTCATAAGCATCTCAAACCCAACAGGTCTTCACAGAGCTCTTAACATCCCCTTCCTACTTTTGCCTCTTCCAATCTTGCCCATTTCAGCAAATGGTACCACTCTCAATCAGTGGCTCAATCTCAAAACTAAGGAGTCATCCTTCATGCCTCCCTTTCAGTTACCTCATCATCACCAGGTCTGGTCTGTTCTACCCTACATTATCTCTTGAATTGACCCACTTTTATATATCTCCCTTGCTATTCCTTGGGCTTAGCAAATATCCTCTTTTACTTGGCTATGACAGTACTCTCTAAGTCTTGCCCCTTCCAACCCATTCTCTAGATAGCATCCATAATTATCTTTCTAAAAGATAAATCATATTATGTGATAAAAATCATTATATAACCATTGACTGGTTAAATGAATTGTGGTACAACCATATGATGAAATACTATACAACTATAAACATGAATGCGGAAGGCAGCCATGTAATGAAATGGAAAGAGCTCCAAGATATTATTAAGTGAAAAAAAAAAACAATGTATAGAGTAATATGTATGGTATATAACTTTTGGCATATGACATAGAGACAATTCAACAATGTACATTTGTAACTGCATCAAAACTAAAAGGATTTCTAAGAAACTAATGAAAATGATCACTTGTAGATGAATAGGGGGAAAAATCCAGTGGATAGTACAGGGATGAGAGTGAGACTCATCACAGTAAACCTTTTTTATATTGTTTGGACTTGTGAACCATGTGGATGTATTCCCTATTCAAAAGCTAAAAATGAACATATCTTCCTATTGCCCTTAGAACTAATAATATTCCCTGCCATGGCCTACAAGCCCCTGCCTAGTCAAGCCTCTGCCCACCTCTCCACTTTTAACTTCTACCATTTCCATCACTCTTTCACTACTTCCAAACCCAAATGATCTTCTTTCAATTAATCAAATAGACCCTGAGTTTTTCCTTCCTGATGCTTTTGCATTGTCTTTTTCTTTTCTGTTGACTGCCATTTCTCCTGGTCTTCTTATGGCTATCTCCTTTTCATCTATAAATCTCTGTTAAAATGTCATCTCAGAGATACCTTCCCTGGCTTCTTCACCTTGGGATGTTCACCCCCATCCTACCTTTTGGGACGTCCACCCCCCATCCTACCTTTTATTCTCAATCATGGCACCACGGTTTCTTCTTTCCTAGCACTCCTCACCATTTTTTATTGTTTGTTTAAATAAATTATTTATTTTGTTGTTCATCCACTAGAGACTAAACTTCATGAGGATGGGAACCATTTATATAATTTTCACTGCTGTACAACAAGCCTGTACCCAGTGCCTGGTGCATAGTAGGTGATCCATATGTCTTCGTTGACTGAATGCATGCTTGTAGATGCATAAGCATTTACCCACATTATTACAAATTTTTCAGCAATTTCCTTATAATAAGTGGCATAATATTCCATACAGTGGATATAGCACAGTTAACATAACCATTTTCATATTATTTGACACTTTGGTGGTTATTGAAACAGTGTATAAAAGTAGGTTTAGGGGCACCTGGGTGGCTCAGTTGGTTGAGCGACTGCCTTCGGCTCAGGTCATGATCCTGGAGTCCCGGGATCGAGTCCCACATCGGGCTCCCTGCTCAGCAGGGAGTCTGCTTCTCCTTCTGACCCTCCCCCCTCTCATGCTCTCTCTCTATCTCATTCTCTCTCAAATAAAAAAGTAAAATCTTTAAAAAAATAAAAAAATAAAAAAAAAAAAATAAAAGTAGGTTTAACCTCGATATTGTTAGTATTGCTTATTGTCATATTTAAAACATTTTGAGATGTAATAGCTTGAAAAGTGGTATCTTTAAAATTTTTAATTCATATTTCTTTAATTACTGATACAGTTTTACACATTTTCCAAATTAGCTACTTGGACTTCTTTTTTATTGACTGTCCTCAGCATCTTTTGAATTATGCCCTTCTCCTTCCCAGTGCTACTGCCTGTCTTACTATTTTTAGCCTGAGTTGCCTTAACAACCTCTCTACTGGTCTCAGGACTTCTGATCTTGCTGCCCTCCCGTGTATCCTTTCTCCTGAAGCCAGTGTGCTTTTTCTAAAATGCATATTTGTTCATGACACTGCCTGCTTACCACTCTTGGGCTCTCCATTGCCTAGAAGATAAAGAATAAGGTCTGCCATGGTATGTCCTGTAAGTATAGCTTCAATGTCTCCAGCTAAAAGTCTCACTGCAATCCAACATCACCCACATGCATGCACATGTTCATCATATCTTGGGTCTACTTAAGTTGTGTTCTTTCTGAAAAACCCTTATACAGCATCTCCTGTCCAGCTGGGGAATATCCACTTATCTTTCAAAAGTAGGTCAAGCCATTTTTTCCATGAAACTTTATTCCCCCAACCTTAGTAAAATTGACCACTACCTTCTTTGTGTTCCACTTCTACCTCATTCAGACTTCTGTCATAGCAACTATAACACTTAGTCGTGCCACTTTTTTTCATTTGTCTCCCCGTAGATTTCAAATACTTCAAGAGGTAGATTAGTTGTTATAAACACAATGTTCCTTAGTGCCTAGCACGTTTTTTGAAATAGAGTGTCCAGTGAATATTTGTCCAGTATTTTGTCCAGTTATTTGAGAATTAGTATTTTCCTTATAGATTTATAAGTGATTTATATATATATAAATATATATATTTTAAAATATATAAAATATATGATATATTATATAATTATATAATATAAATAAATAATAATATAAAAAAATATATATTATATATTAGGAATCCTTTGCTTTATGTATTATAAATATTTTTATCAGTTTGTAAATTGCCTTTTAAATTTGAATGCTTTGGTTGTTTTAGAGGAGTTTTTAATATGTATAAAGTCAAATTTATTAATATTCTTAATTATTTCTTACATTATTCCTAAATTCAGAAATTCCTATTCCTATTAGAGATTTGATAAATATTTATTTCTGTTTTCTTCTAGTTGTTTGGTTTGAAATTTTTTTTTACCATTTAACTCAATAATCCATCTAAGAATTACTTCATGGTATATACTAAGAATTTCATTTATTTTTTCCCCAGATAGTTACCCACTTGTCCCAATACCATTTATTAATAACCTTTTTCTTCCTCTTGATTTGAGATGCCTCCTTTATCATATATTAGTTTCATATACATAGTGGGATCAGCATGGAGGACATATATGATTTCATTGATTTGTATATCTAAATTTGTTCCAGTACCCTAGTGCTTTAATAATTATAGATTTATAACATGTATTTTTAATGCAGTGGACTATAAATAAAAAACTGTAATATCTGATGGAGCTAATTCCCCTTCATTACTCTTCTTTTATGAAGTTTTCTATGCAATTTTCTTTCATTTGTTTTTCCTACTAAATCTTAGGATTATTTTGTCAAGTTCCCAAAAGAATCCTGTTAGTGTTTTGATTGGAATTCAACTAAAATTATAAATAATTTGAGAGCAAATTGATTTCTCTCTATCACATTCAGCTTTCCAATTCAGGAACATGGTATGTCTTCCTACATATCCAAGTCTTTTATATAGTTCTCAGTGAAGTTTTATAGTTCTCTTTTTGTAGGTTTCATATGGTTCTGATTAAAGTTACTCCTAGGCATTTTGGATTTCATTCAGCAGACTTCTCTGGTATGACTGAAAATGCCCATGCAGCCCACTGATAAATCTAAACCAGAATATCAGGGCCCATATTTTCTAAGCCACATGGTTTGACAGTAATTGAGGCCATATAGTGTAGTGGTTAAGTGCGTGGGCTTTGACATCTAGACAGAGCTCGTTCTGAATCCTGGTTCTGTCACTTATTAGCTATGTAACCTCGGGCAAGACATGTAAACTTTGTCTCAGTTGATTCATTTATAGGCCTGGACTACTACTACTACCTTTCCTGAGGTGGGTTTGGTGAGGTAAATGCAGGGTCATTTGAAAGTGAAGGTTTAGCATGGCAGTTGGTGTATAAACAGTGCTCAGTAAATGTAAGCTATGGTGATGGTGCTGATGATGGTGACAGTAATTTGGGCATACAGAGAAAAATGGGAAATAGGACTGTCTTGAGAAGTTCCGATTGCCAAAATCATAGGGAAATGAAAAGGATAAAATATTCAAAGGAGAAGGAAAGGTGAACAGGAAGAGAGAGAGCAGGAAACAAAAAGGTGCTTACAGTGAAGACGATGGGAAAAGGCTGCATCATTGTTGGAATCAGGCATAAGGGCCATTCTGGGGAAACCTCCAGAGGCTGAGGTGGGGGAAGGGGAAGCAAATGAAATGCTTGGACAGCCATTCTTCACACAGCTACTCCCCTGCCTACCCAGCTGGGCCTTAGACCCAGGATGGGGAGAGAAGCTTGCCCGAGAACCACTGTGTTGGAGGGATCTGGCCTGGTGGCCGCGGGAACCCCTGGAACCAGATTTCTACTCGTAAGAGATGTTATTCGGGATTGTATAGATCAGAGGGGGCAGCTGAGTGATTCCCTGAGGGAAGCCACAAAAGGAGGCAAGCATTGTTCTTGGAATGTGATGGAACGGTGTCTGATAACCCAACCCCTTGAGCTGGGAGGCCATGGAGTTGGCTCATTATTATTTTATTAATCATGGCATATGTTGTTTGAGAATGTTGCTGGCATTTAACTAGAAGGCAAGATCACTTCTTAAATGGCAATGGGCATGGAATGGGGGAGTGGGGAGGATGGAAGGGAAGGAGGGAAAGAGAAGAGAAAAGAGAGATTGGTGCTTATTGAGAGCACCAATCACCAATTCACAAAGAGAGATTTGTGAATGCTTACACAAATGTATACTCAATTGAATCATATGCACAGTAGAGTCAGAGTTTTAATCTGTGATGTTTTTACACAGCCAATTGCAAGGATGAAACTTCATCTACTGCGTGTGGCATTGTTTGAAGAAAAATAGAACTAATATCCTTAATTTAATCTGAAGTACAAAGAGTAAGCTGAAGGGCCAGGACCCCTGTAAAGAGCATATGAGAAAACATCTTATTGCCTAATAGTTCCTGTTCTAACTCCTTTGTATTCCCAAGAAAAATTTCTTTTTTTTTAGAGGGAGGGGGAAGGGCCATGGGAGAGGGAGGAGGAGAGAGAATCTCAAGCGGGCTCCACGCCCAGTGTGGAGCCCGATGTGGGGCTCAATCTCACAACCCCAAAACCACGGCCTAAGCCAAAATCAAGAGTTGGATGCTTAACCAACTGAGCCACCCAGGCACCCCAAGAAAATTTTCAAGATGCAATTCAACAATGATGTTTTCTAATAAAAGGTCCATTATTAAATAGCAGATGTTTGAGATATTCCTGGATAGCATGGTACCCTAGAACATTAATGGTGGAAAAGCCCTTTGAGACCAACCAACAGAGCCACTGGAGGAGGGAAATGACTCACATACAGATGTGCAGTGAGCTGGTTAGCAGAGCCAAAACCCAAAATGAGGTCTCCTGACCTATACTGCCCTTTTTTATTCCCCATCATAACACAGGATCTGCTTATTTGGGGGAACCCCTAGGATATTTGTCTCTTAGTACTTACTCATTTATTATTATTATTATTATTATTTTTATTTTTTTATTTATTTTTTTTGCTGTGGGACCTTCTTCGTGCATGTAGGATATGTGTTATAAACCCACTAATGTAATTTCCTTTCTTTGGGAGAATAGGGTGATGGGAACATAGTACAGCCCACATGTAGGACAGGAAGGGAGATCTTCCAGAAGCTAAATTGTGTATCTTTTTTCTTCCTTCTAAAGATATTTCTGAAAAGATATCTTAAATTTTATTTATTTATTTATTTATTTATTTATTTATTTATTTTTTAAAGATTTTATTAATTTATTTGACAGAGAGAGGCACAGCGAGAGAGGGAACACAAGCAGGGGGAGTGGGAGAGGGGGAAGCAGGCTTCCCGCCGAGCAGGGAGCCCGATGAGGGGCTCGATCCCAGGACCCTGGGACCAGGACCTGAGCCGAAGGCAGATGCTTAACGACTGAGCCACCCAGGCGCCCCAAAAGATATCTTAAATTTTAAACATTTTCGTTTCATAGTATGAAAGACTGGTCTGTCTGGGTAAGGCCTTCAAGATGGGCTATGCCAGCTCCTGTGGTCTTCCCACAGGATCTTGAGCACACCTTCAGGTGTGACTTATTTCACTGTGTGGTAATTAGTCGAGTCTACAGCACTATAACATTCTCTGTGTCCGACCTAGCTGTGATCTCCTCCAGGGTCAGGACCGATGCTAATCCCCTAACCCCAGCAAACAGCAGGGACTCAGGAAATACCTATGGATTGAATCTAAGGAGCAGAGAGGATATGAGGGAGAAGCTCAGGTTTTAGGCTCGGGGCTTGTACGTGTGCTGTGTGGCCTCGGGCCAGTCAGTGAACCATTCCCAGCATGCATCTCCGTTCCGTAAGGGGATGGTGGTAATAGTGCCGCACCACCTCCCAGAGGAATGTTTGGATAAATGAGATTTTGATCACCCAAATTTCTGTGAATGGAAAGGGTCTATAAAAAAAATAGAGCATGTGGTAGTAATGGCTAACATTCTTCGAGAACTCACTGAGTGCCAGAAAGCACATTCAATCTGCACGACAACCCTAGGAAGAAAGGGCTATTGTTATCCCCATTTTATAGATGGGAAAACTGAGGCACAGGGAGGCTAGACAATTTTTCCAGGATCCTACATCCCCAAGGACACACAGCTAGTAAGTGGTTCTGATATTATAAACTAGAGAGGGGCTTACTCAAGCTGACATAGTCGAGGATCAGAGACAGAACTAAAATCTCCATCTCTTGACTCCCAGTTCATGTTCTGGGAAAACCATCCCATGTATCTCCTATAGAAGGATGATTGGGGCATGGTATTGCTGCTCTGAATATGGCCTCTCACCTGAGGAAAAGGCACAGAAAGTGAAAATAAGGAGTGCTCTCTGGGCTGGAGGACTTCAAATCATGGGTCACTTTTCAAGATGAGTCACTGAGGGGCCCGGGGGACAGTCATGCCAGGTGGGTTGGTGAAAGTGACCTTGGTTTAGAAATAAATGACACATTTCTGTCTTTCTTATATTTCTATCCTAAACAGTCTACATCTATGTCACATATATTTTTTCATGCCAACTTGCTGAAAGGTTATTTTTAAATAAGATATGACACAAATATAACTTGGCCAACAGCAGACACCTTTGTATTACAATCTGACATTTCTAATAAACACCCAGTGATGCGGGGCTTATTACCTGGCCTTTGTGTATAAAGCTAGGACCTTTTTGCTGTTTCTGAAAACAAATTCTACTGCTAAACATTAATCCAGAGATCCTTTATGCACCAATAGTCCACACTGTGTGCATATTTCTTAACCATCTACTCTTTACTCTGCATGCAGTCCCTGTCCTCACAAAATGTAGCATCAAGTGAAATAACTTATATCTGCAAAACACTGGTTTTCTTCAAAGTATATAATAATAATAATAGTGCTTACAGAAGGATTTACAGTTTTCAAAATAACATGCATACTCTTATTTTTTTAATTTTTATTTAAATTCAATTAGCTAACATACAAACAGTTTCAATTAGTTTCAGAGGTAGAGTTCAGTAATTCATCAGTCTTATATAACACCCAGGGCTCATCACATCACATGCCCTCCTTAATGCGGTTACCCCATCCCCCCCACCCACCTTCCCTCCAGCAACCCTCACTTTGTTCTCTATAGTTAAGATTCTCTCATGGTTTATCTCCCTCTCTGATATTACTCAGCCATCAGAAAGGATGAATACTTACCACTTACATAAACGTGGATGGAACTGGAGGATATTATGCTGAGCGAAGTAAGTCAGACAGAGGAAGACAATTATCATATGGTTTTACTCATATGTGGAACATAAGAAATAGCATGGAGGATCATAGGGGAAGGAAGGAAAAACTGAATGGGAAGAAAACATGCATACTCTTTTAAATGCTGTATTGTTTTTCTGGTTATGCAGATGTACTTTGTCTTTTAAAAGATTATCAGGACTGGAGTAACATACCACACAGACCTTGA
Source organism: Neomonachus schauinslandi (assembly GCF_002201575.2). Classification (NCBI taxonomy): domain Eukaryota; kingdom Metazoa; phylum Chordata; class Mammalia; order Carnivora; family Phocidae; genus Neomonachus; species Neomonachus schauinslandi. The sequence goes on along the minus strand of NC_058419.1, from coordinate 5,810,559 downwards.
CTGTCCCCCATAATGCCACACCATTGGAGGTAGCTATCTCTGGTGACCGTTTTGTATCTGTGTCCTATAAACCTTGCTTTGTGTATGGGGGAGGGTAGAGTATATACTACAAAACTGGGAGAATCCAATGCAAAGAATTTTGCACTTGCTTTTTGTCACTTGGATGGCTTTGTATCCCCAATACACGTATCCTTATAATAGGGGTCAGCAAATTACGGCCCACCAGCCAAATCTGGCCCATTGCCTATTTTTGTAAACAAAGTTTCATTGGCACATGGGCATGCCCGTTTATTTACATATTGTCTATGCCTGCTTTCATGCCATGACTGCAGAACATATTTAGTATCTGGCCCCTCACAGAAAAATTTTGTTGTCCCTGCCTTATGACAACCACCGAAATTAGTTAGGCAAGGCAAGGGTCACCTCATTTAGGTGTGTGTGTGTTTCTATGTACTTATATATATGTGTGTCCTATAAACCTCATGCTATGTGATATTCTCATTCCTGAAATATCATGTGTCACTTGAATCATATTTTCAATGCCCTCGGTTTGCTAATTAAAGAGCTATTATATGAAGTGATTGGTCCAAGTGAAGAGTCCTTCTGTAAAGCAAATAGGGACCACCTACTTTATCTGTTTTGTACAGTATTTTGGCTTACTGGAAAGCATTCCTGTTCATCTAAAACCAACACACACACAAACACACTCTCATACACACAACCTCAATCACACAGGTACTAATTTACGCACACACGCTCACGGGCACAGTAGCACATCAAGTGATCTAATAGGATCCTGCCAGCAGCACTGGCAGACTTGCTATCACTTCATTCCAGGAGGCGGCCCAGACTTCATTTCCACTGAAGGAAGGATAGGTTTAGAAGGTGGGATGGTAGGGCCCTTGACAGGTCCATGAGCCTGAGGTTAGGGAAGGCATCCAGGGGAAAGAACAGTAGGAAAGGAGCTAAGTTGGAAGGAGGTCATCAGATGCAGAGAGGGGAGGAGAAGGTGGGAGACTCTCTAGAGAAGGCTGGCCTAGCAAAGAGCCTGATCCCATGAATCAGTGATTTGTTCTGGGGCAGAGGGCAGAGGGGGAGGGTGGTGAGGAACCAGTGGTAGGACTCTAGGAAAGGTGGGAAGGAAAGAACAAACTCATTGAAAAGATTGTGGCATTGATCGGAACAAGAGCAAACAGACATCAATGGCAGCCACCGGTCGTCGAATACTGTATGTGTGTTACAGGAACAGCGATTCTGATCCCAAGTGAAAGCTCTTATTAAACATGGCCCTCTACTTCAGGGCTTCTCTACCTTCTGTGCGCAGTCATGTTACCTGGGCATCCTGTTAAAATACAGATCTTTGGGTCTTCAGGTCTGGGGAGGGGCCTGAGATTCTGCACTTCTAAGGGGCAGCCAGGTGACACTGAGGCTGCTGGGCTTCAGGCCCCATTTTGAAGAGCAAACACTCTGTTGCCTCTCTAGTGGAGACATAGGTCTTCACACTGGGTAGACTCTCCTTAAGAACCTCTTGCAGATTTCCAAACTCTCTCCTCACTGAGTTTAGAACATTGGCTGTCAGGGTTTCTGTGCCTAGATATGGGTCTCGCCGAATTCAGCTTAGTTTGTCCTGTAGCTTGTCTTCATTCCCGAACATATCCTTCACATCCGCCATACAGAAACACTGAGGTCTCCCTGCTTCATCAGTCAATTGCTTTCAGGACTTAGCAGATTCATTTCTGAGATGCCAGATACACACTGTTAATTAATACTTTTTCACTTTTCTGAGAGGTACTGTAAGGGATTGCCTTGGTTCTTTTCCTAACCATTCATTCAGCAAATGTACATGGCCTTCCCACTCTGGGCCAGGTGCTGTTCTAGGCACTCAGGATAGAACAGTGAACAAGACCAGAAGTGCCCATCCTCACAGAGTCTACATAGTTTTGAGTGGGGGAAGGCAAGAAACAAATAAGCAAGAACACTAGCAAGTGTGTCGGTTGATAAGTTACAATGGAGATGAGTAAATCCAGGCAGGAGGTAGAGAAGGCTGGGGTGGGAGATGCTCTTCTCAGTAGATAGCTAGCAAAGGCCTCACAGATGATGTGGTGTCTGAGCAGAGCCCTCAGAGAAACAAGAGAGCACACACCAAGTGGCTTTTTGGGAAGAGAGAAGTGCAGGCGGAGGGAACAGCAAGTACAAAGGCTGGGGGGCCTGTTTGGTTACCAGCCAGGAGCAGGCTGTGGGAGGGAGAGAGGGGAGTAGCAGGAGGTGAGGTTGCAGAAGCCATATGGAGGTCAGGGTGAGGAGTACCTTAGAGACCTTGAAAGGAATGGGCTTTTACATTTGCGCTATGGGAGCCATGGTAGGATTTTGAGCAGAGGAGTTTTTACAAGATCACTCTGATGGGAGGGGAGGGCTTGGGGTTAGGTAGGAATGGAACGGAGACACCAGTCAGGAGGTTGGAAATATTTGCTTTACAGTATCTTGTGACATGGTAAGCGTTTAACACTGATAGGTTTACTGGGTTGAACTCTGTCCAAAGATTCAGCAATAAGGAGGTTAACAGCAGCTACCACTGAGGACCTACTCTGTTCCAGGCACATGGATAGTGGCTCCACATGGTGTGATCTCGTTGAATCCTCACCACAACCTTACCAAGTAGGCCACTGCCATTTTCAGAGAAGGAAACTGAAGTTCAGAGAAGTTAAGCCACTTGCTTAAGGTCACACAGCAAGTAAAGGGCAGAATCAGGAGTCAAGCTTAGGTCTCTAATTCCACAATGTTGCCTTTCCTCCCATAATCCTAAGGATTACAGTTAAAGAAAAATTAAAACTGCTCTCAACTCTGCAACTCATCATTATTATCTATCTTTATTGATACTTTTTAAAAAGGTCTACTGTTCCATGGCTTTATGATCTGCTTTTAAGTTCGAGTGCTCCAAAATAACATTGTGAGTGCAAGATCTTAGGCTGGAAAATTGGGTCCAGTTTCATCAGATGCCTCCCCAGGCAAAGAATAAAAAACCTGGTGGTTAGTTTATGCTGGAGGCCATCTCCTGTGCTTGGCTGCGTACAGTGTCTCACCTCTAAAATGACATTAAAGAAAAAAAAAAAGCAAAGCAAAATTTTTATTTCTTTTCAAGCTTGCTATTAGGATAGTATCCACAGTGGATCATATACTCATGGAATTTGCTGCAACTTTTTAAGGACTCTCCCATGCACCCGCTGCATCTTTTGAAATTCAACTTAGAAGAAAAAGTTGCTGCTGTAATCTTTAAGATCACATCAAGCTGAAAAAGCTGTTGTGACTTAAACAGAGAAAAGACCTTTTACTTCTAGGTTGAACAAATCTAATAGATCCATTTAACTTCATATTACCCTTCCACTCCTTCCCTGCTCTCCTGAACATATATGTACCCTTGCGTATGCACAGTGCACTCATGAGCGCGCGCGCACACACACACACACACACACACACACACACACACACAGGAAAGGCTGCAAGCTGTCTTTATAGACTTTCTATTGCTTCAGAAGCCACTTCCTGGCCTGTGCTTTCATCTGAAATCTCGGTATGACATCTCAGCCCTGAAGGCAGTTATTTCTGTTGGTCTCTGGTCAAGAGATAGGCAACGTCCCATCTCTGAAGCTTCATTCTGTGGGTTGGGTAGCCATGCTTCCCCCCACCCCCATCCCAATCTGCTCCCCACCCAACAACCAAAGAAGAAGAGTGAAACCCTGGAGCGCAGACCTAACTATTTTTTTTTTTTTTTAAGACTGAAAAGCCTTACTATTTATTGCCAGTGTGTAAGCATCCTGCAGACTTGTGTGTATTTTCTGGCAAATGCTCAGAGATACATGGCCAGCTGTTGCCCAAATTAAAGGGCATCAGGTGTTCCCTCTGGGCAAAAACTACAAATCCTTTATCTGTCAGATGGCAAGCAAACCTTAAGGCTTTGCCACTTAACTGTCTTGTGACCACGAGCAAGTCTCTTCAGCTCTCTGAGCCACAGTGTCCTCCCTGGTAAAGGAGGGAGATGGCACTTCCTTTATTTCTACTTATGTTGGCCTTCGTTGGCTCTGGTGCAGGCCCTCTGGTTTGGTGGTGAGTCCATTTCCCATCCTGACTCGCCTTGAGAACAATGTCCAGATAATGGGAAGGGGAGAGCTAGCAGGTGAGAAGATAGAGCTGATTGGCCACCTTCTCCCCAACTCCATGAGAATTCTTGGGCACACACAAAGTCCTTGGCCAAGAACACGGGGTCTCGTGTGACCTTACAGAGACCCTGAGAGGTCAGCCTTTGGAGGAAGGCCAGCTGTCTCAAGTGGCCCATGGGCAGAGTACCACAGGCAAAGGTGGGCAGTACTTCTCACTTTATAAACATTTTCCTATCCACAGTCTCATTCAAGCCTTCTGCCAGTGTGTGAAGTAGGCAGGCCAGGTGTTACTGGGCCCATTTTTACACATAAATAAACCAAGACCCAGAATTGACTTGGACCCAAGAGTCAAGTCCCTGAGACCAGCTTTCTTCATCATTAACTCAGTGCTTTTTCATTGTACCCCTACCTTATTGCTAGGTATGTCCACAGATTTGAAACAGGAATTTTCCTTCCTAATGCATGTGGGAAAAACAATCAGAGCTGAAAGTCTTGTCTGTCTACACTTAGTGCATGATGATCTCATGGCTTTAAATACCATCTATGTACTGATGGCTCCTCCAGTGTGGACTCTCTAGAACATCTATGCAACCGACTACCTGGCATCTCCACTGGGATTGCTAGGGGACGTTTCAAATCTCGCAGGTCCCAAACTGTAATCCTGATCTTCTGCACCCCCCCACCCTGCCCCCAATGGGCCAGTCTTCCAGTTGCTCAGGCCCACCAAAATCCCTGTGGTCACCTTTGACACCTCAATGCTCCCATCCCACATCCAGGCCTTCAGCAAGTCCTACTTGGCTGTACTTTCAAAACACGTTCCCCAGTTGAATCATTTCAGCACCTGCCACATCTTCTAGCCTGGTCTGAGCCGCCATCACCTCTCACCTGCGTTGCTGTAATAACTTCCTAACTGGTGCTAGTTTCTGCCCTCTCCCCCCTATGCTTTATTCCTCCCACAGAGGCCAGAGAGATCCTGATAAAATGTAAATCACAGCACAAGCCTCCTCTACTGAAAATCGTCCTGTGATCTCGCAACTCAGAGTAAAAGTCACCACAGTGGCCACTGAGGCCTAATGTGACCCAGGCACACTATTACCTCTCAGACCTTCTCTCCTGCTCTTCTCTTGGCTACTCTTGTAGCTGCTCCTGGAACACAGCAGGCATGCTCCTACCTCTGGGCCTGGGCCTTACACTTCTCACCCACGTGTCATCGGAGCCTCTGCTGCGCCTCTAACTCTGCTCACACCTCACCATCTCAGCGAGGTCCACACCAGTCATCCCCATTTATTTACTTATTTCTCTCCCCTCCCTGCTCCCCCTCAGCCCCCCCCCCATTTGTAATGTGACTCACAGTCAAGCAGGCCTCTTACTGTGCTTTATTTTCCCCTGAGATCTTCTAACCTTCTCACATGGAGAATTAACTGGTTAACTTATTGTCTGTCTGCCACCTCCCATTCAAGTATAAGATCCACGGACAGGGATTTATTTTTGTCCTTTTTGCTCACTGGTATAAACTGGTATATCTCAAATGTTTAAAATGCTGTCTGCCAGAAAGGAGAGCCTTGAGACATCTTGTTAAATGAATATTTGTTGGATGTAGAAAGAGGAAAATAGAAAGCCGGTGAATGTCACAGAGAAAGAGTTAAGGGCACCAAGTCATGCCCCACTCGTGCTGATATCTTAGCGCTTGCCCTGTTGCATTGTCATTTATGGGTTTGCGTATCAGAGTGAGTCAAGGTGTTAGGGTAATGATTAGAGACAGGGACCTTATAGGCTTCATCTTTGAAACCCTAGCTTCTAGCACAGTTATTAGGGAATGCTGAGTGCTGAGGAAAATGTTTATGGAGTGCATGAAGCAATGATAAATGAGCCCATGAGCAACAGGGGTAATTATTAACTAAAGATCATGCCTGGCACTGTGCCAAAATGCTTTACACATAGTAACCCATTTCATTCTCATATAACCCTCTGAGGTATATATGTGTTATTGTCCTCATCTTTCCAAAGATGAAACAGAGGTATCATGGGGTTAAGTAACTTGACCAGGGCCATACAGCTAGTTAATTTTAGAGCTAGGATTTGAACCCAGGCAGTCTGATCCAGAATCCATGTTCTTAACCCTCACATTATAGCAAACTAGAATTTAAGATTATTATTATTAAAAAGATTTATTATAGAAAAGAATTAAGATTATTATAAAAAAGTATTCATACTATTTTCACATGCTAAGTCTTAGAGAGAAGATCAAGGGTAACGCTATTAGAATTCAGTATTTCCCAATACTTCTGAGACCTTTTTTAGACCAAACTTTTAGATTGCCCTCTTGACTAATGTTTGACAAGTTGTAGCATAATAGATTATTCTACTTGCTGTTTTTTTAAGCTCATTGTTAACTTATGGGTTTGCATACCTGACCAAGAGTGAGACAGAATTAGGGTAATGATTAGGAATAGGGTTAGGGGTTGGCCCTCAGGAGCAGAAACCTCATATGCTTTATCTTTGAAACCTAGCTTCTAGCACAGAGGAGGTATTGTTCTAGGAAGCATATAAAAATAAAAGGCTTTGCTCATGTGCTCCCCTGAAAATATCATTGCTGGGCCACAGAGTGGGCTGACTTTGACCTAGGCTAGAATGCCATCTATCAAAGGACAGGAACAGAAAATATGTAACCTTGGGAATTGTTTGGAGACCCAAAGACTAAAATGCTGTGGAATTGCCCTACAGTAAGGAACTGCACCAAGATGAGTATGTATTTATGCCAAGCAAGTGTAAATTAATGTTGTTTTCATTTTGGTTGTTGTTCTTTGAACATCCTGGGGAGATAGAGTGACAAAATTTATATGCAGCCTTTCAAAGCCTTTTAAAAACATGTCACTATTATTGGAATGATGGAGAGACTCAGAACTGTTCAATGTTGTTATCTTCAAATTGCATGATTTAACATATGGGATTTTAAAGCTATATTCCTATTATAGTGTTCCTTTCAGTTAGTAAAAACATTAAAAGTACAGTGAAAGTTGAATCAATGAGATCACATTATGTATACTTAGCTGCACATCTCCATTGACAAAAGTACAACAAAGAGGGCTATGTTGTGGTTTTATGAGAATCTGTGTTGGTGGCTTTCTTGACTAAGTAGATTATTAGACAAGTTAATACTTCTTGTTAAATGTATACAGACAACAGTGATCTCTAAGTCCGGTAGGCTGCAACCTAAATTTTATGATACAGCCTCTGTCTTTGTGGCCATCTATATTTCAGTATAATTAAGTGATTGCGCCAAGTGATTCTGACAATATGGGGTGTCCTGTGCATCAAGTTGAGAGACTAAAACAACAAAAGAGTTGACCAATAACCTTGGGTGGTAGTTCCCAGAACTTGCTATGGTTTTGCACTCCAAGGTACTCAGCCTGTGACAACATTTTGCTAACTTGGCAGAATGTATTTGCCATGTGCAGTCCCTGATACAGAGGTAGTTAGTCATCACAGGGACATTGGGGAGAGACAGTGACATCATTTGACACCACTGAACAGCCGATTACATAGGGCCTACTCTCTGCCAGGCCCAGTGCTTCACCCCCAGATGAAGTCTTAGTCCTGGCCCAATTTGCAGGTTCCCTTTGGGTTTTGAAGTAGTAGCTAATAGCATTAGCATCCAATGGGAAGCTGATTTGTGGTCTTGGAATGTAAAGGTTTTGTTTGCTTTGAGGAAGAAAGGCATCATTGGGACGTTCCAATTTGATTGCTTGACATTTTCCCTTTCGTATTTTCTTCAGTGAATAATGGCTCTCCATGCAGAAATCAGATGGGTTAGCAACTTGTAACGTGAGTGATTAAGGATTTTCCTAAGAAATGTGGAGCTGACAACAGTTATAAATAAACATTTATTCATAATTAATTTAGTCATAGTTTATGTATTACTACAAATGTTAGTAATGTCACTTGTAAATACATCATTGGCTTGGAAATGGAAATGACTTATTGAATTTTCTAGTCCATTCTCTACCAATGCAAAATTGTTCCCTCCTGTATTTTCTTAATTGTTTAAGCCAATCAGTCATGTTTTTAATGACTTGATATATTAATAAATTAAGGTTTGGGGCCCACAGAGGGAAAATGTATAGACATATTAGAGTAGATTATGTTCCTTACAGGAGGTTATATTCCTGCCAATATAGGAAATATTTGCTTTTTAAAATAACAAATGAGACTTCAAATTTTAGGAAGGGATCTTGAGCTTAATATAAAGGCTAACAAGAAAATTATGGTTATTAACAAGCCTTCTATTTGAGTAAAAGGAAAACAATTTAATATTTAGCTTTACCCTGTCATAATATTTTTCTTCCTTTCAGTATTATGGTTACATTTTGGATACCGTGTACCTTGGGATTTTTCCAAAATGTCCTGGAAGAATTGAAAGAATGATTGATTTTTTTTAGGGGGACTGAATCTTCATCTCTAGTATCCCTGCCTTTACCTAAGACACAGTAAGGTTCTGAATCTTCCACAGGATTCTCCTACTGTGAATGTCAATATCCTAATTATTATCAAAAAAAGACAGTCTGTTGTGTCCTGTGATCACGAATCAATCTCTCTCTCTCTTTCTTTTCAAAGTGTTGTTCCCTTTTTTCAGTACATCTTTCCCCTTCCCAAACTGGTGCCCAAGGTAGAGAAAAGACCTATGAACAGAACCACTTAAGCAACTATTAATAGAAATCTCAAAAATTAGGCCAAAAATAAATGAATAGATCAACGACTGGACTTGAGTACAATAGAAATTTGGAACATGAACAAATTATGGCACGTGTAGTCTTTAAAACAAGGGATATTGCTCAATACCCCAAATTATTTGACATTTATATGAGACTTTATTTTCTTGAACTCTTTAAGTACAAAGAACTTTGTGGAAAAACAGACACGTAAACCAATGGAACAGAATTGAGAGCCCAGAAATAAACCCACACTTATACAGTCAACTAATAGTTGACAGAGGAGCCAAGAATACTCAATGGAGAAGAGATAATCTCTTCAATAAATGGTGCTGGGAAAACTGGACATCTGCATGCAAAAGAATGAAATTGGACCCATATCTTATACCATTCACAAAAATTAACATGAAATGGTATAACGACTTAAATGTAAGACCTAAAACCATAAAACTTGTAGAAATAAACGTAAGGAAAAACCTCCTTGACAATGATTTTTTGGATGTGACACCAAAAGTACAAGCAATAAAAGCAAAAATAAACAGGTGGGACTACATCAAACTAAAAACCTTCTGCACAGCAAAAGAAACCATCAACAAAATGATCAAAAAACCTACGTGATTGCGGAAAATATTTGCAAATAATATATCTTAGAAGAGGTTAATATCCAAAATATATAAGGAAGCCATACAACTCAATTAAAAAAAAATCTGATTGAAAAATCGGCAGAGGACTTGAATAGAAGATTTCCAAAGAAGCTATACAAATGGCCAACAGGTACTTGAAAAGTGTTCAACATCACTAATCATCAGGGAAGCACAAATCAAAGCCACAATGAGATACTATCTTACGCTTGTGGATATTATCAGAAAGACAAGAGACAACAAGTGAGGGTGTGGAGACAAGGGAGTCCTCATGCACTGCTGGTGCGAATGCAAACTGCTATGGAAAATGGTATGGAGGTTCTTTGAAACACTAAATAGAACTACCATATGATCTAGCAGTCACATTTCTGGGTATATATTCAAAGGAAATGATTGCTATGTAGAAGAGATGTCTGTACCCCCATGTTCACTGCAGCATTATAATAGCCAAGAAATGAAAACAACCTAAGTGTTCATGGATGGATGAATGGCTAAAGAAAATAGATTTTATATATAAAAATATATAATGTGATATATATATGTGAAATCAAGAGTCAGATGCTTAACTGACTGAGCCACATATATTTCAATATATATATGAAATGTGATATATATATATGTGAAATGACATTGTAGACTTTAAATATATGTCATTATATTTGTCAATCCCAATTATTTCTCAATTTAAAAAAAGAAACAGTGGGGGCACCTGGGTGGCTCAGTCGGTTAAGCATCTGACTCTTGATTTCGGCTCAGCTCATGATCTCAGGGTCGTGAAATGGAGCCCTGAGTTGGGCTCTATGCTCAATGAGGAGTCTGCTTGAGATTCTTTCTCTCTCCCTCTGCCCCTCCCCCCGCCCTCGCATGCTCTCTCTTTCTCTCTCTCAAAAATAAATAAATGAATAAAGAAAGAAAGAAAGAAAATCTTTTGGAAAAAAAAAAGTGGTATATAAACACAATGAAATAATATTCAGCCATAAAAAAGGAAATCCTGCCATTTGAGACAACATGGATGGACCTTGAGGGCATTGTGTTAAGTGAAATAAATGAGAGAAAGACAAATACTGTATGATCTCACTTACATGTGAAATCTAAAACAAAAACCCCAAACTCATAGAAACGAGAGTAGATTGGAGTTGCCAAGGAGAGGGAGTGGGGGAAATGGGGAGATGTTGGTCAAAGGGTATAAACCTCCAGTTATAAGATGAGTAAGTTCTAGGGCTCTAATGCAGAGCATGGTGACTTGTAGTTAACAATGCTGTGTTGTATACTTGAAAGTTGCTAAGGGAGTAGATCTTAAAAGTTTTCACTAAGAGAAAGGTAAGTGTGAGATGATGGATGTGTTAACTAACCTTGCTGTAGTAATCATTTCACAATATATATGTGTGTGTGTGTGTATCAAATCATCACATTGTACACTTTAAACTTAGACAATGTTATATGTCAATTATATTTCAGTAAAGCTGGGGAAAAGAAAGAGCTTTGTGATACTTACTTATTCACTTCCATGTTCTGTGTGGGAGTTCAGCATTACATCAAGATCTCATTTACACAGGGGCACTTGGAGACTGACTTAGGAAGGACCCGCTTTCAGCACCACTGATTCATGGGAAAATACGGAGGAAACCAAGGACAATACTAATGTAACCAACTCCACCTCCTCACTTGGGCACTGTTTTCATTGGGAACAGTAGATTAAAATCATTTCCAGTGGTTCCTGTTCACTGCTTGAACTATGACCAAGGGATAGGCAGTCTTTTCTTGACTTCAGAGAATAAGAACTTTGTATCCTTACATTCAGATTCAGGGCCACAAGATTTTTACTTAACTCCATTAATCTTCGTTCTGTATCTTTTTTCTCATGCTGAAAATCCCAGTGATATGAAAGAGGTACGCAGGGTCCTGGTAGTTTATCAGAATGGGAAAGACTGGAGTCCAGTGAAATGAAAGAACTGGCACACCAGGGAAAGTTGAAAATAAAGGAAAGGAGGGGATAATCAGTGGTATAAAATGCCTGATTAAGTGAGAAGAAGGATATGCCACCCATGGTACCAGTAGGCAACAAGTAAGATTTTAGGACAATGAGGCAGGAATCATGCGAAGTCTTTGTCACTTGGATGGTTCCTTCCCCTGGACTCTGTGGGAATGCAGGTTCTCTCCTATATTGATCTCGTCATGGCCATTAGGCTTCAGGGGGCATCATGTGTGGGTTCTCTACTGCCCATGGTAGTGACTCACTTCAGAATAGAACTGGCTCAGATTCCCAGACCAGCGTTCTTTCTCCACATTATGCTGTGGTTGAAAACAGCATTTTTTTAAAAAATTATCTTCATTATTTTTAATTGTTGATTAACAATTTTCTCTGCACTTTGTACATTCCATCTAGCAGTTTGATTTAGAGCTAGTTCCTACATATGAAATCAACCCGAGGCCTGGATCCTCCCTGCCCAGATCTCTAAGGCAGCCCTCTTCTCTCACTCCCCTGCCCATGTCCCTCTCGCTACTCAGTGCAAATGCCTTTTGACACTTATTACCATTTGAAATTGTCTTGTTAAATGTTTTACTTGTTTATGATCAGACTCCCCAACCAGACTTAGAGTCCCGTGAAGACATGACATTTGCCTCATTTGGCAGCCCTAGACAAGGCCATACCAGGAGTCTCTAAGAATGTAATGCCTGTCCTTTCCCAAAGGATAGAATCTGTAATAAACATACACATGCATGCATACATACATGCTTCTTTAGAGGGGGGTCTTCGTAATAGGGTAGGGTGTATTTACTCATTCTTTTTTAAATAAATATTTATTGAATTAAAATTATGAGCCATATTACTGGGCTAGGTGTTTAGAGTACAACAAAAATACAACATGTTCCCTGCCTTCAAGGAGCTCATAGACTAGTAAGGAAAGAGATGTAAACAAAAATGGAAATCTGGAGGAAATAGTACCATATTCAAAGTTCATATAAATCGTCCTTGACTTCTCTTTTCTAGCTTCACTAAGAGTCATCCAGGGAGACTTAAAAAAACACTGATGCCTGAAAGAAGCCAGACTCAAAGGCCATATATGATTGGATGCCATTTATATGAAATATCTGGAATAGTAAACTGCATGGAGACAGAAGTAGATTAGTGGTTGTCAGAGGCTGGGGGTGGAGGGTGAGAGGGAATGGGGAGTGACTGTTATTGGATATGAGGTATCTTTTTGGGGTGACAGAAGTGTTCTAGAATTTGATAGTGGTGATGATTTCACAACCTTGTAAATGTACTAAAAACCATTTGATTGTACACTTTAAATGGGTACGTTGTATGGTATGTGAATTCTCTCTCAATAAAAGTGTTAAAAATGCCAATGCCTGGCTCCTACCCCTAAAGATTCTGATTTAGTTGGCCTTGGGTATATCGTGGGCATTGGGGTATTAGAGGCGTCTCTGGGGACCCAGGTTGAGGACCACTGGCCTAACTACAGTGGTGGCTCGGAGGAGGCAGGTATCAGCTCTGTTTGGATGGATTAGAAAAGCTGTTTTATGCTCCAACCAGGGCTTAAAAGATAGGCAGGTCATTTGATCTTTCATAGGTGTGACTAAAACTTGATTGGGCATAGAGATAGCCTGTTATTGCTAATTTTTCAAGCTTTCACCAATATCTAGGCATTGATCTATTTCAGTAGCCTTGGCAACAAGGGTGAGATTTTTTTTTTTTTTACCTTCAAATACAGTATGTGGGATTGTATTTTTCCACATTTAAACAGTCCATAGGTATTCTGCTTGAATATGTACTCCAGCCCTAATGTAGTCAAGTTTCTTTTTTTTTTTTTTTAATTTACAGAGGAGTTGATAAAGCCAGTGAACATAACAAATTTTGAATAGCTTTGGGTCATAGATGACTCACTGATCGGATAGATTGCTTAAACTGTGGGGGTTTTTTTTCCTACCCAGTATCTGCTAAGAGAATAGATATATAGAACCAGTACAATTTAACAAAGGAATGTTCTTACACGTTAGCCCCCACTTTTACTATTCTTAGTTACCTTAAAATTCTAAGGCAAAACAAGTCAAAGACCTTTTGATTATGATTGTTTTTGCAATAGAAAACAAGTCGGTCAAAGAGAGAATTAGGAAATCCGATACATTAGAGGTACCGCTTCATGTTCCACAGCCTGAAATTTACATGATCAAGCCAAATTACCAAATTATCAACTACAAATCCTTCCCATCTCAGGGGACTATTGGTGTTCTACTGCTTCTCTACCTCCCATTACTTCAGCATTTAGAGTACGAACATAGGAGACAAGAACTTTCTCATTCACTGGTGATGATTATGGAAACTCCACAAGAGTGAAGCTGAACAGTCAGGAAAAGATAGTAAGAAAGAATAAAAGAAAAAAGAACAGAGAAAAGGCATCAGAGATGGCGAGCTACAGAAATGCAGAGAAGTTCACAGACTCAATAGGTAATAGATCAGCACCTCCAAACCCTGATATGCTCATCAGCAGGACCAGGTCCTTATTAGGAACACAGGTCTCTGGTCTCCCCACCAGAATCCAGTTCAGCAAGCCTAGGCTGGAGCTAGAATCTGAATTTCTACATGGTCCCACCCAGATGCAAACGGTCCCCAGCCCACACTTGGAGCAAGCCTGCAGTAGAGAAGACCAGGATGGAACAGGAGCACTAGTGACAAAAATAGTGTTTTGTAAATATAAAGCACTTTGCTTTTTTTAAAAAAATTCCAATTTAGTTAACATACAGCTTTATATTAGTCTCAGGTGTGTAATATAGTGAGTGACTCAACAATTCTACACATTACTCCACGCTCGTCGTGATAAGTGTACCCTTCATCCCCTTCACCTATATCTTCTATCCCCTCACCCACCCCCCTTCTGGCAACCACCAGCGTGTCCTCTGTAGTTTAGAGCCTGATTCTTGGCTTGTCTCTCTCTCTCTCTTTTGCTACTTTTTAATTGTTGCTCCTCATACAATCTTAGGAGACAGACTGGGCAGATACTGTCTTGCCCATTTTACAAATAAGTACACTGAAGTTCCAAGAAGTTAAATGATTTGCCCAAACCTGCACTATAGTAGGTGAAGTAGGTGACAAGAGTCAGGATTGAAATCCAACTCTTTCTGATCCTAAATGGGCACTCCTTCCGTTAAACCAAGAAATGCACATAGAATAGGTCAGTAACATGGAGCCATTTGGTGTAGGGGCAAGCAGTCACACAAACCTCAGTACTCTTTATGGGCACCAGACAATAATCAATGCTAAGGGCTGTCTCATCAAGAAAATTGTCTTTAATTCAGGATATTATATCCGGGTAGAAGATAATAGAATATACTGTAGAAAGAATTTTTTTGTTTTAACATTTTACAATTCAAGACACTTCAAGTCCTTCCTGTTTTTAGTTGGAGCCCTCACTTGTATAGAATAACCTCACAAACATTTATTCATTTATTCAATAAATATGCCACATAATTGAGATATTGTTAATACAACATTCCCACAACCTTGCATTTGTGAATCTCTGGAAACATCCTCAGTTTTGTACATATTATTTTATCCTTATTATCCTTTATTATTATAAAATGTTTCTGCATATTACACATATTTATGCTTTGGTGTTTTCCACCTGTAAATCCAATAATAAGCCCATAGGCTGTATTCAACAATTCCTTATTAAGTTGTTGCTCTCTAGTACTTGCTCTTTTCCTCATCGACTAGATGATTTCTCGCTTGAGTTACCCATTCAGGTGATCATCATTTTTTCATCCCCCAGATATTAATTCTTTGCTCGTGAGCCTCCTCCCTTCACTCTGTTTGAATGGACCCTATAACTTCTCTTTATGGTCATTAACTTATTTCTTAATTTTTTTCTCACCTAATCTTGGCTACATAATTCTTGATCATGTTCAGCACTCCCTTCTCTAGTGACAAGCTGCCTTCTGACTACAAATTCAGAACACATTTTGAAGGGAGTCATGCAGGGAACAAGGAACTGGTACCAGAACGTTCTTGATCAGTCCTACAATTTTCTAATGACTAACTCCCAAATCCTCCACATGTCTCTTCCTTTTCCAATGTCTTTATTCCCATACACCAGTTTCTTTCAGCATCATCTTCCCCTACAAACAATTGGGAAGGATTCTGCCGAGCCCTTCGTCCACCTGCACATCTTATACACTGACACTTTTCCATTTAAGTCTCCTGTTTATAGCTTTATGTTTTGAATTTCAAGTTTTAAAAAAAGCACAGGGGAGCCTGGGTGGCTCAGTCAGTTAAGTGTCTGACTCTTGATTTCAGCTCAGGTCATGATCCCAGGGTCCTGGGATCTAGCCCCCATGTCGAGCTCCATGCTGAGCAGGGAGCCTGCTTGGGATTCTCTTTCTCCCTATGCCTCTCCCCCTGACACCCACTCACGTGCTCTCTCTCTTGCTCTCTCTCTCTCTTTCTCTTTCTCTCTCTCTCTAAAAAATAAAAATAAAATTAAAAAACAAAAAGCACAGAGATTGGGCCTGGATGATATGGTTTCCTGAATATTATACTCTGTATAGTATAACTTGTCCCTGGGTGTTGAATACTAAATGTCCTAGTCAGCTCAGGCTGCCATAACAAAATACCACAGACTGGGTAGCTTAAACAACAGAAATGTATTTTCTCAAACTTCCGGAGGCGGGAAGTCTGATATCAGAGTGCTAGCATAGTTGGGTTCTAGTGAGGACTCTCTAGCTAGCAAAAAGCCACTTCTCATTCTGTGCTCACATGACCTTTCCTCTGAGTGCATGGAGATAGGGAGAGCAAACTCTCTGGTGTTTGGCACTATTCCCATCATGAGGGTGGAGCCCTCATGACTTCATCTATGAGCTTCCAACACTATAGAACTTCCAACACTATGAACTCACGGCATGCCTCTGAGAGATGCAAGGGAGACCTGGGCCGTCAAGCCCACTCATGCATCCTTTGAGATTAAACCAAAGTGATCTTGAACCCGCACCAGACTTTTTGGTTTAGTCTCATGCAACTATTATCAACTGTTCTGTTTTTATATCTCCAGTGATCTACTGTAGACCTTATCAGTGAGTTCACAGTCAACACATAGAGGAAGGGGCGCTGTGGGAGGCTCTGCTTCCCTCCTTGCTTCATGTTCATTTCTCCTCTCCACCTCCTTTATCCCAAATTTTCCAGTTGTTGATCCTGGGCATGTAATTTCATTGACACTGAATAAATCATTTATTGATTGATTGATTGATTGATTGAATAAATCATGTAGTCTTTCAAGAAATATTTTTAAGCATCTACTATGTACCAGGTAGGGTTCTGGGCACTTAGTATAGAGCAGTGGACAATAGAGGTGAAACCCTGCCCTTGTGCAACTGATATTAGAGTATTAGATGGTGTTCAGAGCAATGAGGGAAATGACACAGGCAGGAAAGGGCACTAGGGCATGCTAGGGGGTCACGTTCAATGGAATGGTCAGGGAAAACATGGCTAAGAAGTGCCATTTGAGGAACGCCCTGAAGGAAATGAGAGCACAAGGTATCCAGATGTCGTAGGGAAGACAGTTTCAGGTGGAGAGGATAGCAGGTGAACAAGCCCTGAGGTGGGAGCAGGCTTGGGATGTTGGAGGAACAGCAAGGAGGCCAGGGTGGCTGTAGAAGAACAGGGCCTGGTGTCATGCAGGGCATAGTAGGGCGCCCACAGGGAATCACAGCTTCCTATCATATACCCCATCAAACCATCGCTTGAAGAAAAAGTCAAGATTTGTTGAGGATCAAATGGATTTTCCTTCATTCACCCATAAGAAATACCCTTCATGGGCATTTTCTGCCATAGCTCAAGTCCAAGTCTACCAGTGATATCTGGATAAAGCCCACTGCCAGTCTTGCCTGCCATGGCTATCAGTTTGTTGCTTATCTTAATGTAGTGCACATTCAGTAATGCCCATGGGTCTGTAATGCTCATGGGTCTAGTTTCTAACGTCCTTCATCTCTCTTTTACAAGCTTTGTTGTTGTACTGTATAGTAATACCAAGAGCTATCATCTAATGAGTGGCTGCCATGTGCTAGACACATTACTGATGTTGTATCATTTAATCACCCAACAATTAGCCAACCAATTAACCTCTGGGGTAAATATTATTATCCCCACTTTACAGATGAGCACACTGAGCCCCAGGAAGGATGAACACCTTGCCTAAGGTTATAAACTCAGACTTTAAAAGTGTACCCAAGTCAAAAGCTCCTGTTTTCCCCATACCAGGCTACAGGTCTCCTTAGATAGATCAGTTTCCCCATAATAGAATCTCATAGAGTTTAACCTTGAAGGCTCATATCTTGAGACCTTGACAACTTTGTCATTCATAGCAGATCCTACCACTCCCTAACATCTTAGAAAGCAGAGAAGCTTTACATTCTTTGATCCTTTCCATTTCCATAATTTAAATTTTGCTCACTTCTAACAGGGATTTACATATCCTCCCTATAGATATATGTCAAGTGTTCTGTCTTTTGATAAATTAATTGCAGTTATTACCAGAGTATAATCAGAAAAGTTAGTATCTTTCCCTTTTGATTACATAGCACCTATTCTAGCATTCACTTCTTAGCAATTCTGTTAACCTACTTCTTTTTCATAACTTTTTTTTTTTTCCCGGAAGATATTCATAAGTAGCCTCCATTTCAAGATTCTTCCATACCAGTTCTAAATGTCTGGCATGTTTTTGCTGCTTTCAACATTGTCATCTTTTTTGTTGATATAGTTGGTATTGCCTTCCATCCTCACCCTTCAATCAAATGACCTTTGATGTTTTCCCTTTCCTATACAGTTTAGGGGTCATAAGGTCATATCCATTCCCAACGTTGATCTTTTCCACTCTCACATTCAAATGTGTGTGTGTGTGTGTGCATGTGTGTGTGTGCATGAGCGTGTGCACGCATGTGTATGTGTGTATGTATCAGGTACCCAACCAATATAACTTTCATTCTTCTTAAATCCTAATGCCCTATGACACCCTCTATTACCCTCTGCCATTAAATCAGTAGTTTTCCATGCTTCAAGTAAGGGCATTACTTTTTTTTTTTTTTAATAGCTATTACTGGGCTTTCATCATCAAATTAGATGTATTTAATTTTTTTTAAGTAGGCTCCACACCCAATGTGGGGCTTGAACTCATGACTTTGAGATCAGAAGTCACATGCTCTATTGACTGAGCCAGCCAGGCACCCCAAATTAGATGTATTTAAATCCTCATGGAGACAGTGGCTTTCGGAGTCAGGATTCTCTAAATTTCCAAAATTCCTTTTATATATCAAAGGGCAAAACTGTCCCATGCACTTGGATGGCTGTAATAAAACCCAACAATGCAAGTGCTGGCAAAGATGCAGGACTAAGGCTGTGCTGCTGGGGGGAAGGTAAAATGGTGCAGCCACTTCGGAAAACAGCCTCACAGTTCCTCAAAAACTTAAACATAGAGTTATCTGTGACCCAGCAATTCAAGTCCTGAATATATACCCAAGGGAAAGGAAAATCTATGTTCAAACATGAATGTTCAGAGAAGCATTATTTATAACAACCAGAAGGTGGAAACAACCCCTATTTCTATCAACTAGTGAATGGATTAGCAAAATGTGGTCTCTCCACACAGTGGAATATTATTCAGCCTTAAAAAAGGAATGGAGTCTGGTACATAGTACAATATGGATGATTCTTGAAATAACATGCTACGTGAGAGAAGCCAGTCACAAAAGTCCACATATTATATGATTCCGTTTATATGAAATGTCCCAAGTGGGTAAATCCATCAAGACAGAAAGTAGATTAGTGATTGCTTGGGATTGTGGGGAGGAGGGAATAAGGACCTCTAATGGATTTGGGGTTTCTTTGGGGGGTGATGAAATTGTTCTAAAATTACGTAGTGGTAATGGTTGTATAAACTGCAAATATACCAAAAACCACTGAACTGTATACTTCAAATGATGAGTTTTGTGGTAAGTGAAATATATCTCAATAAAGCTGTAAGAAAAGCAGAAGGGAGGGAGGGGGAGGAAGGGGCAAGCTTGGTCAACTGGGACTCTAGCCATGAACTGGGAAAACTCAGAATATGATGCAAGCAAAGGATTTACTCTTTAGGAACAAAAGTGGAGCATGCCGAGAGGTGGCAGAGAGAGGAAAAGAGAGAAGTATGAGGAAGAAGCCAGACACCAGTGTCCCATCTCTCCCACTTATCCCATATTAATAAGGGTGGAACCTGTAGGGGAGAAGAGGTTCGACAAAAGCATCCCAAACAAGTGTGAGGAGGAATTGACAACAGAGTGTATTTAAGCCATCTCTGCTCTTTGGGACTCTGGGAGACCACCTTTCAGAGTGCCCCTCATTAACAAGGGGCAATCAGAACAGAGGAGAAATCAATGCAAAAGGGTGGGCCACTTCTCTCTCAGTTCCTATCCGGCTTAGAGGGATCCAGAAGTTTCCATGTGCTCCTAGTGGAGGACGTGTAGGCAGCTGAATGTTGGGAGCCAGCAGGCCTGCCATGGGGCCACCACAGTGAGGGGCATGGTGACCCTATGGCAGAGGCTGCAGATGGACAGCCTAATCCAGGAGCTGGAGGGAGGATGTGGCTGAAACTCAGAGGACCTGACAGGACAGTCATAGGCTGAGGCAGGGCCAGGTCGGCAAAGTGGAACACGACATCAGGCCTGGACTGGGCTGAGAGAACAGACTGTGCATTTCGCAAGCTCTGAGCCTCATCATTGGATGCCAGGAAGGAGCTCAATGATGGAGTGGGGGGCGTATCTAGGAACATTACTACAGAGGCCAGTGAGGGCCCCCACAGGGACCCCCATACCAACCCCGGTTGCCATTTTGGGGAGTTTGAAATAGGGTTGGGTGGTGAAACTCTGAAACACTGAGAATTTACCCAAAGTTACTAAGTTAACCCAGAAGAAACTCTTTTTAATGGACAGAGAACTGAGTTTCCAGGAGATTTTAAGATACCTTTCACCACTGCCATCCATGAGAATAGGGGTTTCAGTTGGATATGAGAACTTGTACCGGGGTTTCTTGACCTTGGCATCATTGACATTTGGGTTGGATAACCCTTTGCTGTGAGGGTTTTCCTGGGCAGTGTAAAATGTTTAGCAGCATCCATGCGTCTAGCCTCTACCCACTAGATACCAGGAGCAACCCCCCCAAATCATGACCATCTGTCCCCTGGGGGGCAAAATTGCCCCAGTCAAAAACCACTTTATTATAACCACAAAGGATGCCATGCGTTGTACACATGTCTGAAGACAGAGGATGAGTTTTCAGCCCCTCTGTCTACATACATGTCCCAGCTCGGGCCTTAGCTATTTTACATATGAGCCAAGCAAACTTTCTCTCTTGTATGACTTCCTACCCCTGTTGACCACTGTGAGGAGCCTGGAAGCCATATTCTTTCATGCATAATACATGTCCTCCTTTGTATGCAGCCTTGTTTCTGAGACTAAAATGACATCTTGTGTCTTTGCTCTCAGAGCCCTACAGGCTCCGTGTTGAGCTTCCTGTGTTCTGAGATTATTTGTATTACCTGTTCTGAGATGTGCTTTCCCCGTTGGTGTGATTTTAATGAGTCCTTCCAGGTTTCCTTTGACCTCCCTCATCTTTCTACCCTTCTCTGCTGCTTCCCTTAGCTGCTGCTCCCCCTTCTGCCTTTCGCTTTGTCTCCTCTTGCTCCAACTGGACCCATCTCTATTGGCTCATCTCTTTTGTCTTGTTCTCCATTGGCTTCTTGGAGGCCTACCTGCTCCCCTCCATCCTGCTGCCCTTCTCTGTGGGACCTGGCAAACCATGTCTTTTGACTGAAGCGAGGATGAGCCTTCCATTCCTGTCCCCACCTATCTCTTCCTGACATCTCTTCTTCCTCCCTAGCATCTTTCTGTTTTTCTTCGTTTCTTGTCCACTGGCAGCTGACATCCAGCTTCTTCCTTCTTTACTGAGCTTGTGACAACACGTCTGTGGCCCTCCAGCAGCTGGAGGGCAGAGAGCCTGGTGTAGGGGTGTGTAGGGCACAGCACTGCGTGTCAGGCAGACAGGGATGTGGATCCTGGACCTTAACACTTTCCTCATCTGTGTAAAGTGGGAGTGACAAGAGTGCCTAGTCCAGGGGGGCCATTGGAGGATTAGAGGCATTTGCAGTATGCAATGTGCAGTATATTCTAGACCATATGCTCTGGCATCCAGTAGATAACAGAGTGAATGTTTGTTTGTCAAACACCTGAAAGTTGACATCGCCAACATCCAGCCTGAGGCCTGGGGCACAGTAAATGCTAAAGGCAAAAACATCCCTGAGCTGAACTGAAGCCAACTCTCCTTCCCACATTAGCTTCCACAGTCCAGACCTCAAACCTGAACCCTCCTTCCTTCCTATGTCACAACCTTTTCTTCTTCAGGTTGACACCTCTCCTGCATCTATGATTTGATTTCTCAAGCAAACAAAGACATTACCTAAACCTACTGCACAGAATACTTCTTAAAAAAAAATTCCTGCTGCCTTTTTTCCTAGTGCACTCTCCAAAAGAAATCCAATTTTTCTGCTGATCTGAAGCTTATACCAAACTCCTTTACTTTCTGGGATTTAATTATGATGAATATGTCCCTAGGGCTCCTGCCAATCGGATTAGTAATCAGGATCCCGAGCACACGATCACAGTGCAGCTTTTGAAGCTGATCCACACACCCATTTTCCCCTCTGTGGACTGCCTCCACTTGCTTTCTTCCCCCAGTGTGGAAAGCCTCTCTCCTCTTCTCTCATCCTCTAGCTTCCTCTCTGCCTGCAGCTCTCAGGGAAGGCCAAGGACAGCCACTGCCTGCATTAGCCGCTTTCCTGTCACTTCCTACTCCCCATTCTTTCGCCTTCCTCCACCCTGCTGCCATTCTTCAGATTTCTCTCTTTTCCCTCTGGTTATTAAAGTCAATTTAATCTTGTTGGCTGAATTGAGCAGGTGGTATTAGCTCCACTGGCAGATGAGGAAACAACCGAGAAGCAGTGAGGTGACCTGTTCACATCATAGAGCCGCACATCACTGGCAGAGCTGAGATGACAAGTAAAAGCCCCGCCTCTTAGCCTGTGGCTTTTTCACCTTGTCCAAACCATATTGACTTTATTTTTTTTAAGATTTTA
This sequence comes from Neomonachus schauinslandi, assembly GCF_002201575.2. NCBI lineage: Eukaryota > Metazoa > Chordata > Mammalia > Carnivora > Phocidae > Neomonachus > Neomonachus schauinslandi. Next base: position 5,787,904 of record NC_058419.1, on the reverse strand, counting down.
TGTATTTATTTGAGAGAGAGAGAATGAGCAGAGGGGAGGGGCAGAGGCAGAGGGAGAGGTAGACTCCCCGCTGAGCATGGACAGAGGATGGGTGGGGCTCCATCCCAGGACCCTGGGATCATGACCTGAGCCAAAGGCAGAAGCTCCACCGTCTGAGCCACCCAGGCGCCCCAAAGCCGTATTAACTTTAAATGGAGCATCAGGAATGGCAACAGTGGTCATTACTTAGTCCCTACAAAATCTATGAAATGCTGTGTTTTTACACTTAAAGGTTAATACAAATCCTACAGAAGGAATCTGCATGAGTTCCCTCTAAAACTTGTATAGAGGTGGTGATGGTGGTCAACATCTTTAGTCATTCGTTCTTTCAAAAATTATTTATATACCTACACAGGAAACAGTAACTACAAATTTGTAGCACTTCAAATTTACAAAGTCCTTTCACGAGCCATCATTTCATGTGAATCCTCAAAATGATCTTGCAAAGAGGGCGTTATTAACCCCATTTTACAGATCACGAAACTGAGGCTCAGAAAGCTTAGATGATTGAATGCAAGACACAGCTAGGAAATAGCCGAGCTGTGACTCAGACCCTTTTCCTCTTGACTCCAAAGCTCATATTCTTTCTCTTTTAGCATTCCACTTCACACATGAAGGGGCTGCATTTCTAAAACCCATTTAGCTTAGTTTATGAATGTTTATTGTTAAGAGTAGAAATGCATCAAATTTACCGACAAACAAGGTAAAGGCAAATCAGTAATATTATGTTTAGCTATTGATATGAGATGGAGCTGCTTGCAAAATTAGAATTCATTACAAGCAATAGATCTTTTTCATGACTAGGCTTTGCTAGATCTTATTATCTTGTAAACAGCACCAAAATAAAAGACTTGGGGTTTAATAGGGTAATGAAACAAGTTGATTTAGTCCCCAATTGAGCACAGTGGGCCAGGGCCTGCCTGATTGCTCACTCACAGTACCCTGGAGGGCTGTGGCAGGGTCTGGGGGACCAGACTGGGCTCTGCAGAGCTGCATGTGAGTCACCAGCATTCTCGGCATTGGGAGCTTGATCAGGATTTTTGTAATGAAGTTAGAGGCGAGGAAGATTTGGATTATAAGACTGCATTATGTACCTCTTTGAAAACTCAAAATTTGTTCCTATGAATCACTGGAACAGAATTAAGCCCGAAATGCCTGAATCCGCCTAGTACAAGGAGATGTGGTTTCTTCTAAGCCAGAGATTCTTAATCTTGGGTCCATGGATGGACTGCAGGTGGCACATGAGTACCCTGAAGGTCAGGGGTCACATTGAGGGGATATATGCTTATGTGCGTGTTTCTTGGGTTTCACAGAGAGGGCAGAGAATGGTTAGCTACTGATAGAGAGGGTGCGAGTGAGTACTTATTAGGGAGCGAGTAAACCAACCTGGAGACAGTGGGGACAGGGGAAGGTCCCAGGCAGAGCCTAGGAAATCAACCAACTGTAAGATATGTCTGATATTTTGATAAAATGATTCTCAAGTCATTGTCACATGAATCACAGATGGTATGATTGGATCTCATGATGGGGGGTGATTATTGATACCTTTGGACCTGGGCCTATGGGTGCACCGTACGAGGTTCATAAACTCCCTGAAATTGGATGTGACATTTTGCATGTTTGTGCATATGAACATATTTCTAAGGAGAGGAGCCCCAGCATTTCATCAAAGTCTTAGAGAGGGTCCTTGATCCCTGAAGGTTAAGAACCACCGAGCTGGAAGAATCGTTCATGAAGCTTTGAGCTTCTGGCAATGACAGTGATTCAGGTTCCTTCCTATGTCCTACTTTCATCTTTATATAATCTCTTTTCCATCTCTCTCTCTCTCTCTCTTTACTCAGCACTTGAGTCCTGCACTGGCATGCAGGAAGAAGACCGCTTGGGTAGGGAGGCATGGACAGGAGGGCTCGGGCTGACCACATAATTGAGTACCGAGTTCACACGCAAGACAAGGGATTTCCTCTTTGATTGTGTAAGACACTATAAATGAGGGAGGCCATTGCCAGATGGAATACTTCATGGGCTATTTATCATTATAAAGTGGGCAGGAGGAATTGACTGACCTGGTGGGTTAATCAGAATTCTGAGCAATGGCTTCATTACATGATAATTCAGCACACAAGATTTATACAGCCCCTGTCTTCATTAACAATATAAATATTTCTTTAAAATAACATTTTGGAGCAGAACACAGAATCATAATAAGTTTCTTTCCTCACTGAACTGCTAGGAATTGATTCTCACCTAGTTGGGTGGATGGCACTTAGGCGTCAGTGCTCCCAAGAACCATCCACAAGACATGAGTTACTGTGCTATAATTCTCACCTTGCCAGGGCTTCTAGCTTTCATAAAAGAAGCTGTCCCTGGCATCAGTAGGAAATCTCCAGGAGCAGATTGGATCTGTGACAGGACTGCCTCAGAATAATCTGGAATCCAAGTGGTGCTCTTGAGCTTCCCAATTCATTCCCAGCAAGAGCCAGAGGCTGTTGCTGGTATGCCCCATTTATGTAAGAGGTGTGCTTCTGAAAATCAGTGAGTAAATTACACAAACATATACATATATAATGAAGCTTTAAATTAACATAATATGGTCACTATTGCAGAGCAAGTTTTTATAAAGCAAAACGTCCTTTTGTAATATGAATATCACCACTGATTTTATAATCTTGTGTTTTTGTATATTAAATTTGCTTACACTGAAATCTATTTGTATGTGAGCCTAGGGAACTAGTAATTGCTGTTTTCATGTGTTCAAGCTGATTGGGTCAATATTTTCATAGGATCTCTAATTCTTTTTTGTTGGGAGCAGATGGCCCTGTTACATGAATAGTAAACTATGAAAATTGAGCATACAAGAAAAAATTAGTATTATAATCAAATAAAACTTGCAACAAAGTTAAAATGAGACATGTCTAATGATTTGTGTGATAATTGCATCAAAATATTAAGTGGTTTCAAAAAACCTAAAATATTAAGTGGTTCCTGTAAGTGGCTATAATTAATGTGGCTCCTGCATGCCAATGAGGCTCAAGAATTTGCATTTCTTTTTTTATATTATTTCTTTTTTTTTATTTTTAAGTAGGCTCCATGCCCAGCACAGAGCCCAACGTGGGGCTTGAACTCACAACCCTGAGATCAAGACCTGAGCTAAGATCAAGAGTTGGGCACTTAACCGACTGAGCCACCCAGGCACCCCTCTTTTTTTTTTTTTAAGATTTTAAATATACTGATGACTCCAAAGCTACTCTAATGAATGTATAACTACACACTGTAATCAGTGTTCTGAAGAAAATATATACAATATTGTGAGATCATATACCAGGGTTTCTTGCCTCACTCTAGAACAGAGGTCTGCAAACTTTAACCTGAGGGCTTGTATTCAGCCTGGGACCTCTTTTTGCCAATAAAGTTTTATTAGAAGTTAACCACACCCAGCTATTGGTATCATTCATCCAAGGCTGCCCTTGCACTAAAATGGCAGAGTTGAACTGTTGCCACAGAGATTACACACCTTGCGAACCTGACAATATTTACTATCTGGCCCTTTGTAAGAAAATCTGTTGATCCCTGGGCTAAGAGATCAAAGCGCAAATGATATTTGAGTTGAGGTCGGAAAGGTGAATATGAGTTATCCAGGCAACCAAGTGGGGAGAGCATTCTAGAATACCACTATGTGGGTTTTGTGAAGGAAGGGAGCTTTGGGAATCAGAGGACCCGATGGAAAGCTAGTGTGGCAGGAGAATGAGATTCAGATGAGACTGATCAAAGATGGAGGTAGTTTTGGACTTCACGAACACTGCCTAAAGCAATGCTTCCAAAACTTGATTGTGCATTAACAGATTCTGATTGAACAGGTCTGGGATGGGGCCTGTCATTCTTTTCAAATAAGTTTCCAAGTGATGCCTAAAGGCCAGGTGCCATATGCCACCTAGAAAGTAGAAAGACGTGATCTCATTAAAGTTGAGGGGTCAGGTGAGGCGCATGAAGGGGAGGAAGGAATCAAGGATGATTCCTGGTTTCTGACTTTGAGCAGCCCAGTGGGACCACTTCCTGGTAAGGGAAGGCTGGGGAGCAAGCAAGTTTGAGTACAGAATTGATGGGTTAATCTTAGATGAGTTGAATTTGTGATGTCCTTGGGACATTTACATGCAGAGCAGCAGGTAGCTAAATGTTGAAGGTTGAAGCTAGAGGTGGGGGGATTAGGATTAAGGAGGGATTTTTCAAAATTAGGTGAGTGAGACTTGCATATTTTCATAGGCTTAGAGTAAGGTGTAAGTGATGAGGCAAGGTCTTATGGGGCTCAATCCAGAGGAATTACTCCCCATGGCCAGGAAGAGGTTGGGGTATGACTGGTAAGAATAGGTATTTTATGCTCTGTTTTCTTTGTGAAAAAGGAAGCAAGGCCATCCACTGACACCAAGGCAATAGGGTTAAGAAGGAAAGAAGAGCAGGGAGGAATTTATGTTCCTGTGTGAATGTAGGTGCAAAATATCAAAAGTTTGTGTCTTTTGATAAGATTTTATTCTTTTTTCCTTTAAGTTTCGTGGTTAAGTTGTACTTTGGAAAAAGCAGGTAACTTGGAAAGAATCAAGAAAACTGCTATTGACTTTCTATTTGACCCTTGACAAATCCTTTCCTTTGTGTGAGCCTCAATTTCCTCACTTGTGAAATGAGAGGGGTTGGAATTGATCCCTAAAGTGTCATCTAGTTTTATGGTTCTAGCTCAGTACAAGAAAGGATTTTTAAATTTAGCATATAGATAAAGAAATATTTAATAGACATGTTTACATTTTATCTCGGGTCTTAATGAGGAGTACCTACTCTGCTCTGTCTAGAATTGGATGAGAGTCAAATAAACATTTCATTTCAAATCATCCCGAAGGTATTCAGTGCATTATAAAGAATAAGAAATATGTAGGGATTTAAGTCTTGCAGAATTTCTGACTGAAGGTACGTGACACCATAAACACTTAGAATTTTCCTAGTGTTGGGTAATACTGAGTCCATCTTCACCAAATGTGGAAACGGAGGGAAGGGGATTGTGACTTGTCTAGGGCTTAGGAGGGAATCTTGTAATCCTGTTCATTAATGCTATGGCCTGAAGAAGAGTCATGTTTGGCTGATTTTCTTTACTTGTTTTTTTTTTTTTTAAGATTTTATTTATTTATTTGAGAGAGAGAATGAGAGAGAGAGAGCACATGAGAGGGGGGGGGGTCAGAGGGAGAAGCAGGCTCCCCGCCGAGCAGGGAGCCCGATGCGGGACTCGATCCCGGGACTCCAGGATCATGACCCGAGCCGAAGGCAGTCGCTTAACCAACTGAGCCACCCAGGCGCCCTGATTTTCTTTACTTGAAGTGGAAGGGCTCTGGGCCACATCACCTTCACCTTCACATAATGACATGAAGCACATCCAATTGGAGAAGCTCCTTAAGAGCTGGGACCACATACAACTTGTCTTGGTATTTCCTGCAGTAGTTGAATAGGGATTTATTTTGTTTTAAGCACTGTTTCTTAGAATGAGAAGATTAGATTTTTCCCAGCTAAGGTCTGGCTCACAATTAGGAAGGTCATGACTGATCCTCGGGTTCGTAGTTTTACTTACAGAGAATGTGATTCACAGCAGAGGCTTTGGTGAAGATAACTTCTGAGTACACTGAGCTCTTGGAAGAAAAGTGTTATATACATATTGCAAAGTATTGTCCTATACATGCTAGATGTTTTATAGCTGAGATAAGTTTTAGAACCAAAATAAAAAGAGTCTGTAGAGTACTACTTAAGAAATATAAATGGGGGTGCCTGGGTGGCTCAGATGGTTAAGCATCTGCCTTCGGCTCAGGTCATGATCCCAGGGTCCTGGGATCGAGTCCCGCATCAGGCTCCCTGCTCAGCGGGGAGCCTGCCTCTCTCTCTCTGTCTCTTATGAATAAATAAATAAAATATTTAAAAATATATATATAAATGCATATACTGGCTGTATCTACTTCACAGGGGAGTTGAAAGAACTAATTGATGCTTGTAAGTTCCTTGAAGTCTTGGAATTAAAGAGTCTAGAATCTGCAAGGTATGATTACCTTCTGTATTATAAATGTTATAATTAATACACACATATTTTCCAATTCAGATGCATAGCTAGGACTTGTTCAAAATGCATAAACCCTTTAAAATGAATATTTGGGGGAGTAGCTCTTATATCCTCCAGAGTTCTGACTCATTTGGGTGGACACGAATTGATATGGACTCTGGTCTCATCCAGGTACATTTTACCACCTGTGTTTTGTAATTTTAGAAATCTGCCTTGCATTCGTGGCAGGAAGGACTGAAACAGCCTTGTGTTATGATTTATTCAAGCTTGACAGAAATCAGGAGCCAAATAAAAGGGAGGACAGATATTTCTCTGTCTAACAAGGTTACCTCAGATTGCTTGATATTCTCTGTGACATTTGCTTGCAAAACATTCTTCCAGTTTCATTAAACTGTCTTTGGTTAGGTAGCAACTAAATATTCCCCGTAGTCTAGATTTTCATGTTCCCAAATGATTGGCCTTAGGGTTAGAAGGGGAGGAGGGATGCATGAGTGACTGGGTTCGGATGGGGGCAGACAGCGGGGGCGGTAGCAAAGGAGTGTTCTTTAAGCAGCAAAGACCTTTGGGACTTTTTAGAAACATACTGTATTTACCTTCATTTACTGAGAAAATAGACACAATTAGTTCAGATTACAAAGGAATGTCCCATTTATGTACATACTGTTCAGAGAACAGAGAACAAAATGCCTCTGCCCAAGCCGACCTGGTCAGAGTGTACCAGGGAAAATCAAATGAGACTGATGTTTTTATAGTCCAAAAACACTTGAATGCTGTTAACTCTAAAGTTCTTCCAAGTTCGCTATAGATTTGAAATTTTTCTAATAAAATGTTTACTCCTGTGACATTACCATCTCTCCCTACCTCAGACTTCAAACACAGAGAACAGACACAGAATCAGAACGCCCCGGATCTACTTCATTACCTTGTAAGTTACATATTCTAGAATGTCCTTTGCCCTTCCAAAGTGAACATTAGGCATTTCTCTCCCCTCATATAAAGGGGTCACAATAAGATGATTAGAACCACCTACGCTAACAGGTTCTTAAACGCACTCAAACAGGAAATAGGAAAGATGATAATGACAGACCTCACTCACTTATTATTAACACCCAAGTCGCCAGAGGTGACCTGAGATTTTCCTTTTCAGAGATGGGTGTGAGGGAGAGGGGCAGGGGAGAACAGTTGACAGTTAAATTAAAAAGGCGATGGTGTTCACGATGTGATGTGCCGAGTAGGTTCTTTAAAAATGTGAATTGACTATCTCCAAAGGGAACTAACTGAATCTCATTGAATGACTGTTGCAATTGTGAGGACTGTATTTTCCTTTTTTTTTTTTTTTTTTTTGAGGACTGTATTTTCCAAACCCACACCTGGAACACATACTTTGAAACTGGGACTGCCTGGAAAATGCAGGATATGTAATATATCCCATGCTCTGGTTCCAATCTCTATCTTTGTATTCCCAAAGGCTGAAAGAAAACATTTGTGATAAAGTTCTATGATTTGTCATGAATCTCATTTTATGTAAAGGGACAATTGGCATTTGGAATTAGAGTCCTGGGGCTGAAAGCACATGTGCATAATGTAAATATCTTAATTATCATTCATTACGCATCTTTGGGAGGTACATTATTATACATAATTATGCATATGCCTGTAAAGAGGTATGGCTCCTACCTACAGTGGCCACATTTCCCAAATCCCAAACTGAGAAGCATAATCATGTGGTCTGACAAGGAGATTGGATTTTTAAAAATCGGGGCTGTCTTGGAAAAGCTCAAATGTCCCTCGGTGGTAGCTGTGCCCAGTGTGGATGCGCTTTTTAACAAAGTACTAGGAGACTTGAAGCTGGGCCCAAGTCTGTAAGACCCTAAACCATGGCAGTGTGGGCCTGTTCTTCAGAGGGGAAATGTTGGAAGGAGGTCATGACTGGATGACCTGAAAGCCATTTGGTTGTGTATCTTTGGCATCTGGGAGGAGTGAGGGAGACTTAAAATGGAAGCTTTAGGAACAAGAGAACATGGTCTCCATTTGGCAGGGGGACGGAGGGGGAGAGGAGAAGAAGAAACTAGTATTTCCAAGGGCAGGCAGTACCCCAGCTCGGGCTGGAGGCAGGAGCCACAGGCCCCAGGCTCACTGTGTGTCAGCATGCAAGCCGTTATGGGCTGGTTTGTGTCCCCCCAAATGTGTATGTTGAAGCCCTCACTGCTGGTCCTGCAGAATGTGACTGTATTGGGAGACAGGGTCTTTAACGAGGTAATTATGTTAAAATGAGGTCAGTAGGGTGGGCCCTAATCCAATATGACTGGTATTCTTACAAGAGGAGGTTAGGGCACAAAGAGAGCCTGGGGAGAAAAGCATAAGAAGACACAGGTAGAAGACAAGGCCAAGCAGAGGGGCCTCAGAAGAAACAAACCCTGCCAACATCTTGATCTCAGACTTGATCTCACCTCCAGAACTGTGAAACAATACATTTCTGTCGTGTAAGCCCTCCAGTCTGTGGTACTTGGTTACGAAGCCATAGCAAACTAACACCCAAGCATAATGTTAATATGATACGGGGGCTCCGACAGGAAGAGAGCCATGTGGGGGGCTGGGAGAGAGTAGACCCTCTGGGAGTGTCTTGGCCCTGGGATTGAACTCATCTGCTCCTGGAAGCGAGCTTCAAGGAGAAAGGTAGAAAATGTGACACTCCATGAGGTCTTACAGGCTGTGAGGTTTTTACCTCTGGCTCTAGCGTCCCCAGAGGGATTTGAGCATCATGTATATCCAGTATGAAGCTGGACCAGAATTTACAGGAAACCAGTTTGCAAAGACACTGAGAAGGCTTGTGTGTGGATTCCTTTTTTTTTTTTTTTAAGATTTTATTTATTTATTTGACAGAGAGAGAGAGATAGCGAGAGAGGGAACACAAGCAGGGGAGTGGGAGAGGGAGAAGCAGGCTGATGTGGGACTCGATCCCAGGACCCTGGGACCATGACCCAAGCCGAAGGCAGATGCTTAACGACTGAGCCACCCAGGCGCCCCTTGTGTGTGGATTCCTGATGCTATTGCTGACGGATGTTATTACCCACTAGTACCCCTAAAGAGGGTACAGGATCATGAAACAGCATCGTCTTCAACCGATAACTGCAATAGCTGTGTGAATCTGATGGTACCCAAGGACAACGTTCACTCAGCAAGAGCTTGTTTTCATCTGTTTGCAGCATAGCTGCTTTTCCCCAGACGAAGTGGGACTCGGCTTAACCATGAAGCCATCCCATCCCTTGTGTCTTGACTAGGCACACTGAGAGGGGTCTGGGAAGAGGAATTTCCTCTGCCCTTCCAGATTCTTCTAGCTGAATTAAGAATCAAATTGACATGAGACAGATGAACAGGAGAAAATCAAATTTAATAGCGTACATACAGGGAATCCACACAGACATGGAAATCCCAAAGTCAGTGGGGCAACGTGAAGCTTACAGGAGCTCACGAGAGGGGCAGGGGTCTGAGGGTACAAAGGGGAGAAATACCATTAGCAGGAAGGTGGGAGGAGGTGTTTGGAAAGCAAAGTTTGCCCCTATTATGAAGGTAAGTTTCTTAGGTGAAGAGGAATCTGCTTTTGCTCTCTTCCTGCTCCCAGCAAGCAGTTAAAGGGGAGGTCGAGGGCTTTTTTTGAATCTGCTGGGTTCAGATTGCTTTTAAGTCAAAATAATGTTCATGTCAAAGTGGTCCATCGTGGGGTGGCCTGCCTTTGGCTCACACAGAGATCTGGACTTAGCTTAGGAAGAAAAAGCCTGAGAGGGGGAGGAAACAGGGCGGCTCCTGACACCTCTCTCCCTGCCTCATATCCCCATCCTCTGCACCAGGGCTGCTCTAGCTGCTGGACATGTCCTGTCTCATTTCCTTCTCGCCTCCAGCATATGAGGAAACAGGGTCAGAGAGCCAGGGACTTACCTAAAGCTGCAGAGCCAGTGAGCAGCAGGGCCAGGGAGAGAAGCCAGGTCTGCGTGACTCAAAGCTTATGCCCCTGCTTACCCCACATGCCACCTCCCCCATGAAAGGATATAAATAAATCATCCTCGACTTACTCATTAAATCCCAGGATGCTAAAACGAAAGAACAACTTCCTTCCCTGCACGCCTTGAACACAACCTGAAACTGGAAGGAGGCACTTTAGAACAAATGGAAGGCGGTTGTCTTCATGTCGGGGAGAGGGGGTTGGGGGAACAAAAATACTACTTGTTTTTTTTACCTCAAGTTGTAGAGCCTGGAAAGATTGGCTTGAGAAGGGTTTAGAGCAGTTCCTTAGACACCTGGAGATCTGTAGGGTAGAAATGGGGGTTTTGCTATCCTCCTACCCAAACAAACAAAAATGCTCTCAACCTGACAGAGAACTGATCTATGCTCTCCTTAGGACTGTGCAGGCAGCCAAGGCCCCAAGTGCTTTGACCTTGGTCTGGGATTCTGTGGAGACCATCAGTTCTGGCTTTGGACTAGTAACTTAGCCTCATCTTCACACACATTATAGCTCATCAGTGCCAACCACTCTCCTACCTCATTCCATCTTCACAATGGTCCTGAAGTGGTGGCTAGTCTCACCTCCATTTTACAGGTAAGGAACTGAAAGCTGGTTCATACTGACAAGAAACTGGAATCACCTGATCCTTTTCATTCACTTTTTGGAAAAAAAAGGGGGGGAAGTTTAATTATTACCTCATAAGTGCAGTTGGTTGAAGAAGGTTATTCAAATAAATAAATGCAGTTTGATATGTCAGAATGTTTCAAGATGTATAGCTCCCAGTGGGGAAAACCTAAAAAAAGGTGATGATGAGTAGATGGGGCTGTTTGTTGGCTTACATCATGTCGTGAGTGAGGGCCCCATACTGGGCTATTAGAGAAGTCAAGGAAGTTTAGAATAAACCCTAACCTTTGGGGCCACCTCAAGGAGAGCAGTCTCTGAGCTGGCTGAGTCACTAGAATAACCTACTTCTGTAAAAGCACAGAACACAAGAAATCAGTCATCCTGTACCACTAAGATAACTCACAAATCCAGAAATATGCACAAAAGCTACACACATATATGATAAATCCGTGGCTTGAGCCCCATTCCTACGCTAAAAATGCACCACTCTCGCCTCCTAGTCTCCTTACTGTCGCAGGCTACACTTTGCTCGAATGCTCAGATCCATTGGGGTTAGAAATCCCAAGCATAGCAACAGTGTCCAAGCAGAAGCAGCAGTCAAATGTCCCTAACTAGCAGAGGAAAGGCCTGAGTGACGATAATCAAGCTCAGGAGCCAAATCGGAAGTGGATTCAGTTGTAGCTGGCATAGCAGGGGTAAGAAGGGCAAGGAGGGGCAGGCAGCCTCTGGCTTTTAGGTTTTTGCCCCAGACCTATGGAAATCTTGTGCTTCCTGGCAGTCCAGCTGAGGGCATCACAGCTAGTTAGGAGAAAAAGACTGACAAAAGATGTTTGACTTTTCTCAGAAATAACAGTAATTGCCATTGAATGATAGCTTACCATATGCCAGATGCTCTTCTAAGCAGACATTATCTCATTTAATTTTACTGAGTGACCAACAGCAACCCTATGTGGCAGGCATACTTATGCCCCATTTTACATGTGGGGAAACAGAGGCTCAGGAAGGCTCAGTAACTTCTGAGGTGACACAATTTCAAAGTAACAGAATTTCTGGTAAGGGTGAATTCTGAGTCCATGTCTTTACCCACTAGGCCAGGGGATAGAAAACTTTTCTGTAAAGGGCCAGATAGTAAATATTTTCAGATTTACAGACCACGTGGTCTCTGCCACAATGACTGAACTCTGCCTTCTTCCTGCAAAAGCCGTAGATGATATGTAAATGAATGGGTATGGCTGTGTGCCAATAAACCTTTATTTAAAAGACAGGCAGTGGGCCCGGTTTGGCTGTAGTTTGCTGACCTCTGAACCAGGCTATAATATTTGGTCTTTCAATTACATGCCCTGGAACTAGAGCCTGATCTATTGGAAGGAAAGAGAACCAAGGAGCTAGGGTTTGAGTTCGAATCGTGCACTACATTTCTGTGGAAATTGGGGGAATTCTGTAGTGCCTTTGTGCCGTACTTTTCCTATTTATTTTTTTTAAGATTTTATCATTTGAGAGAGGGAGAGAGAACATGAGCAGAGGGGACGGGCCAGAGGGAGAGGGAGAGAGAGAAGCAAACTCCCCGCTGAGCAGGGAGCCTGATGCGGGGCTCAATGCCAGGACCCTGGGATCATGACCTGAGCCGAAGGCAAATGCTTAACTGACTGAGCCACTCAGGTGCCCCTAGTTTTCCTATTTATGAGAAAAATGAAAATCACTGTGAGATCTACCTCTTTGGGATATATGTTTTCAAGATGACGGGGAAAACATACATGGCCCACATGTTGAAAAGTGAAATTACCGTGCAAATCTGGAGTGCTTGCTTTTGCTTACACCGGGGAGTGGCCGTCTGGAGCCCCGAGCCCTGATTCCCCCACAGATTACAACGTAGGCCGGGCCCTGGTGTCTTTGGACAGAGCAGCCGGTGAGTCGGTGAGTCGGTGAGTCGGCGGCACTTGCATATCAGTATGAAAGTCGATTCCTATGGCAACAAACAGAATCAGAAGCAGCTCCCTCGCTGTGTGAAAGAACAATGGGAGGATATTAAACCAGAAAGTGAAAATCAGACAAGATAGGGAATTGCAAGGAGAGTCAGTTAAGCTCAGCTTGAGTGGCTAATGCTGATACTGGAATAAACTGCTGATGTTGATAATGTGCCATCTCTCTCAGCAATAAGGGATTGTTTTCATTGGGTGAGAGAAAGTTCTTGCTTTGTGGAAGCATGTGTTCGTGACAATATTAAGCAGTCAAATAATATACTCCTTCCTGATGAGGAGCTCCTTGGTGCTAGTTGCCAAGAGAAGGCGCTTCCTTTTGCCTTGCTCTCTGTCACATCTGGGCACCAGGGAGAAGATCTTCAGTAGTCCCAGAAGGCTCACCCCTAGAAAGAATCTGCAAAGAGGGGCCTGGAGGCACAGCACACTCAGGGAGATGGTTTTATCTAACCATCTGGGTTTCCAGAAGGGCAACTGAGACCCAAAAGGTGGCCAGCAGAAGGCCCTCTGATGTATAGCAAGACCAGCACTAGAAACCAGGTCTCCTGACTCTCTTGCCCAATGAGTTGTCCCATATTTGGAATCTGAAATGCTTATTGCAACACACTTCTGTGGATTACAGCTGTTTTCATGGAAACACCCTGATTTTGGCCAGTGAACCCACAACCAGAATCTCCTCACATACTATGCATTTTGGCACATCGTTAGTTCACAACCAACTATTGGGCCTCTTTCCTTCCAAAGAAATGAAGAGAAAAGGTCCTACACACCTCCGTGTTCCCATGAAGTCATTTAAACAATTAGGTTGCAGACAGTACCTTGTTCTTTTGCCTTTGTTCTAGTGGTTGTGACTTATGGTCACACTGGAAGTAACTGAAACTGCTCTTCGATGTGCGTCCGGAGAACAAGTATTACCTATTATAAAATACCTTTTTTTAAAGCTTTCCCTTACTAACAACTGCTAGACCTAACCACTGTGCAGTACCTTTTAACTAATACTCAGCAAATTAGGCCACTGAAGTTACCAAACAATAAAGTATTTTCTAGCAGCTTTGCCAGTCCATGAAGGACTCAAACAACAAAACCTCTTCCTGCCTGGATGTGGCAGGTGGTAAGACTCAGTTTTGCCCCGGAGTAGCTTCTAGACTTATTTGCACAGAGCTGTAGTAGTTTTCTAATATATTTTCTTTTTAAGAGAGAGCATGCGTACTGCATGCAAGCAGGGGGGAGGGGCAGAGGGAGAGAGAGAATCCTAAGCAGGCTCCACACCCAGCGTGGAACCCAATGCGGGGCTCGATCCTGGGACCCTGAGATCATGACCTGAGCTGAAATCAAGAGTCGCTTAACCAAGGTGCCGCAGTTTTCTAATATTTCCAGGTAGAGTATTTCCTCCATGTTGCCAAGGTGTGTGTTTATATCCTATGCGTTGTACACCTGAGGAAATGTGGGGGCCAGGAGAGGTTAAATACAGAGGTTAAGAACTTGGGGTTTGGAGTTGGAGTGGAGTGACGGTGGGAGAATTACCCACACTCTGTCCTCAGCTTTCTCAGCGATAATGTCGGAAAGTGTTCACCATTATTTCCTCAGGGAGCCTGAGAAGTTTATACTGCTTATTTGCTGTGATGCAGGAAGAAACAGAAAATATTTATTTTGAAGCCGTGAATAATGTAAGATAAAAATACAGAAATGCCAATTGTTAGTGCTGACACACACACCCTCTACGTTAAGCCCACTTAAAGTCAATTTCTCCATCAAAAATTCTGGTACTGTGAGAGAATTTTTTTCTCTCAGCCAAATGCCTCCCGTTTTCGATGTTAACGGGTGTGTTTTATTATTGCTACATCATTTCCCACTGCAGCATCTTTCCTCCAGAGCATGTGATGTCATTTATAGCTACTGGCACAAACATTTTTTCCATATTTTGTCAATTAGGCCTGTCACCGAATTTAATATTTACAGTCTTGGATGGTTTACTGAAGAACTTGGAGGAAAAGGGAAATAAGAGCTGAGGGTAGAAACCTACCCTGTTGATTTCATTAGTGAATATTAAATATAATTGGGAGGCTTGTAATGAACATACTGATAACTTTGGTAAGCATTTCAAAGAACAAATTAATATTTAAATATTTAATATTTGGAACTCAAACTTTTACGCTGATGCTTGCCAATTCTCTCATAACAGACAAGATCCGCCTTAAGAAGCAGATGGCACGGCGGGCTTGTGCAAGGTAAGGTTGCTTATTGCCAAAACCTAGGTAGCACAGAGTTCAACTCATTTGTGTTGGTGAGGCTGGTGTGGTAACACGAGCAGGACAAGAAATCTTTGGCTTTGGTATAAGCTTATGGTTATGTCTGAATTGTGTTCCCGCTAACTTCACATTTTGAAATCCTAACCCCCAGTACCTCAGAATGTGCCTGTATTTGGAGACAGGGTCTTGAAGAGGTGATTGAGTTAAAATGAGGTCAGGCACTGGTCACCAGGGAATGGCCAGGGGGTGGACATGAAGGTGTCAGGAGTCAGGATGGGCTGATAAGTGAGCTAAGGCTAAGCTGAAAATGCCAGTGATCAAAATGCCAAGATGCGAACTTGATTCAGAGGCTGAGGTGTCCCTTCTTCTTCCTGCAGCTGCAGGGACTCGTCCCGGGATGGGCAGCGTTGAGCTGGAATGAGCAGCAAGGGTCAGTGAAAGGAATATCGGGCCTCCAGTCGGGAGGCCTGGTCTCATAGTCTTAGATTCCAGTTATTCTGGCAACTCATTGTCCTAGAATGTACTGGGTATTTATTTATATTGATCAGGAGCTGAACAAGGGGTGAGGAACACAAAGGAACTCATGGTCTAGAGGGAGAGAGAGGGAGATAAAGAGGGAAATTGTAGCAGAGGTGGGAGCTTCCACTTAAGCTTAGCCAGAACACCCCCCGACCCCCATGAAAATTTGAAAGACCAGGTAGGACCAATGTGCTCAAACTGCCCAAAAGTAAGAAAGAGATGACAGGCTATTAAAGTACCAGCAGGGCAAAATCGCAGGGAAATGGGAACGGAAGTGTTTTGCCAATCCAGGTAAACTTGGCTTTCAGGCCACCACCATATTAAACTTGGACCCCAAAGGATTATACTCTGGTAGAAAGTAGGAACCAAAAGTATTCTCCTTCAGGGTTGACAAGAGCAGTGGAAATAAAAGAAATAAAAGGAGAAAATCTTATCACTGAGAATTGTGGCCCTGGGTATGTCCCCATAGGAAATTGTAGCCTGTATTGGCATTAATGGGTTGTCAAAGAAACATCAAGCCATGAACTATACTCAAGGTGGTCTTGGACTGGTAATGCCCCCAAGCAGCCGGCAGAAGCAAATGCAGATCCTTCTGGAAGAAACTACTTTCATGTTCAGCCTAAAAAAATGCCCACAAATAATTCTGCAACGAGACATACACTCCACCTCAGTTTAAAGAAAAACAGTAAAATATTTGAACAACACATTAAATAAATTTGACCTAATAGACTACGTAGAAAATATTAAAATCCACAACTATATTATGCACATTCTCTTCAGGCACATCTGGAACATTCTAAAACTTCGACAACACCTTGGGCCAAAAGCAAGTCTAAACATATTTCAAAGTATTACAGTCAGCTCACTGCAATAAGGAGAAATCAATAGGAAAAATACAACTAACGCAGTCCCGTGTATTTTGCTTTTATATTTTTTCATCACTTAACTTTATTATTTTTATTTTTTTAAGTAGGCTCTGTGCCCAATGTGGGGCTCGTACTCATGACCCTGTGATCAAGAGTCACACACTCTACTGACTGAGCCAGCCCAGCACCCCTCACCACTTAACTTTAATTGAAAATGTAGACATAAAAATATGGCACAAGTCTTACATTCTTCTTGATTTCTTCATTTTTCCATTGAGTTACAACACGGAAACAGTAATGTATAAAGTGCACTAATCTTTGGTATCTGGCTTTATTTTTTTATTTTTAGAATTAACATATAGTAAAATCGATTCTTTGGTATATAGGTCTGTGAATTTTATACCGTTTGTAAATTCATATAACCACGAGCACAATCAAAATACAGAATTGTTCCATCACCCCACCTTTAACCCCCAGCAACCTCTGACCCATTCTCCATTTTTACAGTTTTAGTTTTGTGTTTTTAAGAACATCATTAAAGTATAAAAATAAATACATGCAGGCTGTAACCTTTAGAGATTGGCTTTCTTCATTCAGCATAAATTCCTCCAGATCCATCTAAATATTGTATCAATAGTTCATTCCTTTTTATTGTGGAAGAATATTCCATGATACGGATGTACCACAGTTTGTTTAATCATTTACTTGTTGAAAGACATGGGGTTTTGCTTCCAGTTTGGGCTGTTATTAATAGAGTCTCTATAAACATCCATATACAGGTTTTTGTGTGGATATACATTTTCTTTTCTCTGGGCCAAATGCCCATGAATGTGATTACTAGGCTGTATGTTTAATGTATATTTAATTTCATGAGAAAATGTCAAACTAATTTCTAGAGGGTCAGTAATATTTTAAATTCTCACCAGCAATGTATGAGTGATTTGCCAGCACTTGGTATTTTCAATATGTTTTAAAAATTTTTGTTTTGAAATAATTTTATTTTTATTTTTAAACAGGCATTTAATTAATTAATTAATTAATTGGTAAGTAAGTAAGCTCCATGCCCAACATGGGGCTTGAACTCATAACCCTGAGCTCAAGAGTCGCATGTTCTACCAACTTTTGCCATGTCTCATAACTTCTCTCCTAACCCCATCATGAAAATTTTCTCCTATGTTATCTACTAGAAGTTTTATGGTCTTAACATTATATATTTAAATGTATTATCCATTTGAGGATAATAAGCTATGAAGTTTAGATTGAGATTTTATTTTTTTGTCTATGGATGTCCAATTGCGTCAGCACCATTTGTTGAAAAGACTATCCTTCGTCCATTGAATACTTGTGTTTCTTTGTTAAAAGTCAGTTGGTCATACTTCTGTATGTCTATTTCTGGGTTCTCTATTCTGTTCCATCAATCTACATATTTATTCCTCTGCCAGTACCATGCTGTCTTGAGTATTGTAGCATTATGGTAAGTCTTCAAATCAGGTAGAATGATTCCTCCACTTTGCTATTCTTTATAAAAAATTGTTTTGGCTCTTCTAGCTTTTACATTTCCATATATATTTTAAAATCCTTTTGTCTGTAATCTACAAAATGATCCCACTAGGATTTTGATGGGATTTGGGTTAAACCTGTATATCAGTTTGGGGAGCACTGACATCTTTACTATGTAGAGTTTTCCACTCCATGAACATAGTGTGTCTCTCCATTTATTTAGGTTTTTAAATTTCTTTTATTAGCATTTGGTAGTTCTAAAAATATTTAGTGCATTTTTATTGGATTTATATGTAAGTATAAAAAAAGACCAGGGTAATGAAGGTGGGGGTTGTAATTTCAAGTAGGTTAATCAAGGTAATATTTGAGAAAGGACACAAGGGAGTTAGTCATGCCAATATCTAGGAGAAGGTCATTCCTGGTAGTGCAAAAACCTTACCAGCGCAAAAGCTCTAAGGCAGGACTATTCTAGGTGTGGCAATAGTAAGGAGGCTAGTTGATGGGTAGGGCAAATGAAGGGGAGAGTAGTGGGAGAGGCAAGCAGAGAAAGAATGGAGGGACAAGGCTGTATAGGACCTTCTAGTTCGGGCCTTACACAAGACTTTGGCTTTTATGCTGAGTGACTTGCTGAGCTACTGGAGGGATCTGTGCAGAGGAAGGCCATGAGCTGACTTTGGTTTTAAGAGGACCCCTGTGGTAGCTGTGTTGAGAACAGACTGTAAGTGATACAGGATGGCAGAAGTGAGACCACTTTTGGAGGCTCGGGCAGTAAACCAGAAGTTGTTGGGTTCTGAAGAGTTGGCTCACTCAATAAATGAGCACTGACCAATGGGGAGGGCTGTAGGAAGTCGTCAATGATGCCACCAAAACTCAGGTAATGAGCTGGAAAGTGACAACTATGAAACCAAGTTTGGAAAGGAAAAGAACATTACAACAGCATGAATAACCATCTAATTACAAGTGTTAAAACCTAATTAGTATTCAGTTTATAACACCTAAGGTGCAAACAGCAGTGTGTGGGAAGTGTAGGATGCTGTCGGACCCATCCTCTTTGCTTGGACGAACGGCAGAGTCTCTGTTGTCTGCAGTGGGTCTCCACAGAAATTTGTATGGCATATCTATTAGCTTTCAAAAAAGTTATAAGGACTCGGTATTAGAAATTAGGCAATTAATTCAGCTGAAATCATACTGCATCATAGGTTTACTCCTTGAGAAGACCAAAACTTGAATTAAACTGAGTCAATCCTGTTAATTTGAGAAGCCAAGCAGAAATTTACTTAGCTTTGTTTCTGCTACTCAGACGATGATATGTGACCCCAAATCACACCTCCAGTTTTTGATGTGTGCATTCATAAATGCTTGTCATTGGGCCTGATATAATTAAATGGATTTTGAAATGTTTTTCGAGGTACATTGCCCCTCCATCTTCAGAGTAGTATGACCATTATACCGTAGATCCTCATTAGGCAAAGGCTTACAAATCTTCAGTGACTTCATAAGGATGGATTATAAAATTAAATCAGGGTTTTTAATGTTGAAACTTATGAGCTGTAATTTTATTAGGGCATATTTTTCTTCCTCCGACTGCACACATCTGCAAATAGCTTATACTCTTTGTGTAATCCCAGTACTAGTTATAGACTATTTACTTGTTTTAAGAAGTAATTTAGACTGGAATGAATAATTGTGCCTTAATAGATGTAAAATATGTTGAACTTATCCCTGTGATTAGTTCATCATTTTCAGGAGGGGGAGAGAATTATCCACAAGGTGACTTAAAACCTAGTGGAAGCCTCCTGAAATAATGAAATAATAAATGTGAATTCTTTAGCTTTTTATGGAATCACTGGGTAATGTCATCTTAGAGGAAGAAGGACACTTGGCTGTTATCTAGACCCGTATCTTCCAAAGGAACAAATTCTTTCTCCAGACTCCCTAAGATTTGGTCATCAAGCCTCTGCTTGGACATCTTCATTAATGGGGAGCTCCACTACATATTGGAACAACCTAGTCTCATCAAATCTGTCTCCCAAGCCCTTCGGCCTACTGGTCTCATTGGAATAAATCAGAGGTGGTCTACTCGCTCTTCCACTTGAGAACCCTTCAAATACTCAAAGCCCACTGTCCCTGACCTCTAGACCTTTCCCCAAGCTGTTTGCCTTCCTATGGATGTATGTATGTTTCTTCCTCAGTACTGACATCCTTGGCTTTGAATACCAGAGATACTTTGGTAGCTCAGGTGGACTTTCCTAGAGCTTCCCGAGGGTTCTGTCTCAGAAGATCATTTGCCTTAATAAGAAAAAATCTCCACAATGTTTCTAGGTCTGTGTGGGCTAGAAGGGGAAGGAAGCCAACAATCTGGAAGCCAAGCTAGCTCAGAGTCATGCAGGATACCCATCAAGTGTGGACAGGAGATCAAAGAATGTAAATATAGTAAAATCTTTGGGTTCCCCTACACAGGTATAACCCTCCTCCCCGGGTACAATCACACAAATGTATTTGCTGGAATTTTCTGAAACCTTGGCATCCATTCTGTCTCCCCATCCTGTAGCTAATTGCTAGCAGTTACATTTCATAGTAGTGAATTAGGCAACTAAATGTCCTATTTGATTAATAAGGTGATATAACTGGCCCACAAATAGTTAGGGTAAGGTTACCTCAGACTTCTCAGGGGCTGAACTGGATCAATTAATCAATCATTTGATCCACCATTCACTGACTGACTCTCAGAAATAAATGCTAATTTGCTTGGTTTGGGTTTATTAATAACAGCTAGTATTTATTTATTGCTTAGTATGTGGAAGACAATGTGTTAAGCATTAGGTCATCTAATCCTCATAACAACTTTATTAGGGAAGTTTCATCATCCACATTTTACAGGTTAAAAACTGAATGTTCAGAGAGGTCAAGCAACTTGCCCTGGGTCACACAGCCAATAAATGAACAGAGACAATTCAAATCTTAATCAGTCTCACTGCAAAAGCCTAAAGTCTTGATCTTTGCATTATTCTGTAGTGGTCTATGGAATACAGCTCTATAGTTGTAACATCAGATTTAAGGCATATCATGCAAATCTGTGGCAAGGGTAGAGGTAGAGTTCTGGTGAGAAAATTGAATGCTGGACCATTCTAGCAGAGATGTTGTCAGTTTATTACTAAATATACCTCTATTTTCACCCTCAGTATCATCATCCAGGACCTGCTGGGTATCCTTTCCACTCCCATCCCCCATTCCTGGATCTTGTCCTTCACAAAAACATTCTCTCTGGATTCTGAAATGTGAAATATATGATGGGGTAAACAAATTCCTCCTAGTATGTGAACAAGAGAAGGCTAGAGCACATACGACTCAGCATCTTCCTTATCCTCCCTAGTAACATGTTCTTACTTAATGGCAGAGTTCTGGATGCACACCTCTGTGTTAGATATTTAACCTTGAACAATGATTAAAATCCTGGGGTTTCAGGTCAGGGAAACTCCCCAGCAAGCAGGGGGAGGAGATCCGTTGGATCAGATATGACCTTGGGAGCCTTCATTGATTACAGCTTTTTTTTAAATTTTATTTTATTATGTTATGTTAATCACCATACATTACATCATTGGTTTTTGATGCAGTGTTCCATGATTCACTGTTTGCATATAACACCCAGTGCTCCATGCAGAACGGGCCCGCCTTAATACCCATCACCGGGCTAACCCATCCCCCCACCCGCCTCCCCTCTAAAACCCTCAGTTTGTTTCTCAGAGTCCATAGGCTTTCATGGTTCGTCTCCCCCTCCAATTTCCTCCCCTTCATTTTCCCCTTCTTACTATCTTCTTTTTTATATACAAATAAACATATAATGTATTATTTGTTTCACATGTACAGGTCTATGATTCATCAGTCTTACACAATTCACAGCGCTCACCATAGCACATACCCTCCCCAATGTCTATCACCCAGCCACCCCATCCCTCCCATCCCCCACCACTCCAGCAACCCTCAGTTTGTTTCCTGAGACTAAGAATTCCTCATATCAGTGAGATCATATGATACATGTCTTTCTCTGATTGACTTATTTCGCTTAGCATAATACCCTCTAGTTCCATCCACGTCGTTGCAAATGACAAGATTTCGGTTTTTTTGATGGCTGCATAATATTCCATTGTGTATATATACCACATCTTCTTTATCCATTCATCTGTCGATGGACAGCTTGGCTCTTTCCACAGTTTGGCTATTGTGGACATTGCTGCTATAAACATTGGGGTGCACATACCTCTTCGGATCACTACATTTTTGTCTTCGGGGTAAATACCCAGTAGTGCAATTGCTGGGTCGTAGGGTAACTCTATTTTCAACTTTTTGAGGAACCTCCATACTGTTTTCCAGAGTGGCTGCACCAGCTTGCATTCCCACCAACAGTGTAGGAAGGTTCCCTTTTCTCCACATCCTCGCCAAGATCTGTCATTTCCTGACTTGTTAATTTTAGCCATTCTGACTGGTGTGAGGTGGTATCTCATTGAGGTTTTCATTTGGATTTCCCTGATGCCGAGCAATGTTGAACACTTTTTCATGTTTCTGTTGGCCATTTGGATGTCTTCTTTGGAAAAATGTCTCTTCATGTCTTCTGTCCATTTCTTGACTGGATCCTTTGTTCTTTGGGTGTTGAGTTTGAGAAGTCCTTTATAGATTTTGGATACTAGCCCTTTATCTGATATGTCATTTGCAAATATCCTCTCCCATTCTGTCGGTTGTCTTTTGGTTTTTGTCTTTTGGTTTCGTTGACTGTTTCCTTTGCTGCGAAAGAGCTTTTTGTCTTGATGAAGTCCTAATAGTTCATTTTTGCCCTTGCTTCCCTTGCCTTTGCTGATGTTTCTAGGAAGAAGTTGCTGTGGCTGAGGTTGAAGAGGTTGCTGCCTGTGTTCTCCTCTAGGATTTTGATGGACTGCTGTCTCACATTGAGGTCTTTCATCCATTTTGAGTCTATTTTTGTGTGTGGGTGTAAGGAAATGGTCCAGTTTCATTCTTCTGCTTGTGGCTATCCAATTTTCCCAACACCATTTGTTGAAGAGACTGTCTTTTTTCCATTGGACATTCTTTCCTGCTTTGTCAAAGATGAGTTGACCATAGAGTTGAGGGTCCATTTCTGGGCTCTCTATTCTGTTCCATTGATCTATGTGTCTGTTTTTGTGCCAGTACCATACTGTCTTCATGATGACAGCTTTGTAATAGAGCTTGAAGTCCAGAATTGTGATGCCACCAGCTTTGCTTTTCTTTTTCAACATTCTTCTGGCTATTCGGGGTCTTTTCTGGTTCCATACAAATTCTAGGATTATTTGTTCCATTTCTTTGCAAAAAGTGGATGGTATTTTGATAGGGATTGCATTGAATGTGTAGATTGCTCTAGGTAGCATTGACATCTTCACAGTATTTGTTCTTCCAATCCATGACCATGGGACCTTTTTCCATTTCTTTGTGTCTTCCTCAATTTCTTTCATGAGTATTATATAGTTTTCTGAGTACAGATTCTTTGCCTCTTTGGTTAGATTTATTCCTAGGTATCATGGTTTTGGGTGTAATTGTAAATGGGATTGACTCCTTAATTTCTCTTTCTTCTGTCTTGTTGTTGGTGTATAGGAAAGCCACTGACTTCTGTGCATTGATTTTATATCCTGCCACTTTACTGAATTCCTGTATGAGTTCTAGCAGTTTTGGGGTGGAGTCTTTGGGTTTTCCACATAAAATATCATATCATATGCAAAGAGTGAGAGTTTGACTTCTTCTTTGCCAACTTGGATGCCTTTTATTTCTTTTTGTTGTCTGACTGCTGTGGCTAGGACTTCTAATACTATGTTGAATAGCAGTGGTGACAGCGGACATCCCTGCCGTGTTCCTGACCTTAGGGGGAAAGCTCTCAGTTTTTCCCCATTGAGAATGATATTCGCTGTGGGTTTTTCATAGATGGCTTTTATGATATTGAGGTATGTACCCACTATCCCTACACTATGAAGAGTTTTAATCAAGAAAGGATGCTGTACTTTGTCAAATGCTTTTTCTGCAAGGATGCTGTACTTTGTCAAATGCTTTTTCTGCATCTATTGAGAGGATCATATGGTTCTTGTTCTTTCTTTTATTAATGTACTGTATCACATTGATTGATTTGCAGATGTTGAACCAACCTTCCAGCCCAGGTATAAATCCTACTTGGTCATGGTGAATAAGCCTTTTAATGTACTGTTGGATCCTATTGGCTAGTATTTTGGTGAGAATTTTTGCATCCATGTTCATCAGGGATATTGGTGTTTAATTCTCCTTTTTGACGGGGTCTTTGTCTGATTTTGGGATCAAGGTAATGCTGGCCTCATAAAATGAGTTTGGAATTTTTCCTTCCATTTCTATTTTTTGGAACAGTTTCAGAAGAATAGCTATTAATTCTACTTTAAATGTTTGGTAGAATTCCCCTGGGAAGCCATCTGGTCCTGGGCTCTTGTTTGTTGGGAGATTTTTGATGACTGCTTCAATTTCCTTAGTGGTTATAGGTCTGTTCAGGTTTTCTATTTCTTCCTGGTTCAGTTTTGGTAGTTGATACATCTCTCGGAATGCATCCATTTCTTCCAGATTATCTGATTTGCTGGCATATAGTTGCTCATAGTATGTTCTTATAATTGTTTGTATTTCTTTGGTGTTGGTTGTGATCTCTCCTCTTTCATTCATGATTTTATTTATTGGAGTCCTTTCTCTTTTCTTTTTGATAAGTCTGGCCAGGGGTTTATCAGTCTTGTTAATTCTTTCGAAGAACCAGCTCCTAGTTTCGTTGATCTGTTCTACTGTTCTTTCTGTTTCTATTTCATTGATTTCTGCTCTGATCTTTATTATTTCACTTCTCCTGCTGAGTTTAGGCTTTATTTGTTGTTCTTTCTCCAGCTCCCTTAGGTGTAGGGTTAGGTTGTGTATTTGAGACCTTTCTTGTTTCTTGAGAAAGGCTTGTATTGCTATATACTCTGCTCTTAGGACTGCCTTTGCTGCATCCCAAAGATTTTGAATAGTTGTGTTTTCATTTTCATTGGTTTCCATGAATTTTTTTAATTCTTCTTTAATTTCCTGGTTGACCCATTCATTCTTTAGTAGGATGCTCTTTAGCCTCCATATATTTGAGTTCTTTCCGACTTTCCTCTTGTGATTGAGTTCTAGTTTCAAAGCATTGTGGTCCAAAAATATGCAGGGAATGATCCCAATCTTTTGGTACGGCTGAGACCCGATTTGTGACCTAGGATGTGATCTATTCTGGAGAATGTTCCATGGGCACTAGAGAAGAATGTGTATTCTGTTGCTTTGGGATGGAATGTTCTGAATATATCTGTGAAGTCCATTTGGTCCAGTGTGTCATTTAAAGTCTTTATTTCCTTGTTGATCTTTTGCTTAGATGATCTGTCCATTTCAGTGAGGGGAGTGTTAAAGTCCCCCACTATTATTGTATTGTTGTCAATGTGTTTCTTTGCTTTTGTTATTAATTGGCTTATATAATTGGCTGCTCCCATGTTAGGGGCATAGATATTTACAATTGTTAGAGCTTCTTGTTGGATAGACCCTTTAAGTATGATACAGTGTCCTTCCTCATCTCTTATTATAGTCTTTGGAATAAAATCTAATTTTCCTGATATAAGGATTGCCACCCCAGCCTTCTTTTGGTGTCCATTAGCATGGTAAATGGTTTTCCACCCCCTCACTTTCAATCTGGAGGTGTCTTTGGGTCTAAAATGAGTCTCTCGTAGACAGCATATCGATGGGTGTTGTTTTTTTATCCAATCTGATAGCCTGTGTCTTTTGATTGGGGCATTTAGCCCATTCACATTCAGGGTAACTATTGAAAGATATGAATTTAATGCCATTGTATTGCCTGTAAGGTGACTGTTACTGTATATTGTTTCTGTTCCTTTCTGGTCTATGTTGCTTTTAGGCTCTCTCTTTGCTTAGAGGACCCCTTTTAGTATTTCTTGTAGGGCTGGTTTCATGTTTGCAAATTCCTTTAGTTTTTGTTTGTCCTGGTAGCTTTTGATCTCTCCTTCTATTTTCAATGACAGTCTAGCTGGATATAGTATTCTTGGCTGCATATTTTTCTCATTTAGTGCTCTGAATATATCATGCCAGTCCTTTCTGGCCTGCCAGGTCTCTGTGGATAGGTCTGTTGGCAATCTGATGTTTCTACCATTGTAGGTTACAGATCTCTTCTCCCGACCTGCTTTCGGGATTTTCTCTTTGTCTCTGAGACTCGTAACTATTAGATGTCAGGGTGTTGACCTATTTTTATTGATTTTGAGGGGGGTTCTCTATGCCTCCTGGATTTTGATGCCTGTTTCCTTCCCCAAATTAGGGAAGTTCTCTGCTATAATTTGCTCCAATATACCTTCTGCCCCTCTCTCTCTTTCTTCTTCTTCTGGGATCCCAATTATTCTAATGTTGTTTCGTCTTATGGTATCACTTATCTCTCGAATTCTGCCCTCGTGATCCAGTAGTTGTTTATCTCTCTTTTTCTCAGCTTCTTTATTCTCCATCATTTGGTCTTCTATATCACTAATTCTCTTTTGCCTCATTTATCCTAGCAGTTAGAGCCTCCATTTTTGATTGCACCTCATTAATAACCTTTTTGATTTCGACTTGGTTAGATTTTAGTTCTTTTATTTCTCCAGAAAGGGTTTCTCTAATATCTTCCATGCTTTTTTCAAGCCGAGCTAGTATCTTTATAATCGTCATTCTGAACTCTAGTTCTGACATGTTACTAATGTCCATATTGATTAGGTCCCTGGCAGTTGGTACTGCCTCTTGGTCTTTTTTCTGAGGTGAGTTTTTCCATCTCATCATTTTGTCCAGAGAACAAATGAATGAGAGAACAAAATGCTAACAGGGTAACAATGACCCCAGAAAAATATACACTAAACAAATCAGAAGAGACTTGAAACCGGGGGAAAAGAAAGGGAAAGAAAGAAAAAAGAAAAAACAAAAAACAAAAGAATATGATCAAATATGATCAGGCTGGTGAATAGATCAGTGCCACATACTAGATTTGGGGTGTATTTTGGTCTGTTAGAAGAAAGTGCCTCCCAAAATTTTAAAGAAAGAAAATCTTATATATGTACAAAAATAAGGGTAAATATGATGAAGGGATAGAATATGACTGTAAAGATGAAAAGTATAAAAGATTTTATAAAAGTTATTAATAAGAAGTTGGTTGAAAAAAGAAAGAAGAGAAATTTTAAAAAAAGGGAGAGAATGTGATCAGGCAGGAGACTAGAACAAAGCCATATACTGGGGATTTAGGGTCTATTTTGGTCTGTTAGAAGAAACTGTATCCCAAAATTTTAAAGAGAGAACAACATATATATATATGTATATATATATATATATATATATATACATATATATACACCAAAAGTAAGGTTAACTACTATGAAGCAATAGAATATGACTCTAAAAATAAAAAATAAAATAGATTTTTAAAAAAGGGATTGATAAGATGTTGGTTGAAAAAGGGAAAAAGAAAAATTCAAAAGAAAAAGAAAAAAAAGAAAATTAAAAAAATTAACTTTGAAAGACTAAAGAATCATGGTAAAAAAGCCATGGATTCTATGTGCAGTATTCCCCTAGCACTGGAGTTCTGCCATTCTCAGTGGTCGGTAAACTTGGTCTTGGCTGGCTGTTCTCGCTGATCTTCTGGGGGAGGGGCCTGTTGCCGTGGTTCCCAAATGTCTTTGCCAGAGGCGGAATTGCCCCGCCCTTGCCCGGTCAGGGCTAAGTAGTCTGCTCGGGTTTGCTCTCTGGAGCTTTTGTTCCCTGCAAGCTTTCCGTTGGGCTTTGGAGGCTGAGGGTGAAAATGGCGGCCTCCCAGTCTCCGCCCGGAGGAGCCGAGAACTCGGGGCTCTGCTTCTCAGTGCACCCCCAGAGAAAAGCAGTCAGTCACTCCCATCTCCCCGGTCTCCAGCCGCACTCCGTGCTCACCCGGCCTGTGACCGAGCATTTCTATCTCTGGCCCCCGACCCCGTGTGGAGTCTCCAAACCCAGCAGATCCCTGTGGTGCACTCCTGCGCCGCTCCTCCCAGGGAGGAAGGTGAGTCTCCCCGGATCTGCCGCTTGTTGGGTCCCTGCTGGAGGAGCAGTGGCCCGACTGTGCCGCGGATCACGGTTTATGGCAACCCCGAGCTGAGAGCCCGTGCCTGGGCTCCGTCTCTGCAGCCAGCTTCCCCGCTCCGATACCTGGGAGCTCTGCCGCACTCAGGCACCCCCGGTCTTTCTGTGACCCCGAGGGTCCTGAGACCACACTGTCCCGGAGGGTTCCACCCCCCGCTTAGCCACTGGAGCGACGTCCCTCAGCGGAGCAGACTTCTACAAGTTCCGATTTTGGGCCCCGCGGCTCTATCACTTGCCAGTAGTGGCCGACAGAGGCCCCCTCCCCTGCTGTCTATCCTCCCGAATATCATCTCGGATTCACTTCTCCGCACGTCCTACCTTCCAGAAAGTGGTCGCTTTTCTGTTCAGAGAGTTGTTGCTATTCTTTTCTTCGATCTCCTGTTGAGTTCGTAGGTGTTCAGAATGGTTTGATCCCTATCCAGCTGACTTCCTGGGACCAGACGAAATTTAGGTCTCCTACTCCTCCGCCATCTTGCTCCTCCAAGGATTACAGCTTTGTGTAGAGCTAATTCTCTGGATAACTGATGAAAGTCATCAGTTAAGAACTCTGATATCACATCCACTTTGCATAAGAACATACACTTCTCGGTGGCTCAGTTGGTTGAGTGTCTGGCTCTTGATTTAGGCTCAGGTCATAATTTCAGGACTCTGGGATTGAGCTCAGAGTCAGGGTCTGCACTCAGTGGGGAGTCTGCTTGAGATTCTCTTCCTCCCTCCCTCTCTCTCTAAAATAAATAAAATCTTAAGAAAAAGAACATACACTTCATGGGCAGAGTTTGGGCAATGTTTTCATCTGTGGAAAAGCCACTGATCAAGCCACTTAATGAGGTTAATCAGGTTCTTCGGTTTCCTAACACAAAATGTTATACTGAATAATAAAGCTAGCTTTTTCGGCTGCAAAATAAAAGATAAGGTTGTGCGTGTGTGTTTAAATACATTTCAGATAATAGCCAGATTACAATCACAAAATTCTAGGGTCTATTGGCTATAAAGTGATATACTAAATATTGCTTTCCAATTTTTAGTTGTAATGTGTGAAATAGATAAGCACATCCTTTTATCAACAGCAATAGGAAATGCAAATCTATTGGAATAGTGATGTGAGCTATTTGGTGTTAATGAAGAGAGAAATTTTTAAAGGAAATAATAGGTGTGTGGGACTCCTTATCACTAAAGATCAGTTTCAGAAGTTAGAGGTTGTTTTTTGCTATTGACTCCATGTGGATAACTGTCTTCTAGGAGTTGCTCTTATGTTGTTCCAAAGTGAGCAAAGGGGGGAGTGTAGAAACTAGGAATCTAAAGAAGCAGAGCAATATAAAAATGATAAATCAAGTGAGGTATATGTGGAATTAATTTAGCAAACAACAAATGCTTTAGTTTGAATGTCCAGTCTGCACAGTGGTTATCTATAGTCTATTATGAATAGTATAGCATAATTAAAGCTTCACCCTAGTGTTCTTGAAAAATGGTATAGCTGGGGCGCCTGGGTGGCTCAGTCAGTTAAGCATCCGACTGGTGCCTTTGGTTTGGGTCATGATCTCAAGGTTGTGGGATGGAGCCCTGAATCGGGCTCCAGGCTCTGCAGTGAGTCTGCTTGAGATTCTCGCCCTCTGCCCCTCCCCCTACTGGCACACACTCTCTGTCTCTGTCTCTCAAATAAATAAGTAAATCTCTAAAAAGAAAAGGAAAAAGAAAAGTGGTATAGTTACCCATTTGGGGTACCCATCCAGAGTAGATTAGTTTTAGCATTCCATTCTTAAGATAAGCAAAAGAGCCAAAATAATTTTTGTTCAATGGGAGACTGACTTTGTTCCTTAAGGCAAGCCAAAGCAATAGTGTCCATATTCGTTTCCCAGGGTTGTTGTAACAA
This sequence comes from Neomonachus schauinslandi, assembly GCF_002201575.2. NCBI lineage: Eukaryota > Metazoa > Chordata > Mammalia > Carnivora > Phocidae > Neomonachus > Neomonachus schauinslandi. The sequence goes on along the minus strand of NC_058419.1, from coordinate 5,758,015 downwards.
ACTGCCACAAACGTGGTGACTTTACACAACAGAAATGTATTGTCTCCCACTTCTGGAGGCTAGAAGTCTGAAATCAAGGTGTTGGCAGGGCTGTGCTCCTCTGAAGGCACTAGGGGAAGAAAAACACCTGCCTCTTCCAGCTTCCGGTGGGGCCAGCATCTTTGGCTTGCAGATACATCATGCCAACCTCTGTCTCCACCTTCCCATGGCCTTCTCTTCTGTGTGCCTGCATCTCTGTGTCTACATTCCCTTCTTCTTATAAAGGATACCAGTCATTGGATTAGGGGCCACACGAATGCAATAGGGCCCCATCTTCAATTGGTTATGTCCGCAGAGACTCTATTTCCAAATGAGGTCACCTTCATAGGTATGAGGGGTTAAGACTTCACCTGCCTTTCGGAGAGACACAGTTTAATCCATAGCAGTAGCCTATACAATCGCTCTATTTTTGAAAATCTCTTTATTCAAGAAAGCGATTCCAATGAACTGCATTTCAAGAGTGGAATCTCTGCAAGATGGACTTTGGAAACTTGAATGAGAAATTAACAAAAGGCAGAACCAAGAACTGGAAGACTCTCTCCTAACCCTGAGAAGCCCTCTTCCCACCCACCACCTCTGCTGCCCAGGGTACCTCTTAGGGCTTGTGGAGGCGGGGGGAGGGGTATCTTCTGAGTGACTGCACACTCCAGCCCTAAGCTTCACCTGATCCCCATTTCTCACAGTATCCCTGGTTAAGAGCACAGGGCCTAGAGCCTGATGGTTTAGGTTTAAATTTCAGCACCCTGCTTCTGAACTGTGTGTCCCTCAGTACCAACTACCAGGCAAATGGGAGGGGCTGCCACAATTCCTTTAATTGAGTTTCTTACAGTGAAGTTGTTTAGTGACTTCTATCATGCAGTGTCAAACTCACTGCTCCAACTCTATTATCTTTGGGACACTTTATTTTTTTATGGTTTCATCAAAAGAAAAATATACTTCCTGATGCATTCCCTTCTTTTATTCGTATACAACTGGATGCCTAGCTCTCTATTCTGAACCTACTGCTCAACGTGGGGTCTGGCCCATTGACCTTTCCAGTCTAGTGGAAATGAGCACAAAAATATTTTCTGGGAGTTCTTTTTTCTAAATATTATTTTTGACAAGTGCTGGGTATTTTAACTGATCTTTGACTTCAACCCTGGCTGTCTTATCTTTTATGTCCTCCTTTACTTTTGTGGATGCGTTTGGGTAATTATTCTGAAAAGAATGTCAAAACACAGCAAATGGTTTAGAATAACTCTGTTTATATCCCTTAGAGTGAGAGGGGAAAGGTCTTGGGAGAGAATTAATAATGTCCTATAGCTGCTTGCAGGGGACATCAAACAAATTGATAGTGATCTTGTTTGTACTGTAAGATAGTACTGAAATTCATAAAGATGAACTAAAGCTGCAGAGCCAAAGGCCTGGACCAGATGGAGAGGGTGTTTCTGTGTGGGTCTGGGTTGCTCATTAGCGTAGGAAGGAAAATCAGAGACAAGATGGGTGGTCAGTAAGCCCATTGGAGAAATGTCTTTATGGGTGCAATGAGGGTATGATTATTTATAGCCAGCAGCAGAGTATATTTGCTTTTGTCTACATTGTGAAATTACTCAGAACAATTTTGAGAATCACTGGCTTCCATCTGCATCTCAAGGGAATCCTTCCAGGCCACTTTGAAAGGAGCTTTATCTTTTTCTTCTCCCAGGTCACTGAGTATTAATGGGACAAATCATCACTCCATGGCACCAGCATGTGTAGCAGGAAAGAGCAAGTTGCCCTTTAATAAAACTAGAAAACAGCAATATTTTTTCAGAAGAAATCGCAATTTTCATTTTTAATGTGTTCTGATAAAGTCGCAGAAGATTCCGGGCTTTCTTTGCTGCTCTCAGGTCAGTAGGGGTCCTTGACTATTATTTCCAGGCCTTCAGTCGAGCCCTCCTCCACCTCCTGGCCTCCCAAAGAACCCAATCCACACCCAGGGAATTCCATTTCACTTATAAAGCACAACGTGCAATGAAGGCATGACCTCTAGGGCGGGAAGTGGCATGAATGTACCTGCAGCTCATTGTAGATATTCTAGGAGGAAAATAGTTCCCATTTCCAAACAAAACTTGTACCCAGGAAAGGGCAAAAATTTCCAGAGCTCCAGGTAGGAAGGCAGGTGGCCAGGGTTTCTGCCCCAGCTCTCCCCCTGATTCCCTGTGTGGCCGTGAGCAGGCGGGTCTCAGTGTTTCCATCTCGAACATGGTCAGGTTGGACTATGTGAAATCTAAGGGGCTTTTCTTGCCCTGAAGCTGCCGTGCTTCCCAACACTCTGCAGCTGGTGTCCCCGTGTGGCTCCTTGGACCCATCTCTGTGGTCAGGATCTTCCCCACCCTGTTTCGGACCAGCTCTGTTTCTTCCCCTCTGTTTCTGCTCCTTCCCTTTCTCATCATTTTGCCTTTTCTCTTTCTTTTTGCTGATCCATCTTATCTTTCCCCTCGGCCCAAATTAGGCACATGTAAATTTCCTTTGGGCTCTGCTTAATGTGCAGGTGGCATTTGGCTCTAACAAGCCTGTCAACCTCTGTTCTGTAGACGAAGCAGACTTTTTATTTCAAATCAAGTTTTAAAATGTATTCAGGGGACTCTTCATACCACTAGAGGAGGATGAAGCGTCCTAAAGATACTGCAGAAGCCCTGTTTTCAATCTAGCGCTCGGGGGCCCCTTCACGAGGCTGCTGACATCATGTCTACAGTCCGCAGTCTCCCTAACCTCAAGCACCCCGCCCCCCAACTTCAGGGAGTTTCCCAGGGCTGGAGAGACAGGCTGATTTTATGGGACTCTTCTCTGAAAGCAAGATACTCTAACTGCAAAAATACAGACGTTGGTCTGGAAGCTGTATGGAGCCTGTCTGCCTCGGGAGCCACTGAGACATGGTCACGAGGGGCGTCCCCATAAGCTGGCCCTCACAGCCTTGTTGGAGCCACTACTATGAAGAATTTGCAATCCTCCCCCTCCCCCGAGCAAATAGAGCTCTGATTTGTTTCATTGTTTGTAGAGCAGACTTTCGTAGCCTTTTAGGTTTTCAACAATCACAAAATACTCTCTCCGCTCTGATGTGGGACCTTGGAAATGAATAGAAGCTAACATGTATTTGCCAGGCACTCAGTGGCCCCTGGCCACCACTCCACCGGGTAGACACTGTGATTATCAGCCCTACCCTGCGGCCGAGGAAGTCGCAGCATGGCGATGTATGCGATTTATACAGCATGTCCAGCTAAGAAGGAGTTGGACTGGGTGTCAAACGCAGGTAGCCTGGGCAAAAGGATTGACATGCAACCACCATGCCTTACTCACGTGTGCTTTCTCATAGGGCCACACCTGGGCAGTGCCCGTCTGGGGCCAGAGACCATGTCCTCAGCTACCACGTCCTGCTGGGGCATGGCGGAGACAGGAAGGGGCTCAGCCATGCTCTGCCCTCTCTCTCTTGATTCTGTTGTTGCAATAATTGAAGTGTCAGGGGCACCTGGGTGGCTCAGTTGGTTAAGCGTCTGACTCCCGATTTCGGCTCAGGTCATGATCTCAGGGTCCTAGGATCCAGCCTCACATGGGGCTCCATGCTCAGCAGGGAGTCTGCTTAAGATCCTCTCTCTCCCTCTGCCCCTACCCCCACCCCTGCTCGTGCTCTCACATGCTCGCTCTCTCTCTCACATTAATAAATCAATCTTTTTTTAAAAAAATAAAGAATTGAAGTGTGGGGAAAATTCTGTGAACGCAGCCACCAGCGGCAGGTTGCCAGGCTTTGGAACGTCACTTTGTAAAGCAGAAGCCTGAAAGTAAATGCATACTTTGAGAATTACAGAACTGCCAAACTAAAATGGCAGGTAAATTGTGATACCTAAAACCTGGGCTTGAGGCAGAAACCAAGGGGGGCGGGGGGAAGCAGGGAACTCAGTCAAATAGATTTTTAGCATTCATACAATAAACTATCTAATAAACTTGGCAATTGTCATAATATTTGGTTTCATTGAGAACACAGCCTGTTAGCAATAGGGAATAACTTAATCTGTTAATTAAATACAAAATTCAGTTCTCATAAAAACATCATAATTAGCCTTTTCTTACCTTAGGATATCTGCATCAGCAAATACGGGAGACTGTTTTTCCCTTCTAGATGATTTTCTCGCAATTAGGGTATGCTACTATCCAGCGACAGCAGATGACTCAGTTAAATTCGTGTTGCTTGAACTACAAAAGATTCATATATTATAAGCATGAGCCTTGCTGTGAATTTCCACTGCTTTAAACTCAGCTAAACCCTGCCCCCTCCCCGCTCCCACTCAAAAAACACCTCCTTTTAACAGTTTTAAGAAAACAAATCAGCTAACCATTAATTGGTAAAGTTGATCATTGTATGGAATGAGATCAAAGGGACAAACACTTGAAGATGTGGATAATCATAAGCATCTGTGCAGGTCGGATGGTAAAGTGGTTAGGTACCCAGGGACTCTGAAGGACCTGGTTTCACAATCCAGCTCTTTTATGTGTTTAGCCACAGGATCATCGGTAGGCCAATTATTTAACATCTCAAAGCCTCCTTCTCTTGTCTGGAGTTGATTATGTGTACCTATTGTAGTTTCATTGTTGTGAAGATTAAGCAAGATAGTATGAATGAGAGGCTTGGCCCAGGGCCATGGCCACCTCATGCTCCAGTCACAGAACTACCTTGGCCCAGCTGTGCCCTTTGCCTTCTCCTGGCTTACCCGTACATGTCCTCTAGGCATGCGTTCAGAAGTCACCTTCCTTAAGAAGTCTTCCTTACTGTTAATTGTGTTAAGTGTGATGGAGGTTATGTTTTTTTTTTAAGTCCTTATAATAAGTTACAGAAGCATAAGAAAGTATTTGTAGGTGAAATGATAGAATGTCCGTGATATGGTTTGAAGTACTTCAGGAAGAAAACAAGGGGAAGGGAATGAAGGAAAGAAGCTGGGCTATGGGTATACAGGGGTTTTGTGTACATTTCCTTTTACTTTGGGATACATTTACCATTTTCCATAAAAAGCAAACAAGTCTTCCTTGACCTCCCTCCTCCACTGGATTAGGTGTTTTTCTTAGATACTCCTTAACAGCACCATTCTCTTATCCCTTAACTGCTCTCCAAATCACCTGGTTCCTGGATAGTCTCCACTATTAGACCATGAACTCCTTCAGGGCGGAGACCTCCACATTATTGCTGTATGTGCCTGGCACAAAACATCAAAATGTAGAAAGATGGCTTGGGAGCAAATTATCCATTGAATTGAATATACATTTTGTTTGGAATATCTCTTTTATGTTTTGAAGCCTCCTCCTCCTTTCAGGACCCTCCCAAGGTAATTTTAGGAGCTGGTAACCCTCTCCTATTTCAGCCACTTGCTTTGAGAATTAATTAAAGAAAAAAGCCATTATAACACATCTTGCACTAGGAATCGAAAACTCTCCACCACCAGTTGTCTTTAATTAGAAGGAGGTGATTTTCCACTTTACTCAAAGAATGAAACATCCACCTCCTCCCAACAGCTTCAGGCTGCAACTTTGATTTAACACGTGTGTACAGAACACTTCCTTAACCGTTCCCCAGCAATGGCCATGGCCTCCAAAACCATCATTTTCTAGGTCGTCAATATAGACTGAAGGCACATTTATGACGGTGTTGGTGCTGCCTTATGGGTCTCCCACACGCCCACCTGCCTGGCCCTTTTAGATTATGTATAAAAGTAACAACATATATTTTTAGAACATACCGTATGTTCCTGAAGATCAAACTTCTGATGTTAGGATACGTTCCATTTAATCGCCAAAAGTCTGGAGTCCTATTTTGCCCATCTTGAAGCACTGAGGCCTTTCATTATCAAATAATTAGAAGCAAGTTAGTCATCCCTTCAGCAAATATCCATGAGGTGTTTACCACGCGTGCCAGGCCCTGTTCTAGGTGTTGGGAACACAGCAAAGGACAAACCACACAAAGGCCTCTGCCCTCATGGAGTTGACACCTTAGAAAGGTCCACTAGTCCCATTTTAGGGATGCAAACAACTAGTATTGGAAGTTCTTATTGGGGCTGCCGGTGAGAGTTATTCATTTCTCCCTTCTCATTTACTAGTCAAGGACCTTAGGTAGTCATTCTCCTCTCTCCCTCCTGCATCAGTGGTTTTCTTTTATCCGAGGGATCATTTCCATCAGCCTACACACATGTCATGGTTTCTCCCAATTACGGAAAAACCATTCGTCTCTAGCAAACCCCTGCTTTCTTTGCCCCTCTGTACAGTAAAAACTCCTAAGAAACATTGCCTTTACACATATGTCCACTTTCTCTCCTCTCATTCTCCACTCATATCAGCTGTTCCCTTCCACTGGAAAGGCTTTTGTCAAGGTCACTGATGACCTTCACTTTGTCCAACCCAATGATCAACTCCTAGTCTGCTGATTTTCCTCTTCCCTGACTAGCCATTCCTTCTCAGTCTCCTGTGCTGGTTCATCTCTTCCCTCCATCCTGTATCTTTACTCCACCTGCATTCCTCCCTGTGCTGCTGTCATCAAATCTCATGGCTTTATTTTTTTCTTAAAAATTTTATTTATTTATTTGACAGAGAGAGAGAGTGAGAACACGAGGGGGATGGGGAGCAGGAGAGGGAGAAGCAGGCTCCCCGCTGAGCAGGGAGCCCAATGTGGGGCTCAATTCCAGGACCCTGGGATCATGACCTGACCCAGAGGCAGATGCTTAACAGACTGAGCCACCCAGGCACCCTAAATCTCATGGCTTTAAAGACCATCTGTATGCCAACCACTCCTGAATATCTCTTTCCATGCTAGACCTCTCCCCTGAGCTCTGGGCTCACACATCCACCTGCCTGCTCAGTATTCCCACTTGGGTGTCTAGTAGACATCTTAAACTTCACATAATCCAAATTGACCTCCTGATCCTTCACTCCCCTCCAATGGCTTCCTATCTCCTTTAGAGTAAAACTCAAGTTTCTATAATCACCTGTAAGACTCTCTATGCTTGTTCCCTCTGCCTGGAATACCTTCCCCACAGATATCCTCATGGCTTCCTCTTGCCCTTCTTTCTGGTCTTTGCTCAAATGTCACCTTCTCAGTAAGACCTTCCCTGATAACCCTATTGAAAACTACAACCTGGGGCAATTGGGTGGCTCAGTCGGTTAAGCGTCCGACTCTTGATTTTGGCTCAGGTCATGATCTCAGGGTCCAGGATTGAGGCCTGCATCAGGCTCTGTGCTCAGCAGGAAGTCTTCTCTCTCTCTCTCTCTCTCTCTCTCTCTCTCTCTGCCCCTCCTCCCCTCCTCAAAGAAAGAAAGAAAGAAAGAAAGAAAGAAAGAAAGAAAACTGCAACCTTCCTCTGCCCCACACTCCCTATCCCCTTCATTTTTATCCATAGCTCTTGCCATAATGTAACATGCTACGTATTTTACTTGCTTGTGTTCTACTCCCCCCACCCACACACACACTGAGAATGTAAACACCAGAAGAGTCAGGGCTTTTTTCTTTTATCTGTTTTATTCATTGCTGAATCTCCAGTGCATAGAACAATGTCAGGCACATGGTAGGCACTCAGTAACTAATTATCGATTTCTTGAATGAATGAATGAATGAACACTTCTTAGCCAGGCACAGGAGATACAGTAATCAACAAGATATGGTTCTTACCCTGAGAAGCTCACAGTGTAAAGAGGAGAAATAGAAAAGTTAACAGAATTTCTATTCAATGTGTTAATTGCAATACTAGGGATGCATGCCAAGAGGGCTACAGGACCACACAATAGACACTAAGTAAATGCTTGGTAAATGTTGAATGAATGATTTCTGGTTAGTTTTATTAATAACAACAGAAATACTTTGCTTGAAACATTGACAGCCTCTTAACGACTCTTGTCCTTTTCAGCCCTTGGGGAATGACTGAAGCTAAAAGAGAGCCTGTTGATAGAACACTGTCCAGCTCTACCCTGCAAAACCTAAAGCACCAATCTTTGTTACTTGCTAAAATCACAAAGTGAAAATAGTGTTAAACTGAAAGCAAAAAACAAAAACATGCCAGGATACATAGTTCCTGAGAGAACTATAATAAGACTTATTACTCTGCATTAAGATGTAAATTACATAGTCTTTTGAGTCAATATTTGTCAATTTTATATTTCTTTTAGCCAAAGGTGAGTCAGTTTGAGGTGGGGAAAAGAGAAAATAACAGAAGCATGAGTTGCTGAAATGGAACCTTCCTCCTGCTGCTAAAACTTTGCACTGAAGCTGTGTCTGACAACAAAGCAATAGATGGAAAACTGAAAAATTGAGTCAACCAATTGTTCTGTCCACATGACATGTATTCTTTGACTTTTTTCCCCGCTGAATTGATATTGTGTATTTGTGGTTTGAAGGGTTGAAACTGGGCCAGTGGCAGGGAGGGTATCATGAGAAGCATTTGGCTTTTCTTGGTTGGTGGGAGCTTAGGAGTCAGCATAAACCATTCTGCAGCTATCCTAAACACGGTGTGCATATCAGGGTTCCCAATACTCCTATTTCACTTTTTTTCGCATCCTGAGAATAATATCCCTTGATCTGTACTAGAAACAGATGAAGTTTTAACAGGGGACATTGGTAGTTGGTACTGTGGGTTAAGGACACAGAGAATGAGAAAAGAGAACAAAGGCCAGTCTCATGGGAACCCCTTCATTGAAGGGGCCCATTAGAGAGAGGACGTGAAGAGAACAAGTCAGAGAAGATGGAAGAGTGGTTCATTTTAGTAGTCAAGGTAAGAAAGGATTTATGATAGAGGTGAGCAGCATCACATGTCTCCAAAATGTCAAATAAGATGAGGACTAGCCATAAGTTTGGATCAACCTAAATACCCACCAACCTATGAATAGATAAGCAAAAAGTGGTATATCCATGCAGAGGAATATTATTTAATCTTCAAAAGTAACAAAGCAGTGATCTGTGCTATAGTGTGAATCAACCTTGACAACATCATTCTAAGTGAAAGAAGGCAGTCACGAAAAGACCACATATTGTATGATCCTGTTTATATGAAATATATAGAATAGGCAAATCCTTAGAGACAGAAAGCAGGTTAGTGGTAGCCAGGGGCTGAGGGGGAAAGAGTAGTGACTGATTAATAGGTACAGGATCTCCTTTTAGGGTAATGGAGAATGTTCTGGACCCCGAGGCAGTGGTTGTATATGTGAATGTACTAAATGCCACTGAATTGTACAGTTTGAAATGATTAACTTTATGTTAATGTGAATTTCACCTCAATTGAAAAAATACAGTTAGGACTGAGAAGTGGTCATGGGATCAGAAACCAAACTCCAGTCAGTGGAGGCATGACTGACTGTTGAGAAAGGGGAATGCAAAGAGTATAGAGAAATCTTTCAAGAAGTAGCAAAACAGGGTTAAACTGGGAGGGTTAAAGGAGGGTGTCGTTCATTCACTGTTAGATGAGAGAGACCTGAGCCTCTGTATTGGCCAAGGACAAGGAACCAGTGGAGAGAGTGGGGTTGAGGATCCAGGGAGACGTTGGCTGTCTGGTGGAGCAAGGTCCCTGTGGAAGAGATGGTGATGGGAGCCAAAGCAAAGGCAAAGCAAAGGGGTGAGCCTTGAATAAATGACAGAACCATTCCTCCACTCATTTGGGAGGCAGGAGGAAAGGATGCCAGGGCAGATGAGAATGGCGAGAGGAAGCTGTGAACATTCCCATCTATTGGCATTGTCTCTATGAGATGGGAAGGAAGGGCAATACATAGAGGAATGATGAAGACTGGTCACTTGAAATGGTCCCATGTGGTTACTGGAAGCTGGCTGACTTCCTTTCCTGCAATTTTTAATGAGGGAACAAAGATTGGTCTCAGGAACCTTTCAATTTTATTTATTTCAATTGTCTAAAAATGGTCCTAGTTTTTCACCTTAAAACTCTTTATCCCCAACACACATGAGTTTAAGTTTTGAATTCTATTTGCCTAATGAGTAAATATAATGGTAATGATAAAAATAACAGTAAATTCAGCGAGTACTCCAATTGTAATAATCTGCAAGTACAGTGTCTGAGGCATCGAAAGTTCAACACCTTAGAGAGTTAATTAAGTCAAGTTAATTGGAAAATATCTAATCTCCAGATAGGTAACATGGTTGATTATCTTATTTATGCTTAAACAGAGTAACAGAGGTCATTACAAGACTTTTTAGAAGATTATTGATTGATATATAATTTCTTAATTAATTTTGATTGACAATATCTCTTGCTACTTGAATTTGCCCTCCTCTTCTTTGGAATCTCCTCAGCACAGTTGATTTATTGAAATCATGATGATTTAGCAAATGTTTTTTTTTTTTTTTTTGTATAACCTAGTTTTAACATAAAAAAATCCCCTGCCACTTGGCATTTTACTGTGACTCTCTACAAATCAAACATGTGTGGCATGCAGCCAAGGGCAGAACTGGGAAGAGGGAAGTTTCTGGGAGCATTGGAGGTACTAATGCATGGTTTAGTCTCCTTTGATCTTCCTAACCTTTTCCCACTCCCAAACTATGTGAAATAAACACACACCCTAGGTAAAAACCATGTGCTTGCTAGGCAAATGCAATTTCAAGGCAAGCCTACTAATCCCTCTTCCTAACCAGTCTGCAACCTTCAGGCTCCTGCTCCATAGAAATGCCAGCACAGGGGCGCCTGGGTGGCTCAGTCGGTTAAGCATTGACTCTTGGTTTTGGCTCAGCTCACGATCCCAGGGTTGTGAAATCGAGCCCCCCACCCCCAGTCAGGTTCCACACTCAGTGTGGAGTCTGCTTAAGACTCTCTCTTCTTCTCCCTCTGCCCCTACTCCCTCAAATAAATAAATAAATCTTAAAAAAAAAAAAAAGAGTGCCTGGGTGGCTCAGTCAGTTAAGCGTCTGCCTTCAGCTCAAGTCATGATCCCAGGGTCCTGGGATCAAGCCCCGCCTCAGGCTCCTTGCTCTGCGGAGAGCCTGCTTCTCCCTCTCACTCTGCCTGCCGCTCCCCCTGCTTTTGCTCTCTCTCTTTCTGACAAATAAATAAATAAATTCTTAAAAAAAAAAAAAGAAATGCTAGAGTCACTTCTGACCATTCTGCTTAAAGCAACCATTTCTAACAATGGAGCTGGAACTGACTGCTTTGTCACTGGAAGGCACTGCAAGCAGGAGAGAGCATCTGCTTGAGAGGCTGTAGAAGGAGTTTCTAGTTTGGATAGTTTAGACTAATGCGATCTTCTGGGTGCATTTAATGATAAATTCTTTCATTACAAGATCTACAATAAGGTTGAACCAAAGAGATCTTGAAATCATTCAAGTGTAACTATCTATGTATCTGTGTATATTTCACTGAGATTGCTGTGGCATAATATTACAACAATTAAAATACTTGTTTATCTAGGGGCGCCTGGCTGGCTCACTCAGTAGAGCACACAACTCTTGATCTCAGGGTTGCGAGTTCGAGCCCCGTGTTGGTATAGAGATTACTTAAAAATAAAATCTTAAAAAAAAAAAAAGATATTTGTTTATCTAGATCTCTCTGCTTCCTCCAAAATACTAATTATCATAAAATGCATTTCCTATCTTTCCTTACAACAGAGTAGTTTCTAAAAATATTCCCAAAATACATTCTAAAGGCAAATTAAGTTTCTTTTCTGCAATATCCCATATATTAACACTAAAGATTTCAGAGCACCTATCTGGAACACACCATGGGCTTTTGGAGAAAAGGAGCCCACGTGGATTCTAACTCACTTTAAAGTGTTTGTGTCCACATTTGCAAGTTACCTTCACCAAATGTCTGCTATTCTGACCATTTTAGAAGCATAAAAGATGGAGTCCAAATGATCAAATTGAAAAGAATGGAGAAAATTGACAATAATACATAAAGCAGCTGTGTTTAAAAGAAACCTTTGAGTATTCCCCACCTCATCACTGGCACAGCTGGAGGGGAAACTGCCGTAAATGAGCATGTTTTACATTTGGACAGTATAATGAATTTTCCCATAACACTTAAGCAATTAGCTAAGCATTGGTGTTTTGCATAGAATTTTGTCCTTGTTATAATAATTTCTTACATGTTTATATCACTTTAGGGTTTATGAACGTGCTTTGATGTATATCGTCTTACTTTAACAAGTTTCTGCGCCAGCCACTTGACGCACTCTGTGAGCCATCTCATTTAGCCCTCACGATGGTCGCAGATGGTAGGGCCCGTGATCGCAGTTTATAAACGAGCAGACTGAGGCATGGCTTGGGTCGGTGCCTTGGGCCTGCTGATGCAGTTAGGAAGCAGAGCCCAGCTTCTCACTCCAATCCAAGTGACCCAGAACCCACGCTCTTCAGCACCATGCTGTGTGGCCTCTGAATCTTGCTTTTCCTTTCTGCATGTTTTACCCCCTCTCTTGCTAACCTGTGATCCCTTTTTGTGCAAAAGCTCTATTGCAAGTCACTACAGAGGAGTAGTCATATAAGAAAGAAGTGCTGAGCACTGACAACCATTATTACAACAGTAATAACAGTAATTGCTAATATTTATTGGGCTCAGCTGACTATCTGGCACAGACTGGGGGGCTTGAGATTCCTTATCTCATTGAATGCCCACATCGTACCTGTGTTGCATTTTAACCTGACCCAGTTCTGGGAGGCTCATGGTGCTAGTGTCATTCTTCACTTTACAGATAAGACCTCAGGTTCCTTGAGCTTAAAGGACATGTCTAAGGTCACAGTGCTTAGCACTATGGATTCAAGAGTCCAGGTCATCTATCTTCTTGTCAGATACCCTAACTCTCTCCACTACACCTCACAAATACCAGCCCTTGGCCACTCTGCCCCACAGATGATACTCTATATTTGTTTTACCATTTTATTTCCACAATATGCACCAGTACTGCAGTAAAATTAATGTTTGTGTCCTTCTTTAGTGCTCCTTTATTCAAATTGCTTTATGCCCCAAGGATAAGCAAGTGATGGCCTCTCTGGGCATCTGTGTCTCTTTTTCATTTCGTCTTGTTCCTGACAACAAATTGAACTTCTGATGGGGATAGATAAGATTCTGACTCATTGAGCAGCAAGGCAAGAATGACTCAGTAGAATGAATGTGTTCTCTGGGCAGTCTACAGAAGTAATCTTAAGGAAGAAGAGTATTATCAAGAGAACTGTGTCTCTCCACAGGATAAGTGACGGAGTCAGTGCCCCAAAGCATATAACCCATTTTGTTCAGACTTCTGTGAGACATCGAGCTACTTTGCTTCCATTGTCTAGGAGGAAGCGAGCCTAGGGAACAGGAGAACTTGGTTCTAGACCCAGCTCTAGCCCTAAGCCTAAGTCTCTTCATTGGTGAAAGGAGGATGTTGTACTAAATCATCTCTGAATGAATGCCTTCCTTCAAAATGCCATGCTTCAAAAATAATGATGGCTGGGCGCCTGGGTGGCTCAGTCAGTTAAGCGACTGCCTTCGGCTCAGGTCATGATCCTGGAGTCCCGGGATCGAGTCCCACATCGGGCTCCCTGCTGAGCAGGGAGTCTGCTTCTCCCTCTGACCCTCCTCCCTCTCATGCTCTCTGTCTCTCATTCTCTCTCTCACAAATAAATAAAATCTAAAAATAAATAAATAAAATAAAATAATGACGGCTAAGTTTGGTAGAAGACTTTATGAACCACTTTTATGAACACCATCCCATTTGCTCATCATTACAAGCCTGCTAAGACGGTGTTTGTCTTTCCATTTTACAGATGAGGAAAGGACGAGGGCTCAAGAGCATAAGTGACTGTCCAAGGTCATACAGCTAGAAGTGGTGGAACTAGAACAAACTCAGGGCTCTTTGATCTTGAACTCCATCTTCTTTTTTACTATCACACATTTATATTTGCTTATTCTATGTCTGGGCAATTGTGCTAAACATTGTTCTGGATCTTACCAATTGATGTGACAGTCCCAACAGTTGATTCAGTTGTTTGCTTAGATATTTTTTTCTAAATGGCCAACCATTACCTTAATTTGCTGACTTCTAAGGTTGAGCAGAGTATGCTACCATTTTGTGGGAGAATAACCTTTTTAGAAAGTAAATAACCTCCTGAATAGAAGTTGATATTTACAAACATTTCCCTATATTTAGGGCTTAAACTTACTCAGAACTCAATAAATCTCAAAGAGACTTGCTCCTCCTGCAAGGCCAGCCAAGATCTGCTTCTGAACCTCTCACAACTTCTGCTTTCCACACAGAAGTCTGAGGTAGAGACTCTGATTAATATGTGGCCTATCATCCCTACCTTCTGACAGAGCCCTGGGAATTGCAGATGTAGCTAGAAAAACACCTAGATGGACTTTTGGCTGGGTTTCAGTAGGGTAATTCTCTCTTCTCAAAAGTAGAAAACATACAAGTTACTCCTTTTTATTACTTGGTGGGGACTTTCAGGATCTATGGTTTCAAATGGTCTTGTCAAGTTTGATTCAATAAACATGCATTGATCCCATAGACAGCAAGCTCTGTGCTAAGTGTGGGGAAGAAGAGAGATGAGGAGAGGGATGGTTCCTATTCTTAAGGAGCTTAGACCCAAGTAGGGAAGACAAGCAAATCAGTTATAACTCCACACAGGATGGAGTGAGCAATACATGAAAATATGAACCAGGCATGGGCTATGGAAACCCAGAGTATAGAATAAAGTAAATCTGACTTGGCGAGGGCAAGGAGTTGGGAGGGGTGGTGGAGAGCAGACTTGATGATCAAGTGATCAAGGAAGGCTTCATAGAGGAAGCAGCACTGGAACGATGACTTAAGGAAGGGTATGATTGTAAGAGATGGAGAACGGAAGAAACAGCATGGCAGGCTAAAGAAAAAACACATGTGGAACGTCACAGAGGCGCAGATGTGCATATCGAGATATAGATGGTCTTGAATTTCACACTTTATTCTGTAGGCAGTAGGGAAGTATTGTGGGGTTTTGAGCAGGAGACAGATGTGATTTGTCTAGGGTTTAAGAAAGAAACCTTAGGTGGCGGCATGAAAGGATGAATTAGTGGGCAAGGGAGATACAGGAAAAATTGGATGTAATCATGAGGTTATTATGACACTGATGATAAGATTCTGAGTGCCTAAGGAGTAGTGATGATGGAGATACAAACATGAGTGCAGTTCTTTCAGCATTTTTACACTGAAGAGGGAGAATTCAATCATTTGCTTGTGGGGGTGATGAAGAAAGATATCTAGGATGACTTTCAGGTTTGGGGCCTTGGGAAGTGGGTCAATGGCTCCCTTCCACCAATAAGTCAGTTAGTGGTGCAGTCAGTTAAGCATCCGACTCTTAGTTTTGGTTCAGGTTGTGGTCAGGGGGTTGTGAGATCAAGCCGCGCATTGGGCTCCACACTCAACGTGGCATCTGCTTGGGACTCTCTTTGTCCCTCTCCCTCTGCTCTTCCTGCTTGTGCACTTTCTCTCTCAAATAAATAAATAAATCTTTAAAAAAATTAAAAAACACAAAACTTGCATGGCACTTACGATGAAGCAGGCCCTGTTCTAAGTGCTGTCCATAGATGAACTCGTTTAATCCTCACAGCAGCCTTTATGAGGTAGAACCTCTGATCATCCCCACTGTAGAACAGGAAGAAATTGAGGCAGAGGAAGGTATGATTATCTTGTCCAAATTCACACAGATAGTGTTGTGGTAAACTTGACATTGGAACCCAGGCATTTTGGCTCTTGAAACCCGGGCTTTTTAAAGCTTTCAAAAGTACAAATTTCATGCCCCTTGCTTTAAACCCTTGGGTCAATCCGTCCCCACTGCCTTCAGGAGACATGCCTCCTCATAAGGTATCCAAGCCTCTCTGTGGCCTGCCCTGGTCTGGTCCACCTACCTTTCCAATAATGTCTCTTGCTACTCACCCATGTGGATTCAACATTGGAGCCAGACCAACCATTCATATTTCTCATAGCACAATGTGAATGCTCATGCCTTGGCACATATTGCACTCTGAATAGGCTTTCTCTCCTTTTCCACTTCCACCTGGGGAACTACCCTTCAGGTTTTAGCTCCTCGACTCTTCCCTGAAGTCTTCCTTGAGTGTCCCAGGCAGCTTTTCCATGCCTTTATTTTTGTCCCCACACCGTACCCTGTATATACTCCCATTATTGCCGTTGCCATGCAGAAATGTCATTGTTCCTCTACACCAGTTAGTGGTTGAGATGGACTTTAGAACTAGACAGACCTGGGTTTATACCCAACACAACCACTTGCTGTTTGTGTGACCTTCACAAGGGCACATTACCCCCTATGCGTAAGAGTAAATACTCCACAGGGCAACTGTGAGGATTACTTAGGACAATGTGTGCAAAGTAGAGAGCCCAGGGCCAGGCACATGGTAGATGCTCAGTATTTTTTTAAATTAACAGTGTAGAAGATGAGAAGAGGGGAGACTAACCAGATGGTGTGGGCTTCAGGGATAGAGGTGTTGCTAAGGAGAATTTAGGGAAGTTACACTGCAGAGCAGGGAGGGGGATGACTTATCTCTGGGCCATGATGTATGAGGGCTATGGGAAAATGAGCACCTTCCACTGAAGAGTATTGCTAGATGATGACATTTTAAGGGAGATTCGAGTTTTCGTTAAGGCAACGGAAGCTGCAGAGGGAATGTTTAAGGTTTCCACCGGGAGTTGCATGTGATGTTGTACCTGGGAACCCTAACTCCTCCTACACTAGAGACCAAGTTGGCCTACCAGTTTGAGATAAAAATGGAGTCATAGTGGTGAGTCTTGGGACGGAGGCCAGATGTGGAGCCACCACACGTGCTAGTCAGGTTGGGAGTGACAACAGTCTTATTTTACTAGCTGCTCAGGGTTCTGACAATCCTGAGGCCCAAAACTGCCTGAGGCTTCCTTCTGAGTCAAGTACAGAAAACCAGTCCAAAGCCCTGTCTCATGACATGATTTCTGCCAGCCCTCTGATAACCTTATTTCCAACTCCAGTAACCAAAGGCCCTCTAATCACTTTGTACCCCTTTTTCTTGGGATCATCTGTATGGCTTTGGTTATTTGTCAGCTTCAATGCCATGATGATGGGAAAAGAACACCATTATCCTCTGCTATGGTCTCTGGCCCTCGGGCATCCTCCACCTGGGAAGGCCTTTCTTTAAGGTTTGGCTGGTATCTTCATTCTGGTGGAATATACACCCTGATGCTGTGATGTCTAGACCCAAGGCAGGCCTGGACTGGGGAGTTGACCATTTCCTTGCCAAGACTTTTGCTTTTGTTTGTGTAGCTCCAATCTTTGCTCCGGTAAGGGAAGAGATGAGGACGAGAGGGAGAGTGAGTGAGCAAGACAGACCTCCACCGAGACAGAGACAGAGAAAACAAGGGAGGGAGGGGCAAAAACAATTCCCTGTGTCTTTTGTTTGAAGAGATAAGTCAGTCAAAATACAGGTGTTGGAGACAGACAGATGCAGGTATAGCCTCAGCTTCACTACTTTTTAGGTCTCTGGCGTGGGCCTGGTTATTTAATCTTTCTGAGCTCCGGTTTGTCCCTCTGTAAAATGAAGATATCATTGCATGAGCATGAGCATCAGCAAATAAACATACAGAGAAACTGTGAATTTTTTTCATCTACTTAGAAAGAAATTTTTTACAAAGCAAAAACTGGCCCAGAAATTGTCTGGTTGAGAGCACCATGGACTCAGGATGCACCCAGACCCAGGCTGGAATCCCAGCCAGTGTGACGCTGAGAAAGTCACATCGCATTTCAGAGCCTCGGGGATGTTGTGTTAAACTCCTTGAATTGAATTGAAGTCTAGGTAATGTGTACATGAAATACCTAGTGCAGTTTCTGGAATACAGCAGGGCCTTAGCAATTGTTAGCTTTTACTGTTGTCGTCATCACCTTCCTCTTCCTCATCATTATTGTTTTGTGAAAGATGACCCAAGCAGGGAAATGATGATTTGGGGGATGTATACTAAGTAGGTTTGCTTTTCCAGTTTGTGTGTCAATAGCAGCAGCAAACGTTCATTATCCCACTGGTTAATTGAATGTTGAACAGTCTTAAGTAATGGAAACAAAAGCTGTGTGGTGGTTTGGCTTATGTCTGGTCATCACCTATCAAGACACAGGACAACGTACCGTCTACGGAGAGTCCCCGGAAGTTCTTTGTCCTCCAAACTATGAACCCTCCCAACGTGGTGGGGATCAGGTAGTAGCTCTGCGTCCTGAAGCAGTAGCTATCTATTTCTAGTCCCCACATTAAAGAATTTTTTCCCTCCTTTGTGTGCATATTTGTGATGAGCGGGGGTGTTGAAGGAAACTGGCTGGAGCATGGAAATGGGCCAGATTTTTTCCCTCTTTGTCATTTAACAAAATGATTCAGCTTTCCTTTGGGGGAGTTCCTAAGGGTCACCTTCATCCAATTATGACTCATTTTCTGTTTTTGTATTATATTCTTAGACTTGAAAACTCATACAAATGGGATTTTTTTACTATATGTTTTCTTAATAGTGGAAGTGACTAAAACTCACTAAAAATCAACGATCTTTGTGAGGGTGTCACTTAAAATTGGAAAAAGAAATCCGTTTTTGAAAAATAAACTCTTTTATAGGTAGTAGTAAGTCCTTCTTCTCTAACAATGCCAAGGTGGTGAAAAAATTATTTCAGCTATTTTTTAAAAATGGATGGATTTAATTTTTCACATCCTGAATTGTTAACAAAAGAACAATAGCAAAATATTTCAGTAGGCAGACATGGACACACACCTGGGACCAATTAAATATTTTTCCTTCATCTTAATCAGAATGCTCAGGCTTTCTTTCATAGTAGGGCTATGTTCCCCAATTTTGAGGGGTTTTTTAATGTTATTTTTAACAAGCCAAATTCAGTGATATTATTTGGGGATTTATTTAAATCAAATAAATGACTAGATCTAATGGTAGTTATAATACCTCACATATGAATTGATTTTACAGATTTCAAATGCCTTTCATATATTTTTTTTCATTTGATTCTCACACTAGATAACAGATAACAGTCAACAGTCTTGAAAGGTAAGCTGGCCAGGCAATATTTTCTTGCTGTTTTACAGATGAGGAAACCGAGTTTTCTACCAGTTTAGGATCACACAGGATTACACATCAGCCACAGAGCCAGCCTCAAACTCAGGTCATCTGACTGCCTAATCCAGTGCTCCTCCAAATGTCCTACCCTGAGACTTGATCTCTCTTTGTTTCATTTCCATTCCTTTAAAATGGTGTGGGGAACTCTATTAGTCTGCTGTAACAAAGTCTACAAACTCGGTGGCTTACAATAATACTTTATTTTCTCATAGTTCTGGAAGCCAGAAGTCCAAAATCAAGGGTTTAGCGGGGCCATGCTTCCTCTGAAAGCCCTAGGGGTATATACTTTCTTTCTTCTTCCTAGATTTTGGTAATTGCTGGCAATCCTTGGCATTCCTTAGCTTGTAGCTACATCACTCCAGTCTCTGCCTCCATTGTCACGTGGCCTTCTCACTGTGTGTCTCTGTGTCTGTGTACAAATTTCTTTCTTTTAAGGGCACCAATGATATTGGATGAGGGCTTACCCTACTCCAGTATGACCCCATCTTAACTAATTGCATGCGTAATAATGTTCTTTCCAAGTAAGTTCACATTCTGAGGTACTAAGGGTTAGGACTTGAACTTCAAACTTTTGGGGAGACACAATTCAGCCCACAACATGAATGAATTATGGCTCTCTTTTTTTTTGGAGTATAATTTGATAAATTATGCTAAAGACCATAAAATATGATCACACCAAGAATCAAAGGACATATGTAAATACTGACAAAAACACATACAAGTAACTTAATCCGGACATTGTCTTGCATGTGGGCATGTTTTCTCCCATAACTGACCTTTCTTCTTTGAGGGATACCAAAACATTTTAGTTCCCAAGGGGAAGGAAGGTTACTAAAGTTGGATATTTTTGAAAAATGTCTTCAAGCATTTATTTGCATCTTTCATAATGTGGATCTGGATACCAGAAGAGCTGGAATTGAATTCATGTTTAAGTGTGATTCTCATGAGCAGTTGCTTTGGGAGGGTGTTTGGAGAGATTTTATCATTAGAGAGGAGTCGTCAGAAGGTATTTCCTTCCAGTTTGGGCAGGAGTGTAAGTTTAGCTTTGAGGGACGGCCTGGATCAGTGCCTTGTAGTGCAAATCTCCATTATCTTCATGACCACAGGCCTTGCAGAAGGCCTCTAAATAAATCGTGGGGATTCAATGAAATGGACATTTATCAGGGTGTCTGGGTGGCTCAGTCATTAAGCATCTGCCTTCAGCTCAGTCATGATCCCAGGGTCCTGGGATCGAGCCCCACATCAGGCTTCCTGCTCAGCGAGAAAGCCTGCTTCTCCCTCTCCCACCCCCCCTGCTGTGTTCCCTCTCTCGCTGTCTCTCTCTGTCAAATAAATAAAATCTTTAAAAAAAAAAAAGAAAGAAATGGACATTTATCGAGCGGTGAGTCAACCATGCCCAAAAGAAGGTGGAGCAAGGAGAGATCTACCACTCAGAGGGCCCTCAGTCACATACCTTGCAATGTGTGGGTTTCTGCTTCCAGGAGCAGGTGCTGCCTGAGTGGATCGGATGATGAATTAGACTCAGCCCAATAGAAGGTGGAGCAAGGGGAGATCCACCACTAGTTCATGCTACTCTGCAAATTATCCCCTTTCTCTAGGTATGTGCAGCCTGGCAAATGGCACATAGAAGTCTCCATCTGAGTCTGCCAGCAGGGTGGGGGCACAGCCCTGACAATACTGGGAAGAGCAGGAACTTTAAAACGATTGTCCCAGCAGCAAGACAAAGACCAATGGAGCGGGGAGAGTGTGGAGGCCATGAAGCCAGATAGAGGCTGTTTGTCGCAAGGGTCTGTTTAGAGGGGAATGCCATCATTTCTGGTCAGGCCAGTAGTTTGGTCTCCCCACTCCTCATCTGGCCCATTCCCCTCCCAGTAGCTAAATTCAGTGGTTTAAAGTGTTAAGTCAAATCATGTCACTCCCTCCTTACTGCCTGTCAGTGGCTTCTTCTTGTCTCTTAACACAGCTGACCTTGGTGTCCAAGGCTTGGGGATGGCCTAGCCTCCATCTTCAAATTCTTCCCATTTCTCTCATCCCTTTCACTTTCTGCTCTCCGGCCAAACTGCTTTCTTTTCAGGACTTGAAACACAAAGCTCTTATCTGCTTTAAAATCTTTACACTGGGTATTCCATCTACTTGGAGAGTTTCCCCCCAGATCTTGTTATTATCCTATCTGCCAGATTTCAGATAAAATGTCATCTACTCTCAGAGGGGTCTTTACCTCACCACCTTATCTAAAGCATCCTCCTTATTGCCCTGTCTCTTCATCCTACACACTGGACATTGCTGATTGCCTGGCCAGCAGGAATCCTCCAGCCCTTCCCTCTTCCTTCCAGAAAACTCATTTTGTTCATGTATTCATCCCTTCCCCATTCAACCCTAAGTCTTAAGGGAAGCTGATGCCACCACAGGTCCAGGAATGGACATGCTTGGTCTATAGATTATTGTAGCTCACTTGCTGGTTTTGGGTTGAGGAATGGGCATATGACCCAACTCTGGACAATTTATTCACTCAAACAGAAATATTCTGGACACTGTTCTATGTCCTGAGGATGCTGCAGGAAACAAAACATAGAAAATATCTTCCTTCATGAAGCTTACATTCTGGTAGGCAGACAGGCAAGGAGCTAGGGCAGAAATATGCAGTGTGGCTAGAAGATTATTGCAATAATCCAGGCAAGAGATGGTGACTGCAGCGACAGTGAAAGGGTGCAAAGTTGTAGATTCTGGATACGTTTTTAAGGTATAGTTGATAGAATTTCCTGATATATTGAAAAGAGAGAAATCAAGGGTGATACCAAGATTATTTTGCCTGAGAAACTGAAAGAATGGAGTTGCTATCAACTAGATGAGGCAGGTGGCAAGTGCTATGGTCTGAATGTTTGTCTCCCCCACCCCCCCCCACCCCCCGCCAAAAAAATCTGTATGTTGAAATCCTAACCTTCAAGGTGATGGCATTAGGAGGTGGGGCCTTTGGGAGATGATTAGGTCATGACTGGGATTAGGACCCTTATAAAAGAGACCCCAGAGAGCTAGCTTGTCCCTTCTGAAGACAGTCATCTATGAAGAAGCAGGTCTCTCCAGACACCAAATCTACCAGCGTCATGATCTTGCACTTCCCAGCCTCTAGAATTGTGAGAAGTAAATGTTTGTTGTTTATAAACCCCCCAGTTTATGGTATTTTTGTCATAGCAGCCTGAACAGACTAAGACAGCAAGATAAGCTGGATTTGAGGAGAAGGGTAGGACACGGTGGTTGGGAGTTCAATTTGGGACAGTTAAGTTGGAAATGCCTTTTAGACATACAGGTAGAGATATCAAATTGTCAGTTGGTTATCAAGATTCAAAGGAGAGGTCCATATTGGAGATATAAATTTGAGAGTCATAAGCATATAGATGATGATTTAAGTCTTGAGACTGGATGATATGACCATGAGACTGATGGTAGTAGAAGAGAAAAAGAGTAAGAAATGAGCCCTTAATCTCAGGTGTGTGGTGGATGAGAAGAACCAGCGAAGGAGACAGGAAAGAATGGTTAGAAAGGTAAAAAGAAAATGATACGCTTGTGGTTTCATGCAAGTCAAGTGAAGAAGGGTTTCAGGGAGGACAAAGTAAGTGATCAATCAATTGTGTCACAGGCTACAGAAAGATCAAGTAAAGTGAAAATGGAGAAATGACCATTGGATTTAGTCACATGGCAGTCCTTGTTGACCTGGACAAGAGCAGTTGGGTTACAGATAGGGTGAGCCTGATTGGAATGGATGGAAAGAGAAGTTAAAGAAAAAAAATCAAAGACTGGGTTCATAGGCTATTCTTGCAGGAGTTCTGCTAAGAAAGGAAAGAGAGAAATTTGGGTAGCACCTGGAGGGGAAATCAGAGTCAAAAGAAGGTTTAATTTTTTTAAATTTCTGTCAAGACAGAAGAAATAATGGCATATTTTTATGCTCATGAGAATGATTCATGAGAGAAGGAGAACTTGAGATGGAGAAGAGATGGGAAATTTATTGGAACAAAGTTCTTGGTTCAGTGAGAGGGCGTGGAGTCTACTGCACAGTTCATGTATCGTATCTGGGCAGAGTATTATGGGTGCAAATGTAAGTAGGTGGGAGTTTGTGGGAGTTCTCTTCTGTTTTCTCATTGAAATGGGAAGCAAGGTCACCAGCCGGAGGGGAGTAGAAGAAGTGTTGGAGGTATGACAAGAGAAAGGAAAATATCAGAGTTTTCCAGGACAGAGGAAGAGAAAATGGACTGAGAAAATATGATTGCAAGGCAGTATTAACAGTTCACCTAGGGTAGTGACCATTAATCTCAAGTGAGACCAGTCATTCTGGCTGTATGATTTTCTCCTGGCACATTCAGCCAAATGGGTAGAGCGTGAGTAAGACAGAAGATGGATACAATGAGACGGGGAAGAAGCCTACTACGGAATTTCTGGGAAAACTTTCCTCTCATTTGAGTAGGAGTAGATCCAGATTGTGTGGGAACTGCAGCCTTTATAGTTTGAGAAAAATAATACAAAATTGCAAATATAAAATTATTTACAAAACTTGATATTTACAATGAGAAAATACATGTTGGGTTGTGACTTTTAGAAATCAGACCTCACAAGTTCAGCAAAACAGCACATTATTTTTATTAACTGCCTGACAGACCACTAGAATGTTTTACCCCCTGCATTTTTGGCAGAATACTCTTTGATCACCTCTTTTAATAACAATGATTGCGTAATATTTTCCATAGAAAGATAAATTAGTCCTTCCTCTAATGTGATTGATTAAAAATTTATTTTTTATCGGGGCACCTGGGTGGCTCAGTCGTTAAGCGTCTGCCTTCGGCTCAGGTCATGATCCCAGGGTCCTGGGATCGAGCCCTGCATCGGGCTCCCTGCTCCGCGGGAAGCCTGCTTCTCCCACTCCCTCTCCCACTCCCCCTGCTTGTGTTCCCTCTCTCGCTGTGTCTCTCTCTGTCAAATAAATAAATAAAATTTTAAAAAAAATTATTTTTTTATCATTGATAAGTTACAACAGTACTTTTATATAATTTAGAAACAATTCAAGGCTTTTCATTGGATGTTTTTAATTAGTGAAAACTTCTGTTTTGATAGGTGTGAATGAAAACCAAATTTTCTCCTTATGGTTTTCCATGGTTGGTGGTTGCAAGGATGTTCCACAGACTAGCTCCTGGCTTTGGATGTTTGAAACCTTGTTTTTTTCTTCAACATTCACATATTCCTGGGGCTGGCCATGGTAGGACATATACTAAAATTTGTGCTCAGCGCCTTCATTTTGTGATACAAGGTGAGTCACCACAACGGGCAGTGGAAATATTCCTGAAAGCCATTGCTACTCTGGAATGGCTGGCGATAACTTAAGTTTGTGTAGAAGTAACTGAGAAACATATAAAAATATATTACTAGATCTGTACTAAATGTATCTCCAACTCAAGTCTCCCTTAGCTGAATCCCTAAAATTCCCCTGGTCATCCTAGGGCCTTCTGACACAAGGGAAGTGTGACAGGAGATGCCAGAGTGGAGACAGAGGCCTAAATGAAAGTTCTTAAAATACCTTATCTTTGCAAGTTTCACAAAAACCTACAGCCATGTGATTGCTAAGCTGTCCCCAGAGCTTTGAAGGAGTTTGTGCAAGAAAAGGACCCTGAGGCTTAACTGAGCTTTATTAGCATCACAATAAGCCTTCCTCTGTTCTTGTGACACCCACCCCCAAGAATGTCTCTCTTGCTCTTCTGGAAGTTGTAGTCTTTTCCCGTGATACTTAGAATTGTGGCAGCATCTTGCTCCCAGTCCAAGGATGAAGCCAATTTTAAGATGACAGCATGGAGATGGATATTTGTTGGATCCTTGGTGATATTGTTGAGCCATTGTTGAACCAACCCTGGAACCTACCTTACTTCTGGACTTCCTGTTACACAAGATAATAAATTACCCTTCTCTTCAAACCATTTTGAATTGGAGTTTCTACTACACATAGCTGAAAGCATCCTTATTCCCTTTGTTTGTTTTCCTCTAAGCATTTATTTTCCCTAAAATTATCTTTTGAGTTTACTCCCTTTTGGGGGGGGTCTATCTAAATGTAAGTTCCACAAGACTTTATCTTGTCCAATGTGGTATCTACAAAACCTCAAACAGTGCTCATTTCATTGTAGATGTTCAATAAATATCTGTTGAACTGGACAAATGAATGAAGTATGGCAATGACAGTGAGTGAGGCCAGCAATGAGTCTTCACTTTGATTATGCTTTACACTCCCAGCTATGCACCCTCACAGAAAGAAGCTCATTTCAGTAAAAATATTCTCCTGATAATTTGAGTTTGCTGTGCTGAGGCGCTGCCATTGCAGATGTTTCTCTGTCCCTCTCAAGACAAGTGACCCACTGCTTTTATCCTGTCCACAAGGTCAGTCTGGGAAATGGATATGTAAGCCCAAAGTTTGCATTGTCTTGTTTCCATATGAGTACTAAATTATGGGCTCTGTAACAGTTTAAAAAGCTAGACCTCTTGGTGGGGAAAAGAAAGAAATTTTCTTTGGAGAGTAACTTTTGGCTCCTCAGTATGCTTTGTTCCTCGCATTCCATCTGTCATCATGTTCTGACATTTCCCCGAACAGAACATCATCTGTGTTTGCCCTCTTCTCTTTATTCCCTGAGTTGGCTCCTTCTTGGAGTCATCTAGTGCCCTCAGCACTTTCACAAATGTTCTCCACCAACCCACTCTCCATCTCCATGGCTAGTTTCATTCTTAATTCCCTACGTTGGTAATTGCTTTCTGCCAAAGAGTCTTTAGTGGCTCCCTGGAGTCTTGGGGGTTAAGGCCACATTTGTTTCCTCTCAGTTTTAAGAAAAAGTTATTGGATTCCCTGGAGACAATGACTGGGGACTTGTAGAATTAGTGCTAGTGACAGCAGCCGATTCCGATTAGAAGATTAGCAAGGCACAGACAGGGCCATTCTGCAAATTAGAGAATACTGCCTAGGTGTGAATCTTTTCTTTCTTTCTTCCTTTTCTCTTTCTCTCTTTCTTCCTTCCTTTCTTCTTGGCTTCTTTCTTCTCTCTTACTCTCTCTTTCTTTCTCTCACTTATTAAGTTCCAGACACTGAGACACTGTGGTCAAAGCTGGGGATACAGGAGAGAATAAGACACAGTTCTTGTCTCAGGTTGCTCACTGTGTAGTTGAGGAGACAGCCAAGCTGCTGTTTGCAGAGCAGTGTGGTGAGGGTATGCATTCAGTGTTATGAGAGCCTTTGGAAGGGGCATCAGGCCCACTCCTGGTGACTCAAGGAATGCATAGAGGAGGTGAACCCTGTGGTCATCTACCAAGGATGAATATGAATTAGCTCAGTTTTGGTAGAGTATTGATGGAAGATATTCCAGGGGTAGGGAACAGTATGCACAGAGGTCTAAAAGCAAAAAAGTACATGGCACATTCAAGGCAGTTTGGCTGGTAGAGTGGCATTAGATAAAATAAAACAAGTAAGAAGGAGCCATAGCATGAAAGACTCCAAGAGAAATGTTTAGGCATTGATGGGTTTTCAGCAAGGAAATGACATGGTCAGATTCACATTTCAGAAATGTCACTATAGTTTCATTGTAGAAAATGGATTGGAGAGGATTCTCACAGTAGGGAGATCAGTTAGGAGGCTGGTACAGTAGCTTAGGTGAGAGATAATGGTAGCTTGACCTGGGATGTTAGCAGTGATTGTGGAAAACACTGAACATATGTGAAATATATTTTGAAGGTATGGTTTACAGGAATTGGTGACTAATCGGTTACTGGGAAGTTGAAGGATAGGGAGAAGTCAAAATAAGGATGGGGATAGGCAAGGATTTCTTAAACAGGACACATATTTGAAAAAAACACCAAAATGAAAGATTGCTGTATTGACCTCATTGAAATTAAGAACTTCTGTTCATCAAAAGATGCCTTTCAGAGAGTGAAAAGGCAAGCCACAGATGAGGAGAAGATATTCACTTACATATATCTGTCAGAGAACTCATGTCTAGACTATATAAAGAAATTCTACCCATCAAGAAGAAAAAGGCAACCCAGTTTAAAGTCTGAGTAAGATACTATATGTGAAATTCAGCTTGGACTTTTCCCTAAATGCAAGATAAGGCCACGTGTAATATTTTCCCTAAAACTAGAATATATTAATGCATGTTTGAGAATTTTAAAACACCATGGTCAATACCAAAAGCTGTATTTTGCAAATTTGGACTCAGTCATTCATTAAGAACCTATGTTGTCCTGTGGGCATATTTATCAAAATAATTTTGTTCTAAATAGTATAAAATAGAAAATTTGTGATCAATATAATTTATGTATAACCTTCATTATTGTAAATTTAAGGGGAAATGAATCATACAATTATGATTTTTTTTTTTGCACCAGTGGAACAATAAAGTTGCTATTAACAACAACAACAACAAAAACAACTTAAATAGTCATTTTATAAGAGGAATTCCATAGGGCCAATAAGCACATGAAAAGGTGCTCAACATTATTAGTCACTAGGGAAATACACATTAAAACCACAATGAGATACCACTATACACCCACCAGAATGGCTGAAATTTAAGTCTGACAGTATCAAGTGCTGGCAAGGATGTGCAACAATTAGCACTTATATACTGCTGGTAGGAGTGTAAATTGGTATGACCACTTTGGAAAATTGTTTGGCAGCATTTACTAAAGTTAAATATACCTATTCTGTGACTCAACAGTACCACTACTGGGTATATACCTGAGATAAATGAACGGCCATGCCTACCAAAAACATGTATAAAAATGTTATTATCATTGTTATTCATAAAAGCCCCAACTGGAAACAACCCAAATGTCCATCATAGAATGGATAAATGAATTGTGGTATATTCATACAATGGAGTGTTGCACAGCAATAAAAAGAAGAACAAACTATTAATACATGCAATGATATGGTTGAATCTTACAGATACAATATTTGTGAAAGACAAAAGAGTACCTACAGTATGAACCTATTTATGTGAGCAGACAAAACAAATCAAAGCTGATAGATGTCAAATAGTGGTTATCTTTGAATGTTGGTACTGACCGGGAAGGGGCACTCGGGAGCCTTCTAGGTACTAAAAATATTCCGTATCTTGATATGGGTGGGGGTTACATGGGTGTATATATATGTAAATATTCACTGAACTTTGTACTTAAGTTGATTGTACTTTACTATATGTGTATAATACTTTAGAAATAATGAAATAGGAGTCAAGGGTGATTTTTAGATTTCTAATTTGATCAACTGGGTGGATGGTGGTACCATCAGCTGAGCTGAGGAATATCATTGCAGTAGGCTGGGGCAGGCATAGGGGTTGTAGGCAGAGGATGAGATCAGATTTGGACATTCTGAGTTACAGGTGCTTAAACACTCTGAGATATATCAGACTAAACCTTGGGAAAGAGATCCAGACTGCATTTTTCAAATTAGTGGCTATTTTCCACTAATTGTACATTGTGGCCATAAAATAAGATAAAAGCATGAGGCCATAAGATTCACAATCATGAATGATCTTGCTTTTAGAAACCCTCATGCAGAAAACAGTGTGGAGTAATGAGTAACTTTGGTGAAAAACAGTGAGACCAGTTGATGAAGGGTCTTAAATCTTCATCTGAAGAGTTGGGGATTGATTCAATATGTAGTTGAAAGCTATTATGGGTTCTTGAGCCTGAGAGGAACCTAATAAAAATACTTCTTAAAGTAGATTATTCTTGTAGCCATGTGAAAGATGCACAGGAGCAGGCCATAGCTGGCAGGGGAAAGACCAACGAGGAAGTCAGCTGCAGCACTCAGGCTTGAGGTCAGAAAGGTCTGGTCAGAGTAGTGCCACTGGGCATGAAGAGGAGAAGATGCAAGCCCAAGGAACGGTGAGGAAAAAATAGTACTTGTTGGCTGATGATGTAGGAGTGTGAGGGAGAAAGAACACTGAAGTCTAGCTCCAGCTGAAATAATATGAGTTAGCAGACTTCTTCAAACCAGTACTTGAACCTGTTTCATAGTTATTGAGCACATTTAATGAGGGAACATGTGTAAAGTGGTTAGCACAATGCCTGACACACTCTAAGTATTCAATTAAGTTAGCTGCTATTATTCTATCCACAGCTGCTCACTGCTGGAGAATTTCACACAAGCAGCCGGGTTGGTTCCACTTTAAATTCATGTTTACCCACCTCAAGTGGGTCCTTAACACCACTTACTCTTTCGCTTGCTGTACCCGCTGGTACAAATCTTTTCCACCTTCCTCAAGCACCTTGCCTCACTCCACCTTTCACTCTTAGTATATGACCTAGCCTCTTGCATTACGGAGAAAATAGATGCCATCAGAAACCCTGTCAACATTTGACACACCCAGCCTATGTGTTTGTGTCTGCCCCATTGTCTCCTCCTCACCTGCTGCTACCATGCAGATATGTGCTATACCAAAGACTAGGACCCTAGACAGCACCACTTCCTGTCTACTCTGGACCTTTAGGAAACTTGGGGTCAACCCATCACCAGTCTGTTCCACCTCTTCATCTCTAGAGCACAGCAAATAAATGCAGGGCTCTTACTGCTTGGATTCACACTCTGGCTTTTTCACTTACCAGCCATGGGCAAGTCTCTTCACATTTCAGCACCACCAGATCCTCAACTGTGAACAGTCCTTAGCTGTGAATAAAGACCATCTTCTTGGGTTAATGTGAGCCTTTAATGAGATCATGCATGAAAAGTGCTTAGCCAGTGCCTAGTATGTGTATTATCTATTACTTCTTGAGTCTTTCTATAAGCATTTAAATATTCTCAATTCTAAAAAAAAAAGAGAGAGAGAGAGAGAGAGCTGTTATGGAGCCCACAGCCTCCTCCAACTATTGCTTCATTTATTTGCTGCAATATAAGAAATGAACAAATATTCTGTGCACGTTGTACTCAGTTCCACCCTTCCCATTCACTCTTCAAATCTTTCCAATCTTGTCAAGGTCACCAATGACTGAAATGTTGCAGGATCCACCAGACACTCTTCTATTCTCATTTAACCTTTCTGCAGAATTTCCATGTTTTCTGAACATACCCTCATGTTTTAATGCTTCACTGCCCTTGATTTCAGGACCCCCACATCTTAATTTTCCTCCTACCATCCTGGCAGATCCTGTACAGTCTTTGCCATCCAATCCTCTTTTTTTTTTTTTTTAAAGATTTTATTTATTTATTTGAGAGAGAGAGAATGAGAGACAGAGAGCATGAGAGGGAGGAGGGTCAGAGGGAGAAGCAGACTCCCTGCCGAGCAGGGAGCCCGATGCGGGACTCGATCCCGGGACTCCAGGATCATGACCTGAGCCGAAGGCAGTCGCTTAACCAACTGAGCCACCCAGGCGCCCCACCATCCAATCCTCTTCTACCTAAACTTGAGCTATTGGTATGCTTAAAGCTCTGTTCTAGACCCTCCCGTGACTTCAGTTACCGCATTAGTCAGTGTGGGCTGTGTTATGCTGTGGTCACCAGTTAGTCCTAATATCCCAGAGATTGAACACACAACAATGGTTTCTTTCTCACTCATGGCCAATGCAGGGACTCAGGCTGACACCTTGTCACATCATCATTTCATGACATGGCTTCAGTTGACCACCACATCAGGAAGACAGGATGCGGAAAACTTCCACTCCCCCTTAATTGCTTCCAATTTTATAGTGACACATGTCACTTCCACAGCCAGAACTAGACACATAGCTCAACCCAACTTCAAAAGAAACTGGTAAGTTATATTATGTACCCAAGAAGGGGAAAAGAGCTGAATATGGTGAGTTCTATCAATTTCTAATACACTGTTTATATGCCAGTGACTCACCAGATGTTGTGTCTAGCTCAGACTTCTCTTCTGACCTCCAAATCTGTTTAAGTTGGGACTCCCAGTTGCAAGTGATAGAAATCTAACTCAAATTATTTATGGGGATAGAGGCACCGGGGTGGCTCAATCGTTAAGCATCTGCCTTTGGCTCAGGTCATGGTCCCGGGGTCCTGGCATTGAGCCCTGCATCGGGCTTCCTGCTCCACGGGAAGCCTGCTTCTCCCTCTCCCTCTCCCACTCCCCCTGCTTATGTTCCCTCTCTCGCTGTGTCTCTCTCTGTCAAATAAATAAATAATCTTTAAAAAATTATTTATGGGGATAAAATAATTTGAACGATTATTAGATTGTCTTGAGAAATCTAGAGTCTGATATATCTATCTGATATATCTGCCAGGAATGAACTGGAGCCATGGAAACTAGAACCTAAGGATGACTCTGTCCATCTACCACCTTATTCCTCTGTGTGTGTGTGTCTAGGTCATGATTTTCCTTTTGCTTCTTTCTACCTGAATGTTTCTGTCCCCAGTCATCATGGCAGGACATGATCACTTCCAGCGCCTCAGTTTCTAAGTCATGTTTCAAGCAGTAAAAGAGATTATGATTCCTTTTCCTCAGTCCCATGTCCCAAATGCTGACAAAGAATGTATATTGTCTAGCCTGGGGTAGGTGCCAGCTCCCTGGTTAATTCACTGTGTCCAGAGTGTCTGTCAACCAAGTTAGTGATGAAGGGTGGGGTGGACAGCAGGAAGACAATCCCCAGAAATTGAGGGCCATTTGGGAATAAACAAAAAGCAGATGTCAAATAAAAAGTAGTTAGACATTTAGCAAATAGTTAATGAATGCCTACTATATTCCAACCCCATTATGGGCACTGGGCATATGTTATTGAACACAACAGAGCCCCTGTCCTCAAGGAGCTATATTCTGGTGGAAGCAAACTAGGGTAAAGAAATCATAATATAATTTTAGGTGATGATAAATATTAGGAAACAAAATGAAATAAATGGATTTAAGAGTGATAAGGAGTGATGTTCTAGCTGGGACGATCAGGGATCTGCTAGGACAATCTGAAGCAGTGCTATTTGAACAGAGACCTGGATGAAATGTGAGAGCAATTCATGAGAATATCTGGGAGGGATAGTGTTCCAGGCAGAGAGAAGAGCAAATATAAAGGCTCTGCAGCAGGACTGAGTGTGACATGCCCTAGTAGGAGCCAGAATGCCCATGTGGCTCAAGTGGTATGAGCTGAGGGCAGAGTGATCAGCACTGAGCTTGGAGAAGCAGGCAGGGTCAGGTCATGGAGGGACTGGTTAGCTATCTAAGGAATTGGATTATAATCAGAGCATACTGGGAAGACTTTGAAGAGGTTAGAGAAGCAGTGTGGCATGATCTGATGTATATTTTTTTTAAAGATTTTATTAATTCATTTATTTGAGAGAGTGAGAGAGAGAGAGAGAGAGAGAGCACACGAGAGGGGGGAGGGTCAGAGGGAGAAGCAGACTCCCCGCCGAGCAGGGAGCCCGATGCAGGACTCAATCCCGGGACTCCAGGATCATGACCTGAGCCGAAGGCAGTCGCTTAACCAACTGAGCCACCCAGGCGCCCCTGATGTATATTTTTTAAAGATTGTTCTGGCTGCTGTGTTGGTAATAATCCCTAGCAGGGTAAGAGTAGAAGCAGGGAGCCTGGGAGGAGACAGAGACTGTGGCAGCGTCCAAAGGAGAGAGGACGGTGACTAGAACTAGGGTGGTCACAGTGGGGGTGATGAAAAGAAGTGGTTAGACTGTGGATGTATTTTTTTTTTTTAAGTAAACTCTCCACCCAACATGGGGCTTGAACTCACAACCCCAAGATTAAGAGTTGCATGCGCTATGGACTGAGCCAGCCAAGTGCCCCAAATGTGCATGTATTTTGAAGATAGAGCTGCCAGAGCTTCTGGTAGATTAGATGTGAGTGAGAGAAAGGGAGGAATCCGCTGAGACTCCTACGTTTTTGGCTGGAGCCCCCCGATAGATGGTGTTACCAGTTACTGAGATGTGGAAGATGGGGAGAAGCAGCCTTTAGTGTGGGGGTGAGCAGGATTCAGGTCATGTTTTTTTGGACGAATTAAATTTGAACTGACAGATGTCCATAAGGTGCGAGCCATTGGCAGATAGATGACACAAATCCAGGGGGCTGAAAGTGTCATAGGCACTTTAGACAGAGCATGCTTGAAACCAAGCTCACCAGCTTCCCGCATTCTCCTCCTCAACCTGTACCTTCTCCCTGGAGGAGAACAACCAGTCAATCACCAAGTTACAATTTATTTCAAAGCCATAATAGTCCTTGAATCTCACCACTTCTCACGGAAATAATCATGCCACCCCCTGCTCAAAACTATTCAAGGGCCTCTCTCATTGCTTCAGGACAAAACCAAACCCTTTCCCAAACCCTGTAAGACTTTGAGCGACTGACCCTGCATTCCTCTCAAGTTTTCTCCCCCAGCTCAGATGCCTCTTTCCTGGCACACTCTGCTCCTGTCACACTGGCCTTCTTTCAGTTCCTTGAACATGCCACAGACTCTCCCCGCTGGACCTTGTTTGTTGTTCCTGAAATACTCTTTCTCCACCTCTGCAATTTAACTTCAATAAGCGGTATAGCATCGGGGAGCCAAGGGCAGGCTCTGCAGCAGCAGAATCTATGAGAACCACCTAAATTTACTGTGTGCCTCAGTTTTTCCATTTGTGCAATGAAAATACATGGCTTTTGTGAGGGTTAAATGCGTTTGATCATGTAAAGCCCTTCAAATAATACCTGGCACAGAGCAAGTGCCCAATAAACAGATACTCTTTTTTTTTTTTAAAGTAATCTCTATGGCCAACGTGGGGCTCGAACTCATGACCCTGAGATCAAGAGTCGCATGCTCTGCTGACTGAGCCAGCCAGGCGCCCCCAGATGCTGTCCTTAAATTGGTTCTTCTGTCCATTTTCAATATCCTGTCCTAGACCATGGTGGTAATTTCATGTGACCTTGAAGTTCCAGTTCATTCTTTCCTAGTCATTGGCTTCTGGCAGTTAAACACAGTGTTTGAATATATATCACAAAGTCGTTCGGTATAGCACACCACTAAACATCGCGTTCCACAAAGATATCATACTCACTAACACATGCATCCAACTCCGCTAACAGAGTTTCAACGTTCATCCTTCAAGAAAGTAGTAGACTGTAAAAACAGCTAGTACCCCAGTCAACATGGGGTGTCACGGGGATATTCCGACAGTGAGTCACTCATGCACCTAGCTCTGTGGAAAAGAGTGTCAACATATGCCCCTCAAGAAGTATACATGTAGCATGTGTTGTTAAACGGTGTTTCAAAGCACTGTCACTACAGTGAGTCACGCCTGCACCTAGCTGTGTTAAACACCATTTCAACAGATGTCACTAAAGAAAGGAGTGCACTACTATTTCACAGAGATGGCGCCATACCAGTAGCTCGCACATCTAGCTCTGTTAAGTAGAACATCTTCGGGGGCATAGTTGGGAAGGAGGAGTGGGTCCACGTCTATTCCTGAGGCCATGGCTTCTGTCTTGCTTGTTCCTTCTCACTGATCCCATTTCCGCCTTATTGCTCAGCCTGCGATTCCCATAGAACTGCTAAGCATCATCCAAAGTATGAATGCGATCATACAAGCTTTCACAGGAAATCCACTTAAGGGTTCACTCCAGTACTTAGAGATGTTTTATTGTCACTGGGCTGGGGTCCTGTTCAGCCCGCGGATCCACAGAGCATGTCCCTACCTTCAGAACTCCTCTGCAGAGTCACACACAGCTTTCGGGAGGGACTGTGGTAGGATCTGTGCTTTCCCTGCTGGGCCACAGTGATTTCCCATAGCCCATGTCCCAAACTCAGGTCTAGGTTAGAGTGACTCCTGGAACATAGGTCG
Organism: Neomonachus schauinslandi; assembly: GCF_002201575.2. Classification (NCBI taxonomy): domain Eukaryota; kingdom Metazoa; phylum Chordata; class Mammalia; order Carnivora; family Phocidae; genus Neomonachus; species Neomonachus schauinslandi. The sequence goes on along the minus strand of NC_058419.1, from coordinate 5,723,112 downwards.
GGAGATTCAGTGGGACCTCGAAATAGGCTTCAGCACTCCTATCCCAGTCCATTCAACGCCTCCCCGCTGCAGTGGTGGGCTCACTTACATGCCTCCTCCTTCCAGGTGACCCAGTCCGTACTTACTGGAAAGAGACAGAAGCATACACACAGACATATGCACTTCCCCAAAGGACGCATCAAGATTCGCCAAACAGGGCTGTCTGAACCCTTATTAAGGAAGAGAAAATTCCTGACTCCACAGTGATCAGCCCAGCTGACCCAGGACTGCTCTGGAGGTAGGATTTTCCTCTATTATGTGGAGCAATGCCAAGGCCCCTTTGTTCACTTTAGTGCTTTCTAGACTATGCCCCGGGGCCTGTAGGTGCAAAGAAATGGAAGCCATTATCGGGCTGCTTACCTCTTAATGGCCACCACTTAACTACACAAACACCTGGCAGAAGCTTTGAAATGAAAGGGTTTCCTTTGTCTTGCCTTTTTTTTTAATTTCATAAATTTGACATATTACATTTTGTAAATTTAAGGCGTATGGCATGTTACTTTGATATATTTATATATTGTAATATGATTGCCATTGAAGCAAATTTATCACATCACATCCTTCTAGTACAGTATTATTGTCTATATATGTATATGTGTATGTATATTATATCTCTATGGCTTATTTACTACTTACAAGTTTATACCCTTAAACACCATCAATCTTATCCCCCACTACCCCCCATCTTCTGGTAACCACCATTTTACTTTCTGCTTTTTGTGGGTTTTTCTTTTCCCGGTTTGAATTTTAGATTTCACATGTAAGTGATATCCTACAGTCCTTGTTTTTCCCTGACTTAGCTCGCTTAGGATAATGTGCTCAAGGTCCATCTGTGTTGTACCAAATGGCAGGCTATCCTTCTTTCTCATGGCTCAATAATATTCCTACATAAATATATATGTGTGTATATATATATATGTATATGTGTGTGTATTTATATATATACTTTTAGACACACACTGTATTATGTATATATATTATATACTACAAGGTGTGTGTGTGTGTGTGTGCATATATGTTTATCCATTCATCTACTAATGGGCATCTAGGTTATTTCCATATCTTGACTATTGTGAATAATGCTGCAATAAATGTGGGTGGGCATATATCTCATCGAAATTCTGTTTTCATTTCCTTTGGGTATATACCCAGAACTGGAATTGCTGTTTGTATGGTAGATCTATTTTCAATTTTTTGAGGAACCTCCATACTGTTTTCCATAGCGGTTGGACCAATTTACATTCTCATCAGCAGTGTTATGTTTTCCCTTTTCACCACACCCTTGCCAGCACTTGTGGTCTCTTGTCTTCTTGGTGATAGCCATCCTAACAGGTGTGAGGTGATATCTCACTGTGGTTTGGATTTGCATTGTCCTGAAGATGTGTGACAGTGAGCATTTTCTCATGTGCTTGTTGACCATTTTGATGTCCTCTTTGGAAAAATGTCTGTTTAGTTCTTTTGCCCATTTTTTAACCAGATTTTTGTTTTTTAAGTTGTGTGAGTTTTTTATATGTTTTGGATATTATTCCTTATCTGATACATGGTGTACAAAAACTTACTCCCGTTCCGTAGGCTGTCATTTCATTTTGTTGCTTCTTTTGCTGTGCAGAAGGTTTTGAGTTTGATGTAGCAACAAAAGCAAAAATCAACAAATGAGACTACATCAATGTCTTGCTTTTTGGAATGTGGTTACTTTGCTGAGCAGGGTGCTCAGCTGTAATCTCAGTGGGCCGGAGGGGGTCCAAAGTGAAGCTCTAATATCCTCTAGTCTAAATTACTGTCTGGGTTAGAGATGCTGATGGGGCACCAACGTGCTGCCCTTGTGGTTACCTATGATTTGAATGATTATTTAGCATCTATCTTTGCCTCAGACTGGATGCTCCATGTTTGATTCCATATCCTAGTGCCTGGCACATAGTAAGTGCTTAATGAATATTTAGTCAGTGAATGGATCTTCTGGAAGCATGAGTAGGTCATTATACTTCGAGAGACAAGTGATGAGGGTGGTAGAGGATACAGAGGAGCAGAAAGGAGACTGGCCAAGTTCACTTGGTGTTAAGGAGTAGAGGACTTTATCTAGGAAGTAAATCAGTATAGAATTTGTATTGCTAGTTACTACTGGTCCAGGTGGGGAGGTCAAGTCTAGAGGCCCAGGGCTGGAACACAGAACTCAGCATCGCGAAGTGACAGCTTTTCCAGGGAGCAGGCAAATGCAGGGAGAAATGGATGAGTTCCAGATGCCTGAGCAAGCACCCTTGGCTGGGGAGGGGAACAGTGCCAGATAATACAAAGGCTGGATACTGGCAATTGGAACCTTAGTGCGGGGCAGCTGGGCAGTAGGAAGGGAATCCACAGTCCCAGGTGGACTCATCAACAGAAGTCGCCAATTCACACACCCGGAATATGGATCTTAAGCATAGAAGTATCAGGTCTGAGCAGCAGGCCCTGAACTAACAACAAAATTTGAGTCTGTATCACTGTAAAACATCCTGTCTGAGGCCAGAACTGGGTTCCAAGTATTGGCAGGATAGAACTGCCAAGTGCAAACTGACTTGGGTGTGGGCAAGTTTACAAACTGAGGGAACCAGGCAGCTCCTGAAAACAGAGGATTATGGGAGAAAAAGGGCACCTGAATTATCCTGACCTCCTGGGCATGGTCCCTTCATTACTATTCATGTTCCTTTGGTTTTGCTCTTCTCTTTCTTTCTGTCAATTTCATTCTGTTACTTTTATTGTTATTTATTATTTATTATTATTATGTTTATTAATTATTAAATGCTGTTTGTATGGTAGATCTATTTTCAATTTTTTGAGGAACCTCCATATTGTTTTCCATAGCGGTTGGACCAATTTACATTCTCATCAGCAGTGTTATGTTAATTAATTAATTAACAGTTATTAATTAATTAATTATTAAACAGGTAATATACAATACTTTTTATATTTATATATAAAAGGTAATATACAAATACTTTTTATATTCATTTGTATAAGATTCTGATGTTACTATTACTTCTCTGAAGTCCAGTATGTTCCAAGAAGTCTTTCTGACCCTCACCCCATTCTGATGTTTTAATGTGTCTATTTGGAACTTGTTTTTGTTTGTTTGTTTGTTTGTTTTTCTCTCCTTGGAACTTCTGATTCTGTTTTGTTGTTGTTTTGTTTTGTTCTGTGTCCTATTACTATGGCCTCAATTTTGTCACTGTGAAAATTTTCTAGAATTTCATTTATGGCTATTGTAAGCTTTTAAAGACAGGATCTATTTCCTTGGTAAACCCTGTCGTCATCAATTCATTCATTCAAAGCACCTGTTGAGGGCCTAGTTTGTACTAGGTGCTTATTTAATCTACAGACTCATTGCTTTCAGAAGAAGAAGCTACTGGCCAATATAGAAAATATATTTATTGTTGGAGATCTTTTTTAAAAAAATAATAAAAGAGGAAAGCAATTAATATTGTGAATGCTGAATAAGCAACCAAACTTAGTCCAATTTTATTTTAGAACTAATAGTTGGTCTAGCCTAAGTGGATTGGCCTTTTGCTAGCTCTTTCTGCCCAGCCTCAAATGCAGCCCTCTGATACCTATTCCACTGACAGGGAAGTTAGCTGTTCTTGCTAAAGGTCATCATTATTGCAGGTTGCTGGAGTTTATTGCTCCTAACCTGGGAGAATTCCCTTTGATGGGTTCAATTTTCATAAAGTCTTTTCTGCTCTTTGGAGCAGCCATAATTTAGTGCCCCCAGTTAATTGAGGGAGCTAAAATTTCGTACATAGTTAACTACGCCTTCAATCAGTATTTGGTGCCTACAAAATAAGTCCCCAGTGGACATTTGCCCCTACAAGTCATGTTGCACCGAAAAATTGGTGCCTGTTTGCAGACTGTTTCTCCTTCAAATGTTCAAGTTCGACAACGATAGCAGTTGGCAGAGTGGAGAGTGTTTCGAAGAAAAAGAGCACTCAGTGCTACTCTAGGGTATCTGAGAGAGAAATGGAAGTGACTTTAACTTCCTCCAGGTAGATGAGTCAATGGTTATATTATCCACTCTTCAACCCATGCTAAATGAGTGAGGGTCCCCAAGAAGCAATCCATTCTCTTCCAATGGGTTGTAACTGTTTGGTAGAAGCAGTTACTCAACCCAGTGGCTGACAGGACCTCACCAATTATGGATTGTTCAGATATGGCAACTCAACCTATACACTCCTTCAAACCCCTGGGAAAAAAATATTTTTAAAAGGTTCACACAAGGGGCGCCTGGCTAGTTTAATCAGAAGAGCCTGCGACTCTTGATCTCGGGGTTGTGAGTTCGAACCCCATGTTGGGTGTAGAGACAACTAAGAAAAATAAATGAACTTAAAAAAAAAAGGTTCACACAAATTTCTGACTGGGATGGCCACTGTGGGGAAGGGACTCTGATTGTTGCCAACTGTCTCTACACACTGCAAGACAATCATAAAGAGGTGTCCTCACAATGATTTCTCATAGCAGCATTATTCATAATAGTCCCCAAATCAAAACAACCCAAATGTTCATCAACTGGCAAATGGTTAAACAAAATGCAGTCTGTCCACACAATGGAATACTACTCGGCCATGAAGAGGAATGGAGCACTGAGACACATAAAACATAGATGAACCTTGAATATGTCATGCTAATTGAAAGAAGCCAGATACAAAAGGCTGCACATCATGTGCATGTTCTAGAATTGAATGGTGGTGGTGGTTGCACAACTCTGAGAATATACTAAAAGCCACTGAATTGTACCCTTTAAAAGAATCACCAGAATGGCTTGTTTAAAATATGGATTCCAGTCCCCTCCCTTATAGATCTGGCAATCAGGAAGTCAGGGGTGGGTGCTGGATAATCCATATTTTTAACAAGTGGCTAGGTAACTCTAATTGTAAGAGAAATTTATAGAACACTGCTGTAATGGTTCCCTAAGAGTTCTTCCAGGTCTCTACTATTTGACTTCTTTGCTCTTCATGTTACTCATTTGTTTATCTGTGTGCCATGCACTGTGCACTGGGGAAATAGAGATGGGTAGATGGGTGGTATAGCTGGTCCTCGCCCCAGTGGAACTCACAGGTGGTACTTTGGCTACAGGGGATGCTTCTAAATGCCTTTTAAATTCTGATTCACATTCTATTAAACAACCAACCAGTCTAAAGAGAGGGCCCAGGACATCTACCTAATAAAATCTTTTTTAGGTGGAAAAGAAAAATCAAGATATCAAAGTGTGGCTTTCGACCAAATTACCCTCCTTCAGTCTCATCCTGCAGAGTCCACGGCCAGCTTCCACAGTCCCTTTGGTTAAATTAATAACCGAGACACCCGATGGATGGTTTTTCAGAGGAGTGCGATAATATGGAAGACTCCACATTGAGATATCGCTTCTGAGGGAGTTTTGGTCCATGGCAGCACAGAAGGCTGAATATAGTTGAGGTTTGGGGGGGAGGCCTTCCTAACTGACCAGTGAGAGGGGGCCTCGCAGCAGATGTCTCTCTTGGCACTTGGAAAGAGCTGCTTCTCGCACTCTTTGTTGCTGTCACAAAGCCTTGAAAATTCTGTGGTTGACCTTGTAAAAAACTGAAACTGCTACACAATGGTGAGATGGCTGCACTAATTAATGCTGAAGGTTTGGAGACAAATTGTCTGAAATGATGCCGATGTTTCTGAATGCAATAGAAACATGGAGACTTTCTTTTTTAAAAAGATTTCTTTATTTATTTGAGAGAGAGAGAGAACATGCAGCAGGGGAGGGGCAGAGGGAGAGGGAGAGAGAGAATCCTCAAACTGACTCCCTGCTGAGCACAGAGCCTGACTCGGGACTTGATCTCAGGACCCTGAGATCATGACCTGAGCCGACATCAAGAGCCGAATGCGTAAATGACTGAGCCACCCAGGCACCCCTGGATATTTTCAACTAATAACAGGCCGTCAGTAAGTTTTTAGAATTGAATTGAGGAAAAAGAAAGCGTAGCAGAAGGCTTAAGAAGGGGAGGGGGTACACCAAAGGAATTCACAGAGTTTTGGAATTCCTGGCTAATTCTGCTCCTGCCCATCTTCTCTGCATCTTGGGGGCTCCAAGGGTCTTCAAGGAGGGCTCTGGGTGGCCAGAGGAGTGAGGGTAGAGGAGGAGGAAAGATGATGCCACCAAAGCCCTCACTTTTCCTGCAAAAATATTGCCACTCTGGATTAGAGTGGTCATAGACCATCTTTTTCTTTTCTCTTTTTTTAACTAGAATGCTGGAAAGCTCATGAAGCTTCTGGCTCAAGTCCCTCTGCCTCTTGAGAGAACTAGGCAGGGCAAACTGGAACCGGAAGCCCCGAGGTGGGACTTCCGTCCATCTGGCTGGCTGGCTGCCACGGGGACCCACACTTATTTCTCCCCTCCGCTCTTCCCCTCCATTCCCTTCTCCTTCCTCTCTTCTCTTTCTCCACCTCTTATCCGCCCTTCCTTGGGCCCTGATCCATGTTCTAAGGAACCAGGGATGAGTTAGCCTTGGGCCCTGCCTGCAGGGAGCTCATAGCCTCTGGGGAGACATGAACAGCTGTCAAGTGAATAGGAAGCAAAATGACACCTGTTGTACCAGACACGTGGACAGGAGCCTGGCCCCGCATGCACCATACACCGTCGGTATGAGCCTTGCCAGGAATGTGAGATGGAAAGGAAGCTGACTTGCTGGTTTTCGCTGGGGACTCGTGGGGTTACGTCCTTCTCCTTCTTGCCACTAAACCACAGCAAACGTCCTAGGAGGCACTGCTTGTGGGAGATGTAGTAAATATTTCAAACTAAATGCAGTCGGTGGAGGAGGAGAGAAAGTTTGTTTGCTTCAAGGAGCAGGGGAGTCTTTTGTTTGTTTGTTTGTTTGTTTGTTTCTAAGGGAAAGACTGCCCTGAATACCTGGAGCACCATGAGCTAAGGGCACCCATTTCCTTCCTTGGAGGAAATGCTTTGAAAATGTCAGACCTCTTCCAGATTCCCGAGGGCTCCTGGGTTCCCGGATGGTTGCCCAATACACGTTGTCAGGATGGAAATGTGCCTACTACAAATCGCAGAATAAGAAGGCCTCTCTCTGACTATTAAATACCCAGGCTGTGGGCTGTTCAGTGTGACAAGCTAGAATTAAGGCCAGGAGTCTCCTTCTCTCTTTTGTGCTGTGGGATATAAATAACAGTGCTGGGGAGCTCGGTCACTCACATGCAGCCACTATACCGCACCTGCGTCTGGGAGCATCCCACAAGGGTGACCCGGAGTTCACACTGATTAATATTTGTTCGGCTGGTATCTGATGGATCCTTGATTGCACAGAACTGGGAAAATGAGAGCTGGACCAACCCTGGCATGCCTTCTTCCTGGAATTGAGACTCTTAAATAGGTCCTTGACGTCTAGCGTCAGTTCACCAAGCATTGCTTGTATATATGCTCTTATTTTCCTCTTTAAAGTCTAAAATCTGAAGAAATGGTAATACAGTCAGGAGATATTGCAAGTAATCCGATGATGAGAAAAACAGAGACATATTGCTTATTTCTCTCCTCTAGTGGTTTCCTTGTGATTCTGTGCCACAGTTTAACACCGCACATGTCCTAATTCTGCAGTACAGTTTGCCGGGTATCTCTAGGCGTGGAGACTAGAGCTGAAATAAAATGTATTTTTAGCCCATAATTAACTCCTGATTGCCCATGCACACAGATGCTGTGTTGCAAAGGATGCAGGCTTTGGAGGGCACGGGAGCTGCCATTTTTCACTTACTCAGTGTGTGAACTTGGGTAACATCCTCACCTGTGAGATGGGAATGATAGCTACCACTTCCTCTGTGCTGGGGATTGTTCTGAGTGCCTTACACATATAACTCCCTTAGGCATCAAAACAACCCTATTCCTGTTTTAACAGAGGAAGAAACCAGAATGCAAAGAAGTTAAGTAACTTACCCAGGTTAGTAAATTATTTAATCTCCCTGGGCTTCAGTTTCCTCATCTGGAAAATGTGATAGTAATAGTACCAACTTTATAAGATTAATGTTTAAGTAGGCTACACAGATAAAGCCACTTAGAAAATTGCTTGGTACAGAATAAGCCCTCTCGGGGCGCGTGGGTGGCTCAGTCAGTTAAGCGGCTGCCTTCAGCTCAGGTCATGATCCCTGGGTCCTGGGATCGAGCCCCACGTCCGCCTCCCTGCTCAGTGGAGAGCCTGCTTCTCCCTCTCTCTCTGCCTGCCTCTCTGCCTACTTGTGCTTTCTCTCTCTGTGTCAAATAAATAAAAAAATAAAATCTTTAAAAAAAAGAATAAGCCCTCTCAATTTCCATGTTATTATCTTTAAGGCACTTGGCCCTTTCAGAAGTCACCTTCTATATGTGCTTACTTGCTTATTTTCAGCCTCTCTCACTAGATTCAGTCTCTCTCCCATCAGATCAGGGCCTCTGTCTGGGTTTTTCCCTGTTATATCTTTTAAATGCCTATAACAGTGACTGTACATAGAAGGCAGTTACTAATTATTTTGTGAATGAATGCATGACCATGTTAATGACTTCTACAATGATCTGCCAGGGAAAATGACAAGTTCACCATGTTTCCATTTATTTCCTCCACCACAGCTAGTTCCCACAGAGCAGTGACTTGATTTGCCATACATTGAACAGCCCTATATTCTTTTTTTAAAAAAGATTTTATTTACTTGAGAGAGAGAAAAAAAAAAAACATAAGCAGGGGGGACGGAGGGCCGAGGAACAAGCCAACTCCCTGCTGAGTGGGGAGCTTGACGTGGGGCTATATCCCAGGACCCTGAGATCACGATCTGAGCTGAAATCAAGAGTCGGGTGGTTAACTGAGTCACCCAGGTGCCCAATGCAGAGTTTTTGTTTAAAGTTTTCAATCTCATGCCAGAAGACACTATCTTCCCCGTATCACACTGTTATTCTCTGCTACCAGGTCTTGGGGCAACTTCCCTCGTTTCCTTTTTCTTTTTTGGTGATTTTTAGCCCTGGCTCATGGTCACTCTCTCTGGTACTACTCCTGTATTAATTCTTGGTGATTTCAATGCTGACATAGATGGTCCTCCCAACACCCTGGCTTCTCAGTTCCTTGACCTCTTCCCTTTGTCCAGTCGACTCATTCTCCCCCCTTCAGCCAGGCACCCCCAGGGTCATACCCGAGTTCTTGTCATTGCCAATAATTGCAACCCTCACAACTTCAGTTTCACGCATCCTAGTCTCTTTCCGCTACTTCCTGTCTTTCGTGTCACTCCCTCTAATGTCCAGTTTCCAGCCGCCCCTTTAACCGTAGCAGACCCTATAGTCCTCTGATCCTACACACTTTTCAGAGTCTTTCTTCCCCCTGATGTCCTCTCTCTCCTATATACATCTTCAACTCCTTTGCTCCCCTTTCAGCATGCGTAGCAACACTACAACCTACTTTGCAACTGTACTTCTGCAACCACACATGAGTGAGGAAAACCCCACAAAGATGCTGGCTGGTCTGACTTTAAATTCACAACCATGACCCTGACGTAGATCCTTAGTGTGGCTCAGCAGCCACACACTATTTGCCAGGTCCTTACACTTTCCCACTCTACCAGATGACTATTTTGTACCTTCTCCTCACTCCCCAAACTTCCACCTCCTCCTCTCCATCTTCATTTCAGCAGATAACTGTGCTTCTTCTTCACTGAGGAAATAGAAGCAATTGGAACAGTTTCCTCAGACTCCCACCATGACATCTACCTGCCTGTCTTCCCTCCTATTAAACTGATGAACTGTGTTAAATAGAATGGTCAAGTTTTAGTTCTCCACGTACTTGACTTAGCAACAGCTTGTTGACACAGTTGAACATTCGCTTCTCCTGGAAATGTTTTCTCAACAGTCAGGATGCCCCAACTCTTGCTTTTCTTCTCTTGCTACCTGTTCCTCTTCAATCTCCTTGGCTGACTCCACTTGCCTCCCCAGTCTCTAAACACTGGAGTTGCCCTGAGTCAATCTCTACACTCTTTCCCCTGGTGATCTCAGCCAGTCTCATAGCTTTAAATACCACCTACACGTTGACGACTCCCAATTTATATCTCCAACCCAGACTTGATCGTCCTGCATGAGATAATGCAACCCACCCACATCCCCGACACTTGATACTTCCATTTAGTAGGTTTTGTCCGTACAAACTGTAGCAATATCAAACATGCTAAGTGATTCTTAAAAATGTTTGTTTTCTGTCTTCCCTTGTTAGAATAAGCCCCAATGAGACAGATTTTTTTGTCTGTGTGCTTTTTTCATCGATGTGTCCTTAGTGCTCAAAACGGAACCTTTCATGAAGTAGGCATTGAGACTATGAGATCAGAATTCCCGCAGGAAAAGCCCTGGCGATTGGTATATTTAACATGGATGCAAGGTGACTGCTGCATATCAGAGAAGTTGGGGGAGGTCTGGCCTAATCAAAACTGCTATTAGCTGGCCCTTCCTTTCCTCCCTGACTTAACTTTGTTCATTCTCTACCTTACTCCTATTGCTCTACCTCATTTGCATTTGATTTGTTTTTCTTTTTTTTTTTTTTTTGAGGTATATCAACATAATATTACATTAGTTTCATGGTTTCAGGTGTACAATGTATTGATTTAATATTTGTATATATATTGCCAAAGGATCACCACAGTAAGTCCAATTAACATCCATCACCATACATAGTTACAGCAAAATTTTGTTTCTCATGATAAGAAATTTTGAGGTCCACTACACTGCTCTTGTATTTTTATTTTTTTTGATTAACATATAATGTATTATTTGTTTCAGGGGTACATGTCTGTGATTCATCAGTCTTACACAATTCACAGTGCTTGCCATAGCACATACCCTTCCCAATGTCCATCACCCTATACTGCTCTTTTTATGGTTCAGATAACATGCCAAACATCCTCCAACCCCAGGGCCTTTGCAATTTGATGTTCTCTCTGCTAGGAATGTTTTCTGCATGACTTGTTTGCTCAGTTTATTCAGGACAATAATTGAGTTTATGTAGTTTAATTCACTTTATTCAGAGCTGATAAATATTCAGGACTATGCTTAAAAGACACTCTAAGAGGTCTTTCCCGTCCCCATCCTTCCCAATCCCCTACCTGCTTTATTGTTCTTCATAGCACTTACTACTACCTGGAATTAGGTAATATGTTTCTTTTTTGTCGGTGTAGACTACAATGTAAACATAATAATAGCTAAGGCTTGCTATCTTCCGGGTATATTTTAAGTACTTTGCATATAATAATTTTTTCAATCTTCACAACAGCTCTAATGTTACTATTACTTTACTCACTTTGTAGATGTGGAAATGGAGGCACAGAGAGGTTAAGTAGCTAGCCCAAGGTCACACCACCAGTAGGTAGCAGAGCCTGGGCAGGTTGGCTTCTGAGACTGCCTCTTGTGAGGTGATTTGTGTCTGTTTTACTTCCCATTCTATCTCTAGGGCTGAAACATGCTGGGCACATAGTAGGTGCTCAATAAGTAACTGTTAAATGTTGAATCATTTGGGGCTTTTATAAGTCTGTTAGGACTGCTATAACAAAATGCCACAGACTGGGTGTCTTAAGCAACAGGAATCTATGTTCTCATACTCCTGGAGCCTGGAAGTCCAAGGTCAAGGTGTCAGCAGGTGTGGTTTCTCCTGAGGCCTCCCTTCTTGGCTTGCAGGTGGCCACCTTCTTCCTGTGTCTTCACATGGCCTTGAGTCTGTGTGTATAGCCCCAGTATCTCTTCCTCTTATCCTAAGGACACCTGCCCTACTGGATTAGGGCCCCTCCCTTATGAACTCATTTAACCTTAGTTACCTCTTTTAAAGGCTTTAACAAGACATGCCAGGGTAAAGAGAAATTGATACACCATATAGTACATTGGTTTTCAAACTCTTTTTTTTTTCTTTTAGTAACTGTGAAGCCCTTTCTCAAAAGTAATCTCCCAAGGAAGCCTACTACAGCAAGCCTGCAAACCGGGGCTTCACATTTGAGAGCTGAGTTAAAGGCCGTGTGGACCCCCAGTGAGTACTGCCCCTGAAAGGCCCTCTGACCAAATCCAAGCACCTCACTTTACAGAAAAGACTGTTGAGTCTAGAAAGCAGCTCAAACACTCTCTACCTTCTCCATGTCTCTCAACAGGCTTGGTCTCAGCTTAGAGAGAGGGTGACTGAATCTCCAGCTCAGGAATCATGGGCTCTGGGTGGAAGCCTGGAGACCTAGGCCACAGGGATCTCGGTGGACCTTAAGCCTAAACCAAGGGAGGGAGACAAGCGCCCATCACAACCACAGCAGGTGTAGCTGAGGAGGCCCAACCTCACCCCAATCAGAATCATGACCAGGCTGTATTAGTAGCAGCCCCTCATTTTTATGAAAGGCTTAGGCCAAGTTTGAGTGAGACAAAACCTGGCAGTTAAAGTTTTCCGACTGTATAGATCTCTATCACCTTCATTCTAAAGCACAGGAACTGCTGAAAATATTATAAATCACTCCCAGGTGCCTCAGTTCAAATATTATTTCAGTATGCAAATTACAGTCATAAAGCATAATGAAGCACATTTGAATATCTAGTACAAAAGTCACCATATAAATATAAAATGGGAGTGAATGAATGTGGTCAACGTTTTATTTTATAAATGCAATTTGCCTCCTGAAGCTTTTAAAGAGCTCCTGGCCAATACCTGGAGGACCCCTCTAATCTATGACCAGGAATTTCATTGTTTTAATTTTGAAAGAAGCAAGAATGTGAATCTATATATATGTGCACTTGTGCATATAGGTATAAATATAGATGTAGGTAGAGACAGAGATGGAGATAAGGGAGGGGCCCTAATGTCATCTTCTTCTCTCTATTTCCTACCGATGCCCATGTTTTAAGTAGCTTCTCTGGTGTGGCCATTCATTGCCTCTGAGATTCTTACAGGTCAGAAATCAGAAGTACGCCTTGGGCCACCTTGCTGGCAGGGCTGGGGCATGGAAAGAACTCAGAGAGGATTGACTGGAGGAACATGTGAACAAGCCAAGCATTAGGCTGCCTTGCTGAAGGGTCAGGGTCCCAAGTAACAGAGCTACAGTACTAAAGAACTCACAGGGACTGAAATGACTTTTGTCCCAGAAAATGATAGCGTCATGACCTAGAGTCCTGCTCAACGTTTTGGTGTGACCTGAGTCCCTGGGATTTTTGTTTAATCACAAGTGGTAGAGTCCCTACAGATGACCGAGTTAGTATAGCTTACTGTTTCAGTAGTGTAGGACCTCAGAAGTGGAATTCAGATGGTTTAAAGAGAATATTACAAAGATAATACAAAGGAAAGTCTTTCTTATACTCCAACCCAAACCTGTATCCATCTCCAAACATAAATGGGAAGGAAGGTCTCATCCTTAGTCCTGTGCTTTGCTTTTGCTTCTGTTTTTCCTTTCTTCTCTTTGTCCATTACATCCCATTACATCTTTTATATTACACAGGTAATTCAAGAGTACATGCATGTCGTATAAGATTCTGGTTACTCTTGCTTCTGTCAAGACCCAGCACCAGATTGATGTTTTCTAAGAAATCTTTCCTACTCTGATACCTATTTTATAGTTTCATGACTGCCTCCTTGGAACTTTAGATGTTACTTTGTTCCCCATTATCAGAATTCATTGTCTATCAGTTGGAAATGATTCTAGAGTTTTACTTACATGTTTTTCTCTCTGAGTAGATTACCATCTTCTCAAGCAAGGGCCTTTTATTTCTTTGATAATGTCTCATGTTTAATCTAATAATTTGAAGTATTTGTGGTGTGCCCGCTCTGTGCAAAACAATGTATCAGGTACTTTTTACATTAATGAATGGATTAAAAGCTTTTGGAAGGAGAAGCTTCTGATTAGATTTAGAAGAGGCGAGCCTCAAAGATCTAAGCACCCAAGCCTCATGACCTTCACTGACCTCATAGTCACTTCCTTTGCCCCTAGATTGGGAAGATTCTGTGGTTCTTGGCTTGAGGCACCCTATCCTTGTCCCTGAACTATTCTTTGTCCTTTTCTATTTGTTGGAAGCTGAGTTTCTGTTCACTGTCAAAGCCAGACTATCCATTACAAAGGCCTCTTCATTCTTTGTTCTAGACTATTGTTTGGGTCAGTCTCTCTAGTGGGAGTTTTCTCAATATGTGGCCCAGTCCCCTAGTGTGCTTGATAAAATGTACATTCCTAAGCCGAACCCTAGACCTTCAAAATAAGATCTGTGGTGGGGTCTGGGAATCTGCATCTTAACATATTTACCCCAAGTGTTTCTGAAGTGCACCAGGGTTTGAGAGCCCTATTTCTAGTAGCTCATCGGCCACTGTGGTAAGGTCTATCTTGATCCTCAGTGTCTACTTTGCCTCATCTTCCTCCACTCACACAGAGAAGACTGCCTCCTCTCTCTGAATGGCTGTTTCTAGTCTGTGAAGTCAGCTCTTCCTTAGATGCAAAGCAGATCTGCCTACCAAGTACTGAGCTCAGAGGCCAATGAAACCCATCATTTACATAGCACTTCTATTATCCTTTTCTTTAACTATTTCCCACTAATTTCAGAACCCAGGTGCCTTTAGGGGTGTGGTCTTCCAGGAGCTTTCATAATTTGCTTTCATAATTTGAGCCATACCATAATATTTTAAATGAACGTTGATCATGGTGTAGGCAACAATCCCACCAAGGAAAGGGGAAGTTCTGTGTATATTCAAAGTCATGTGCTCACACAGAAGCCATTTTCAACATATTCAAAATACTGTATGTTTGCTTTAATTCCAGTACTATTTATTGTGCATGTTTTATGTCCTGGATATTACACTAGGCAATATGGAGCTAAGAACAAATATTAATGATCAATTCTTACACATGGTCTGTATCTTCACATTCTGATTGGTATTTGGCTGCTCAACTTCCTAGGAATTTGAGTCAAAATGAAAGAAATCACTTATTCAGCAAATATTTAATGAACACCATGCACTGTGCCAGGTCCAGGAGACACAGTGGTAACAAGACAAACATGGTTATTGCCCTATTGGAAATGACAGTCTAATAGGGGATAGAGGCAATAAATAGATAAATAAATAGATGAAACAATTACTATTGTGAAATGCATAACTCAACACAAACCATGGCTTGGTATATTCTAGGGGATAGAGCAGAGATGAAGAGATGTGGATAGGTTCAAGATATAATTTGGGCATGCAGCCATCTAGACATGCTGATGGATTGGATGTAAAGGGATGAAAGACCAAAAGTGACCAAAGAGGGTTTCTAGATTCCTGTCTTGACAACTGAGTGGATGGTGGTGTCATTTACTCATATGGGAAAGACAAGGCTTATGATATTTGGCTGATAGGTAGGTGGGAGCTAAAAGCTCTAAATTAGATATGTTATAGTTGAGATGTTTTATGAGAAATGTAAGAGTATATTTGGATATGTGCACATAGAATGCAGCAAAGGGTCAGGGCTAAAAATTTACAGTTGGGTAGAGAATGTGGAGAGAGAAGAGAGAAACCAAAAAGCTAGAAAGTATTTGAAGAGATGCTCAAACTCACTAGTCACCTGAGAAATATAAATTAAAACTATAATGGGATCACCCAGTGGAAAGACAAAGTTTGAAAAGTGGAAAATGACAAATGTGGATGAGGACGTGGGATCAAGGAGCCCTCGCGTAATATTGGCAGGAATGGAGACCAGAGCAGCCATTCCAGGAGGCAATCTGGTTAGTACACGATCACATTCAACACATACTCCATGACATAATAATTCAGTCCCTGGGTGTGCAGCTCAAAGGGTCAATGGGGGACACTAGCAAGGATGTTCATGGCAGCACTGACAATCATAATGGTTGTGGGGAGCTGGAGATGATCCGTGTGTCTACCTCTGGGGGAGTGGATAGGCAGGATGTGGTATGAGTAAGCACACCATGGGATATTATGTAACAGTAAGTAACAGATCAGATGGGTCTAACTAATGTTGAGTAAATAAATGCAAAACAACATGGCACATATAATGCAGTACCTTTGCAGAAGTTAAAATATGTGCATACAAAACGACTCTCTGTATTTTAGAAGAACACATACAAACAAAAGGATACACATGGAATACATTAGAATGGTTATCCACAAGGCCACGGGGAAAGGAGATTGGGAGGTGGTGATGAAAGGGAGTAAACACATAAATAAAACAAGAGAAGGGCTTTGTGCAGGCCCAAGGTAATGGGCTGTGATCTGAGGACTAATAAAACCCAGTCTTCCAGAGGCCCAAATCAAAAGGAAATAAAAGATGGGGAAAGAAGTATGTGCCAGACTGAAGAGCACCAGCACTCAGAGGTTGGGAGAGGTGAATGAATGAAATCATTGGGTAGGTATCATGTTTGCCATGCCCTGAGACTACATACAAGATGCACACAGATGTTGGTTCTCTGCTGGAGGTAAGGGGTTTCTCCCTTCTCATTTTCTAGAACTCCAACTCATCCCCACTCCACCAAGCTTTTTATGTTTTAATTCTGGAGATAAATGATACACAAGTCAGAATGACCATTTCTGATTTCTCTCAGGAGATACTATCCTTCAATGATTTAAGAGTAAATGGGGCAACGAAAAAATGTTGTGTCTCAGTTTTCTCAGATATGAAATGATGATCATATGGCCCTCATTATCTCTTGCTGGTTTATACCAACAGCCTCCTAATTGATCCCCTTGCCTGAGAGTTCTCCTCCAATCTGCCTCCTATGTCGCCAGGATGATATTTCTAAAATACAAATGTTATCAAGTCATTCCCTTCATTAAAAATGCTGTGTGACTCACCAGTGTGTTCAGAAAAAAATACCCTCTGCCAGGAGCAAGGCAGCATGATATTGGAAGAAGATCAGGGGTTTGGGGGTTAGACATATCAACTTGATCATTAATTGGCTATGTGACCTTATATAAGTTACTGTACCTCTCTGAATTTAATTTCTTTTTTTTTAAGATTTATTTATTTATTTGACAGAGAGAGTGTACGAACAGGTGGAGTGGCAGGCAAAGGGAGAGGGAGAAGTAGGCTCCCTGCTGAGCAGAGAGCTCGATGTGGGGCTTAATCCCAGGACCCTGGGATCATGACCTGAGCCAAACACAGACGCTTAACCAACTGAGCCACCCAGGCCCCCCCCTTTTTTAAGAATTTTAATTTCTATACCTGTAAAATATGGGATAAAAATTCTTAACTTATAGGGCAGTGGTTCTCATACTTTAGTGCGTGTTAGAATCCCCTGGAGGGCTTGTTAAAATACAGAGTGCTGGGACCCATCCCCAGAGCTACTGACTCTGTAGGTCTGGGATGGACTTAAGAAGCTGCATTTCTGGTAAGTTCCTAGGTGATATTGATGCTAGTGCTGCTGGTCCTAGGACCACACTTGCCACGCCACTGTTACAGGTTCTTGTGAGGACCAGAAATGATGCATGTCAAGAGCTTCCCTGCTATGCCATGCATAAATGGGTATTACTGTTGTTGCTTTCATGTCCTGCCATCTCTGGTTCTCTACTTCTCAAGTTTCATTGCACACCACCAGCCTGCACACATCCTGTGTGCCAACCACAGCCAACCACTCACTGTTCCCTGAGCTTTCTGTGCAGTTTTTGTCCTTGGGGGCTTTATGCCTGTTCTTGCCTTTCTTCCAAGAATGTCCCTGTCCTTCCTCCCACGCATACCACAATCCTACCTTGGAAGAACCTCCTCCTTTTCGAGGCCTAGCTCAAATTCCCAGGAAGTTTTTGCTTATCTTCTTCAGTTGGGATTAATTGGTCTTTCCTAATAACACTTCATCCATCTGTTCATTTATTGATTCATTTCATAAATATTTATTGAGCATCACTATATGCCAGACTCTGTGCTATTTGTTGGGAGTATGGTACTGTCCCTGCTCTTAAGGACTTCAAAGCCTTAGAGGAGAAAAGAGATGACACTCAAACACAAATGAATGTAAAATTATAATTGTGACAAGCAGTAAGGGGGGGGTGCTACTTTAAGCACTATATAACAGAGGAAGATTCACAGAGGTTTAAAGTGGCCCCTTTTCTATAGGAATCGTTGAACTCCGTGAGGTTGGAATGGGGAACAATGCAAAAATGACTTGGGTATGCATAGCGCCTTATATACCATGAACTTATTTTCTGGCCCATTACAAGATTATTTCATTAATTCTCATAACAGCATGATATGTAATTTCCTAGCTAACACTTGTTGAGCACATACTATGTCCTTGCCAGTATTCTAGTTGGTATCAGAGGTGTCAAGATAAATAAGATGTTATGTTTAATTTATCCCCCATACCACAGTAAAAAAAAATCCCCAAAACACAACCATATAACTCCCTATTTAAAACCTTTTAGCGGTTCCCTCTGTGCTCTTGGGGAAAGTCCAGACTCTTTACATGAGCTATAAAGCCCTTTGTGATCTGGATCTGGTATATATCTTCTTTTTCAGCTGCTGTCCAACACCAGTGACCCCCATGTGGTCTAGCCAGAGTTGTGGTTCCTTGAATGTGCCAGACTCTTTCCTGCAAACTCCACTCCTTACTCTTGTTTCCATTGACCACTGCCAGTGAATATAAGCTAAAAGTTGAATTTCCCTACATTGGCATAAACCTGCCAAAAGACTTCCTTATATCCTTTCAATGGGAGGGGGGTGTTGGGAAGATGGAGTTATTTACGACAACGTCATTAACAATTGAAAGAGAATTCAATGGTCTTATCGTACCCCAGACACTTGTAGCTCCTGATTTAGCAACCCCATTTTCAAATTAATTTCAGATAAATATGTGATGGTTTAATGAATCAGCACAGCAGTTTCTACAGAAAGAGAGGTAAGTAATAGTGACCCCGTCCTTCAAGAGAACCTCCCCTATTTTGTGAATCAGTGAGGGACCAAGAATGTTGTCCCTGTGGCTCTGCTGGGGACAGAGCATATCTCTGCATTTCAATTTTCTTAACCTATAAATGGAAAATCAATCTGTGTCCTTATCTGCAGAGTACTTCAGGATCCCAAATGGGTCTGCCCCACAAATTCAAAGCATACCATAGAAAAAAAGGCAGACACAAAAGTCGTGGCTGGATCATGTGGCTGCTCCTTGAGGGAAGGTTTAGTCTCTTAGGAATGTCTGCATCCTCTTCCTGCCATGTTGTTGACTGTTAACACCTGGCCTTTCTGTGCCATAAGAAGAAACTTTATTAAAATATTTTGGCACTTCTGCTTTTAGTAGAACTAGGAAGCCGTGAAGCATGCAAACAGGGCATGAAAATGAAACACATCCTGAGGATAGTGATGAAACTTTTTCAGACCCAAGAAAAGTTTCACTTTAGGCTATATGTCAGCTTGGGTGGGAGTCGGCATGATTTCCTTCACGTAAGCCAGCAGATCCACGGCTATTTCTGACTGTTCACTTCTTGACTAAAATGGCCTACTGGCCTCCTAGGGGCAGACGTGGGCAATTCTAACAAGGTCAGGGAGTGGAAACTTCCAGGTAGAGATGGGCCTCTGCTGTCCATTGCTCCCATCCTAAAAAGTCAGAAAGTCAAGGTTGACTCACAGACTTCTGAGTCAACACTCTGTGAGCTGAACCAAACTCAGTCAGTTGATCTCATAATATGGTTACTTGTGTGCCTCCTTTCTCCACTAGCATGTGAGCCTCTGAAAGCAAGGATTCTGATCAATCTTTTGTATTTTCCTCTTCCAACCTCCCTTTACTGCTCCCACCCCACTCCACCCCCCCACCCCTTGCTTGCACAGTGCCTTACGGGCCTTCATAAAATTTACTGAATCAAAAAGTTGCCTATATTCATGTTAGTATGCTGACGTCTCACCACAGACCAAGCTGTATTTGCTATAGAGTTGAATGCAATGTGCCGAGGGGCCATCTGGGACCTCACTCTTCCGGTGGGTTCCAGGAAGACTTCCCAAAGCACAGGTCCCGAGTCCAACACTGTAGGGAGTCTTCCAAGGAGCAAAATTATGCCTTTTCCCTTCAAAATTTTCCTTTCACTTAATGAGTGAAAAAAATCAAGGAATTTTTCTTTCTCTACCTGATGAGAAATATGGCAGTCATGCCATCCATTTATAAATATATCGCCAGTGAAATATCGTGATGCTTAATTTTCCTACCCTCTGTCATACCTGAATCCTATTCATGAAGTTAATTCACTTAAAAAAGAAATGGTCCCTGCCATTTCTCTGTTTCTGCCAGTCTGGCAGGTGACACATACTTTCCTGGACACAGCCAAGTGGGACCTGGAGGCATAAAATGTTCCAGGATTGTAACTGATGCTGCAAAGCCATTCTGCCACAGCCAGTTGGGAGAATGAAGCAAAAGGAGCTCTGGCCACTGCATTCTGGTAAAGCTGCTGGCAGCTGAAATGTACGCAGCATTCTCTTGTCCTCTCTGTTTCTAAGAAAGGAATTATAATTATGAAAGGGCAAACCACAGCATTTGGATGCTTAGATAACTGTATCTTTAATGAGAATCCATGCTGTCTCAATGTGGGCTGGTAGCCCGGTTAGATGAAAAGAGTTGAGAGATTCCCATTCGAGAACCATTTTGGAAGTTAGCTTGGCCTATCCCTGGAAGTGACAGTGTGAGTAATTTTCATCTTAACTATTTATTGTTGCTCTGGACACCAATAGCTATCAGTAAAAACTAACACAGAAATACATTTCTCAATCAGAAAGTTGAGAAATTGTCAGCTCAGGTCTGAGCTGATGGTTCTGATTCCAACTGGGCCCCTTTCAAATGAGAGGCATTTAACATATTTCAGTCTTCCAGGTCCTCTGGCCAAAAACCATGGAGTGATCCTTGAATCCTTTCACACTTCAAATTCACACCATCGGGGAATCCTATTGGCTCCACCCTCAAAACATGTCCAGAATAGGACCAATTCTAACCACTTCCTCTGCTATTACCCTGATTTACACCAATAAATTGGATTACTCAGTAGTAGCTCCTTTCTTGGATCTGTGGGTTTATACTTTTAACCAAAATTGGAAATCTCCTTACTATTAATTCATCATTTTTTCCTCCCCTCTCTTCTCCTTTTGGGACTCCAGTTACACGTATATCAGGCAGCTTGAAGCTAACTTACTGCTCATCAATGCTCTTGTTTATTTTTGTGGCGGGATTCCTTCCTCTCTCTGTTTCATTTTGGATGATTCCTATTTCTGTGTCTAACAAATGTATTAACCTTCTCCCATGCAATATTGAATCCAGGGTATGTTTCATTTCAGATATCATTATTTTCATCCCTGGAAGTTCAGTTTGGATCTTTTTTGTATGTCTTCCATGTCTCTATGGAATGTTTAGTGTTTCCCCTAGCTTTCTGAATATATGGAGTACAGTTTTACTGTTCTTATTTCCTAATTCTATCATCTGTGCGAATTCGAGGTCCGTTTCAACTGATTGGCTTTTCTCCTCATTAAAGGAAATATTTTTCTCCTTCTTTGTATGCGTGATAATTTTCAATGGGATGCCAGATTTTGTGATTTTTTTTTTTTTTTTTTACTTCGTAGGGTGCCATGTCGTTTTTTATTCTCTATGGATATTGTTGAGCTTTGTAATGACCACATTTCAGCTTTTGGGGGGGCTAATTCTGTGGCCTGCTCTACGGTACCCTTAACCTTTTCTATTAGATAATCAGTGTTACTGTGGCGTTTGGTCCTTTGACAGAAACAACTATCTGCAAACTACCCTGTGAAGTTTCCTTTGAACTAAAATTCTCACTTATAGGGTTCCTTTGTCACTTTTCACATTTTGAGGGGGATTTTATACTGCCATTGGCACTACTTTATTCATCTTCTCCGCACCTTTGCTTCTTCCCTATGCAGCTATTCCCCTACCGTCCTTATAGCTGTTAGGGGTCCTGGCCTCTGGCTGTTAATGAGCATGGCTAAGGGCCTGTCCAGATTCAAATTCCGTATCCTCTTCAGTTGGAACATTTAAGGCATCATTGAACAAATAAAAACTGGATGTGGATAGGTTAATCCAAAGAACATGATTATAAGCTGGATTTTCCAAATTTCTTGAGAAAATCTACCCTACTTGCTTCTGATGCCTCTATAATATATCATAATCAATATATTTACTAAGGGTTATACCTTAAGTATATGTCATTTTCAAGTAGATGCAGATCATGTTTGTTAAGGGAGGACTGAATGAAGACAAATGGAATGGAACCATAGCATTTCCTGAATCCAGTCTATTGAAATAGAGTGTAAAAAATTAGGTGGCACAAATGTATTCCCTCTTGAAAGGCTTTTGCTGTATAATTTCTGTGTGGGGAAAAAAGAAGGATAGATGACAGTTAATAGTTTTTGTAAATGGAAACAGCACCGAGAGTCTGCCTGAGGAGAAATTGTCTATGAAGATCATATTTCTGAATAAAAACAGGATTTCCTTTGTGGCTTAATTCAATGAGCAATTATGGGAAAACATTATTAATTCAGATATACTCATTTTCACAGTGGACTGAAGCTTACTCTTGTCTCACAAGTTTCTTCTTTACGTTTGGCTATTATCTGTAACTTTGTCTTATTAGGCCCCCATCATTCTTAATTCTGCTCTGCTTTTCATCATTCTAGCTACCTACCCTTCCACACAGTTCATCTGTGGCTCATGTTCTCATCTTGATCTCAAAGCAAAGACCCCATGAGCTACCTTGATAATGGTCCTTTAGGTGTGTAGAGCGCTTTTCACTTTACAAAGACTTTGAATTTGTATTTCTTTTGATCTTCACAAGAGGTGATTTTTCTCCCCATTTTACAGATAGGAACATTGAAGTTCAGTGTGGTCGTCATTAATACTGCTCACCAACTGTTTGCACTTCTCCCCCCTCCCATGCAGATGCTAGGATGGCACTCCCTGGCTTCTTTATGGTTGTGTGAAGCCAGATGACTGGTACTCACCAATGAATGGCTAGTGGAATGCACCACTTCCAGGCTGATCACTCAGTTATCAACATCATACCCTCCAGAGTGTTCTTTTCCCTTTGCTACAGTGACTGGCAATATTTGTGACAGTGGCTAATAATAGCATGATCTATTGGGATTTGGGAGTTGTACGTTCATTGTAGGCATCCCGAGTGCTGCATTCTATAATACAGATAAACTGGACTGTAATGCAAGTCTCCTCACCCATCTCGCTTTCCACTACCCTGGTCTTTCCAGAAGGCAAAAATGTCTTCCAGCAAACGGAGTTGAACAGTGTTCTATTTAACTTGGGTCTGTCCGAGTCTCTAAATACTAAGATACACTGTGAGGCTCCAGAACGTGAATAGGTGTAAAGAGTATATGAAACTTTCCAAAATTACTTGACCAGGAAAACCTATCTTTTCGTGCATAAGAATTGCAGGATTCGCATTGTGCGTAACACACTTTGGAGAGCATTGCACTAGACACCCTGTGCTTCTTCTCTTCATGTACCTTTTTCATCTTCCTGGGGTTAAGAACTTTGGTTAGAGATGCGGTTAAGGAAGTTAGGTGGAGGTCTTGAGGAAGATTAGGGTTAGACTGAAGACCACTTATCAGCAAGATCAGCCCAAGTTGGGGAGTGTGGTGGCCAGGAGGGATACGTAAAGAAGTAAGATGAAGACAAGCTGTGGGTACAAGCATAGTGTGAACATGAAGAGGGAGAGAAAGGCAGCTGCCCAGAGAAAGCTACAGATGATGAACAGCCAAATGAACCTCCAAAAGATGTGGTTGGGGAAGATGGGCAGAAGGCCGGTCTGGCAGTGAGCATGAGAAAGGCAGGGTCAGAGGTGTAGCCTTGCAGACAGCTGTGATACCAACTAGGAAAGCCTGTAGTTAGGGAACTCACCAGGTGCTAGGGATTTTGATTAGCCTTCACACATTTCCTCACTTAATCCTATCGGCGTTGTTAGTGTCCCTGCTTTGCAGACGAGGAACTTAGCCATTGTTACCCAAACAGTAAGAAAGCAAGTTGGGATTTGCATCCTTATAAGTCTAATTTCACCACCAGGTGTTTAGCCATGATGACCTACCACCTCCCCATAGTTCATGAAGTCCAGTTCTTACCAAAGATACCTCCTGCTACATTGGCTTTTCTCTCTAATAGCTTAATTAGTGGACTTTGAGTGTATTGTCAATGGAGAATCCAGAGCACTGGACCCATGGAATATACTGAAGGGGACTTTCATGTTTGGGCAACCAAGCATTCTGGTTTTCTTTTCAAAAGTCAATCTTACAGATAAATCATCTTCCAAAGTTGTGATAGTCAGTAAACAAAATGCTTTCAAAACACCTTAATGAAGAGAATTTACTTTCTAATTTAAGGCAACATCATTCTCATGTCAAAAAGAAACTGGTTACAAACTGATCTCTTCTATGAATGGTTTCAGTCATTTGGTTTTAAATTGCTAAGCCTCTAAAAGAAGGTGACTTCTAATTCCAAAAGTTTCTTTTTCTTCTTGCATTGCTAAAAGATTGGATCCGGATCATTTTGTTCCTCCTACAATATTTAGTTTCTGTGATTAAGTCCACAGAGATCAAGAAACATGAGTCATAAATTTTGAAACTAAAAGGCTTCTGATTCATCTAGAATTTGTTGAGTAGATGAGTCAGTGTATTGATTAACTTGAGTGGTTATGACATTTTTTCCTTTCATTTCTAATCATCCAACCCAGAATTGGTAGCGAGATACTGTTTTATGTTTTTTGATTCTCAGACTTAGTTTGTTGTGGTTTGGTTAGTGTTTTTTTGTTGTTGTTTTTTAAATTTCTTAGTTGTCTCTTCAGGGCTGAAAATCAAGCTATAAACAAAGGCATTGATTGACTCAGTGAGTTGAATCACTTGGTGTTTAATTATGAACTACTTGGAGATTGTTAAAAATTCATGCAGTTTTGTATTTGTGGTGGTACAGGTTTAAAAGTCATTAAGAAACAGCATGACTAGCTTAGATAATTAATATTTGGCTTGAAAAATAAAAACATTGCAATTATGAACAGCATGACCCATGGTCAATTATCTATCCCATTTTTTCAAGTAAACTCCACAATTCAAATGGATTCATTATGAAATTAGCCGTTCATTCATTCATTCATTCATTCAACAAGCATTTTTTATGATTATTAACTACTAGGTGACAGGAACTATGCTGGAAACTGTAAAGGTTACAGAGATGAACAAAATCCTTTCCTGTCCTCTTAGAGCTTATAGTCTAGCAGAGGATTTAATACCTCTGCACACAAAATATCCAATTAATACGAGATACATGTAGAATATGAGTAATAGAAGGAAAATACCAAAGTAATTCAGAGAAGAAATATCTTATTTTCAAGGGGGGGAATATAGGAAAATCTTCAGAGGACATATAGGATTCTGAGAACCAATAGTGGACAAAAGAGGCATGATTAGAAAGCAAAAAAAAAATATGAAAGATAAGGAACATTCAGGGACTGAAACTAAGATATTTTAACAACTACGAATGCATGGTGTGAGGCAGTACCTCCCAAACTCTATCATTTGTAAGAAATGTGAAGGTCTTGTTAAAATGCATATTTCTTTCTTTGGTAGGTCCAGGGTGGGGGATGTGATCTGCATTTCTAACCAGCTCCCAAGTGACATCCATGCTGTTGGTCTGTAGGCCACATTTTGAGCAGCAAGATCCTAGGGTACTGCATTAGGAGTCAAAGACCAAGGTGTGCTAATGGTCAACAGTATGATACAGACTGGATTTTATGAGAAGTTGAGGTCAGTGAGTACTGGAGTGGTTAGAGGATGTTTCAGAGGAGAAGCAGAGCTACAGCTAGGATGTGGAAGGGTAGAGGACTCAATCAAACCTGTGTGAAGAGGCAGAGATTCTAGGAAGGTAAAATACGGTGAACAAAGGTACAGAGGAAGGAATGCATAGGGTATCCCCAGGCAACAATGAGTAGACCAGTCTGGCTGGAGTAGAGGCATTGTGGAGGGGATTAGTGGGTTATAATGCTAAAAGCATAAGGGTAGGACCACATCAGGAGGGCCTTGGTAATGAGACTAAGATACCTGGGTATCAGCTTGTCTACAAGCATGGCATGATGGGAGTACACATTGAAAAGTTAACAAGAAACACAAAAGTACTGTCCTATTACTAAGTCATGTACCAACTGCACTGGGCCTGCCTGGAGGGGATGCTTTTCCCATTTAGTACAGAGCTCCATATGGGTACCTGGGAAAGAACGCCGGTAAGGCGAGTGTCTGGCTGGTTTGGGCTTCCACAGAGGGTATATTTCCTAATGCTTAGTACTCCTGTAAACCAGGAGGAAACATCAAGACTCAGCTATACTTCAAGGACTGAAGATAGGGAGGAAGGCAATCATTTCAGCCTTGGGGGATGATGAAATTGCCCAAGGAGGAAGTCTAGAACAGGAGTTCTTAACGATTCCTGCAGGATCATGGACCCCTTTGAAATTTGATCAAAGTTATGGATGCTTTCACCCAAATGAACGCACAGATGCACATGTAAACACATAAACGTACAGAGGTTTCCTGGAAGTCTCTGGAGCCTGTCCATTTATTCAGAGGTTTGGAAACTCTTCCTTCTGGAGAGGAAAAGAGAAGAGGTAGAAGTACAAAGCCTTGGAAGAGGAAGCAGTAAAGACCAACAAGCAGCCCTCGGTGAGTAAGAGGAGAGTCTAAACACTTCAACCTAGGATTGCCTGCACCAAGGGAAAAGAGAGTTTCTGGGGGGATGGGATATGTCAACATTTTCATAGGTCAATGAGGGAAAACAGACTAGTCAGGCAAAGTCAAGGGTGATGTGCAGAAAAAATTGTAGTAGCACGTTGAGAACACAAAACCCTACAAAGACAGTTGAGGCGTAGGTCAGCAGTGAGGGAGTGAAGCTGGAGACAAAGAAGGACTTTAAACAAGGGAGAGAGATGACGGAAAATATGGGTAAGACAGAGAGGAATTCTAGGATGAATATGAAGAGAGTTCAGGAAGCTCATGTCAATAAGTTAGGGCGTGAGGTCATTGACTGAAGAGGGCGTGTAGAGTGGGCAGTTTGAGAAAATGCTGGAATTAGCCTTGTGAACATAGGGAATCCATCAAAGATGAAATCAAGATTTGTGATCCATACCTGACATAGTACTAACGATGAAATGGATGGTGCTTTCGAGTTTGCTATATTTCTCTGTGCCAAGCGTCCCCAAGGATTGACCATAGATATCTGACACGGTCACCTGCAGGGCTAAATACTTGGGGCAAAATGCTGGTTGTACAGGTTCCAAGCTATAATCATCTCATGTTGCTGCGAGTTTGTTTTCTGTAAACAACTTTCCAAGAGTGGTTATTTCACCCATCTAGCCAAATTCATCCGATGGAGAGGCAGCATTATCTGTAGAGCCGATCCACTGGAGAGGCAGCCATTGACAGCGAAATAAATTAAATACTGCACCTATTGTACCTAATCCACTTAATTGAAACTACTGTATACACATGCAGATGGGGTGCAATTTCATATTAAAATGTGAATATAAATCATGAGTATCAGATAGCCAATCAGCAGGAATTTGGAATATATAATGGTTATTGGCATCCTACCCAGTGTAGTGATACAGTCCAATTTGGAGCAGACTGAATACAGGCAGATTTGGGTTTCCTCTGCTTCCTGGAGAAGGGTCTAAAGGTCCTGAGGGGGAAGTTGTGCAGATCAGGAGGGATAGAGACTGATCCAGGCTAACATGGTGAGGCACACACGTGTTTTGCAGACAAATTATAAGTTGTTTGTGCCTGCCAAAATTGTGAGTAGATTTGCAAGATTGATTAAAATGATTGCCTGCAGTGTAGACGGTCTGAAGTCACCACATTCCCCTTCTATCCGCTCTGACATAGGCACCCACTGAGATAGCATGCGGACAGCACCTTGCACAGGGCCCACTACGCACAGTGGATTCTTGACGAAGGGCACTTTCTCCTTTTTAACAGGTGATTGCGGGAAGGAAGCCCTGCTGTTTTGATAACAGCACAGTGAATCTGGCTTTAGCAATTAAGGCTCCTACCCGTGGCAAAACTTAAGTTTAATTTTAATTCATAAATAGTTAGATTTTTGAGCCTCCACATGAATTTTGTCGACATTTGTCCACATTACAGAAACGCAACACCAGATGACACATTTTGGCACTGCATTTAATCTCCGTTTGAGAGACAGAGAATGGTAATGGGGACTTGGCAGAGGTGTGTATCTGTATTTCTAGCTGGTTGTAGCATTCCGTTCCTCTTTGAAGCTCTAAAAGTTCTCACTTCTCCTGAGCTGTGAGAAAATGGCTGGACACTCCGAGATGCCAGTATTTTACCATCATCGATTCATCTGGCGCCCGAGAACACACTCATCAGTCATCTATGGTGTTCTAATGAAATAACCAAAACGGAGCATTGTAAAATTTGGGGTCGCAGCCTATCAACCACTCAGCTGTTATGTGTAATATAAGCACAACAGTGCCTCCATCAAAAAACACTTGCTAAAAACCTAATTACCATTCTGGGATATTCTAGGAAGAGAAGGACATCAAACGCAAGCCTTCAAAGAGGAAGACATGGACCCGGGGCCTTCAGAGGTCACAAATGCTACACAGGGCCAGTGGAGCACGCATGTGGAGAACAGAATAAATATGCACGGCCCGCGTGACCGTCCAGTCAGGCATATGGCAGGTAGGCTGTCCTCATTTGGCGTCTTTCCTCTGTTTTGGTATCTTACAACCAGTGAATGTCTATTTTTGAGGGTCTACTATGTGTAGACCCTCATTTTTATGTCTGTGGTGATCTACCCAACTGACTGGACTCAGAAAAGACCACGTAGTGGCCTTGGTTATAAGTCACCCACCTTTCTCCAGAATTTTCTAGGCTTTTGAGGAAATGTGAAGGGGTGGTAATGGGGGCATGAACTCGATGTTTTCTTTAATTGAAAGACACACATAAGGCCAGCAGAATCTTGTCAGTAAAATATCAGATATTAATGTGAAATCATTTTAGGTAGAATGGAGTTAGTTTTGTGTAGAGCAAGTTTCTGTTCTGAGGGTAAACTCCATGACAGAGCATTTAAAGAAGGGATGGGAGCTAGTAGTTACTGAGATACTCTGTATCTGTGCTTGAAAAGGTGCGGAGAATACCGATTGTGAAGTATCAGGTGCTACCACCCCACCCGCAAGGCACACCCACCATGCTGTACCGGGCTCCTAGGCAGCCCTCTTCATTACCACAGGGAAAGCGTGCTACCACCACTCCTTGGGTCAGTACTCTCTGAGAGGCAGAGCATGACTGTTGGAGACAGGCCACAGGAGTTCAAATCCCAACGTGCCACCTTTTAGCTGCATGACCTTGGGCCAGGCCCTTAATGGCTCAGTGCCTCAGTTTCCCCATCTGCAAAATGGTGACGATAACTGTAGTGTCTGCCTCACTGGCTATTCTGAGGACTAAGTTTGTAAAGTGTTTAGAACAGTGCCTGGCCTATCATAATAGCAATCACCGTGTAAGTGTAGTTGGTGGTTGGGGGGGTGAGGGGAACGGGGACTGAGTAGGGGGAAGCAAGAAGGTATGCCCCTGAGGCGCAGACCCCCGACCCTGGTTTGGAGGTTGCAGACAGGAGGATGTGGGAACTGCAGGCAGGTTCTGGGATTCCGAGAACAGATGTGACCTGGGCAGTAGCAAGCCTCAGAGTGATTTCCCCGCAAGCCCAGCATGGTTCAGGAGCACAAGATTAGAAATGACGGGGGTGTCCCTAGGCCAGGGACACAGAGGCAGCCTCCAGTCTTCCTCAGCTGAAGAGTGGCAAGCAAGAGCAGCTGACCTGACTTCTGACTTCCGGAGCTGAGAAGGAGCCAGGGTGGGGGGAGGGCTCACAGTGGGGAGTAAGGGACGCAGGGTTGGCAGCTTGCATGGGTGTTAGCAGGTGAGGACGGTGCATGCTAACAACCCGACGCACTCGTCCCTGGAACCCCAGCATTACGTGAGGAGACAGAGCCCCTGAGCTGACTGACACAACATGTCAGCCACCGAGCAAAATGGGGAGCAGAAAAAGGGGCAACTCTGCTATGTGCTAGTTATTGTCACTGTATAGATAAGGAATGTGAAGCTGAGGAAGGTGATGTAACTCACCCAAGGTCACAGGGCTAGCGAGGGACAGAGCTAGGATCCCAACCCGGTCTCTGGGGCCGAAGGCCTGGAGGGGGTGTGCACATCTAGATCTCAATAAAGTGGGACTCTGTCAGGCTTCATCAAATGATAGAAAGCACGCTCTGTACCTTCCGCTGGGCCTCCTTCTCTGCCCAGGACTTGAGCAGGTCCATTTGATGTGTCAGAATGAAGCTCCCAGCCAGGGTGCTCGCCTCGGCCCTGCTAGCCTTTCAAAGCTCACCTGGCAGGTTTCCCAGAACAAAACAAGGCAGGGTCATTTCATTGCCAGGAAAAGAGCTAGATAACACTCATTCGAGCTATTTTCACATGGTGTTATTTCTTACTGTATGAAATAAATATGTCAGGCATCAGACCCTCAGTGACAAGAAATCTCCAAGAACATCTTGGATACTGTTTTTGAAGAAAGGCTTAATCCACAGATTGGTGTGTCATTGGAACAAAGATACCGTAAACCCTTAAGCCTGGAATTGTTTTGGCAGCCAAGCCCCGTGTTGCCTTCTGACTCAAACAGACAGTTCCTCTAATTGATTTAGATCTCTATAGGCTATTTTACCAGGCCTCTGTCTCACCTGGAATGTTGTGCCTTCCTGACTATAGCTTCTGATAATTTGACCTCTTAAAGCACATATGAATCATAGCTCAAAAAGTTACGTAAAAGAGATTCAAAACTGGACAGAAGAAACTTCAAGCTAACACATGGATCTGGACACAAAAGAAATCCCAGGTCCAGCATCCACCCTGATAATTCGAGGCCGTGCTGGAACGGAACGGGAACGGTGGAGTGTCAGCATTGGACGGCTCAACTGCACTGGGTTTTGGGTGTCTGGCCTTGGCCTTGTACAGGCCCCTGGTAGAGAGCAATTATCTGAGTTGAGTTTACCTTATTCTCATCAAGCTCTACACAGCCACATAAGCCACAGAATTTAAACACTTTGTAGAAGCGCACATAATACCTGATGTGCTTTTATTTGTAAAAATCTCCCCTACTTATGCAAAGAATATTGAATCTTGTTTCCTTTCTATGTTTGGAATTCTGGCTGAGCTTATTTAAATCTTCACTGACTTACCTTTAAGTAGTATCTCGTTTGAATGCTTTCATTGCCTAATGCTAATAGTACAGTTTTTCTTGATGCTCTTGGTTTCACTTTGCTTCCTAGTAGGATATGGCATTTTTAGGTATAAACGATCATAGGCAAAATAATGCAACGAGGGATTTAGATCCACAGAGAAATATCATCACCATGTGCTTTCCGTAGATGATAAGACTCTCACCACAGGTATGAAGGCACAAGACTGAGCAGGCATACCTCTGGCCTTCTGAATATAGTACAATAGAGTCAACTCCTGATTATCCACAGAGACCTTACCCTCTTTGTGAGTTGTTTGCATTAATTTTTTAATGCCTATATCAGCTTCCCACACCCCCATTCAACCTTCTTCCAGTCCGTCTCTCCCCACTGACTGGAACGATTTACATTCTCATTTGCTGGGAGTAGTGACCAACATTAAAAATATAAAACAGAATGAGGAAAGTAGGATTAAGTAAAAGACAAAATGTTCTAAGCTAAGACAGTACAGTTCCAAAACCAAATAGCGACGACTTCGGGCTTTTCGGACAGCTTGAGTTATCTGTACTACAATTCCCCTCCCCTTTATGGCTTACTGAGAGTTGGCTACAATTTCCATTTGGTGTTGAATCATGCACGTACGAGCAGACTTAAGCCAAGAAGCCTGTACATCTTCCATATGGAGCTGTTACAGAAATTAGACAGCTGAGGTTGAAACAGTGAAAATAAGAGGCCAATCTTGTTGAAATAGTAGAAGTACTGTGAAGACAAAAGACCAGAGGACAGAAAAGTTGACCTCCATTTTCTTATTTTTCCCACGCTACTCATTGTTCTGACGATTTTTCAAATAAAAATGGCTGTCGGATCTAGAGCTCTGGGTGAAATTCATTAAAAGTTGTGTTCTGGGGGGCACATGCGTTCATGTTCTCATCTCTCTGAATAATTGATCACAGTGAACCAAGGAAACTGTGTGTGGACCGTGGTGAACCTAGCAAACCATTCTTCAGATAGCTGTGAAAACTTCAAATGCCTTTTCTCAGACTCTTTTTCAAATGGAAAAGTGAATCTGTGTATTTGAGAAAAATACTGATAAAGAGATGCTATGTATTATCCAAGTAAATCGTTAAGCCTTTTAAAAGGATTTTTCTTAGAGACTGGACGTCAGGTTTTGTAAAATTATACAGGCTTAAAATGCAATAAGGTCTTGTTCATCCAAGAGGAACTTGGAAACCAGTGCTGGTTGTAAACTTTGGTTAAATTCATTCTTCCTTCTTTCTTCTGGGTCTTCGTGAGTAGTTCATTTAAAAAAAAAAAAAATTCTCCGTAAAGCACCTTTAAGCAGAATCTCGTTTGGATGCTCTCATTGCCTCATGCTAATTTCACAGTTTTTCTTGATGCTTTTGGTTTCACCTTGCTATTATTAAGGAGGATAAGGAAGAAAGTCTAACAGGTGGAGGCTGGTTTTTTTTTTGTTGGTTTTTTTTTTCTATCTCAGTTTCATCTGGCTTATGTGGCTACAGGACTGAAATACCAGGGTTTTCTTTTTGTGCATTATCTGCGGATCTTGCTTTTCCAGGTAAATCATATTATGATTGCACTGTGGGTAAATCAGCTCTTGCTTGTGATCATGTTGCAAGTGACCTGTAGAGTTTATGTCCAACTGGAAAAGAATGAGAGCCAGCACATGAATGACAAAATGTCTTCTTTACTGACAGCAACTGTGGACCAAGGCATTTGATGTTGGATTAATTCCTTTGAAATTTGGTCCCAGGTGCCCTGCTGGGATGAGACTTCAAGATAATTTAGCACGACAGAAGAAGTAAAGTAGTCAGAAGCACATCATTTCAAAAGCCTGAACCAGGAGGTAGTCCAGGAAACAGCCTGAAAGGAGGGAAAGGACAGTAGATGAGGGCTCAGGAAAACTGGGGGACTTTGGGCCAGACACTGCCCCTCCCTGAGACAATATTTCTCCTCTGCAAAGTAGGAGCAGTAATATAGCCCTGATGTTCTTGTGAGGATGGCGTAGAAGAGTTTTCCAAGCCATAAAATACCAGAGGCTTGTACTGGATTCTTCTTATTGAGAAAGGGGATTGCTGTTCTCCTAAGAGAACAAAGAGACTGTTGGTTGTTTATCTTTATGTCATGTGTAATATGTGATTTGTTGTTGTTTAATAACTGTAGAATGTTTCTATTCCACTAGGATGCCAGCTGGCAGAGCAAAATAGATAAGGAGATGGATCATATTAGAAGGAATAGTGGGACTGTTCTTAAGAGTTCTATGTTAATGGTTATGCCTAAATCAGTTTCCATACCCAATTTTTCAGTTAGGAATTTATGAGATGTGGTTTAGTTTCTCTGCGTTTCTAAATTCTATTTGGATGCACTGTTGTTCCCCAATCCAAATTCCCTCATTTGGAAAGCCAATAAGCCATTAACAGCCTTTACAAGTCAGTGCCTAGAACATGTATTATCAATTGGTGATACTCAAGAAGGAACCAAGTCATTTTCTGGACTGTTTTTTTCAGTGACACAATGTCACAGTGACATTCTCAGTTCTCTTAGTCACTCAGGTCAGACAACGAACGTCACTGACTAATCACGTTGCCTTGCATACAAACTCTCCACACTTCCACTGAACACCCTGTGCCATCTTTCCAATCAGCTGTATGTGTTGGTGTGGCTGAAGTCACGTGAGGCATAAGTACAACAGGCTGGTCAGAATAAGAAAAACTGTGAAACTTCATATCTTGGTGATAGGAAGTAAGCTTAAAGTGTGAGTGACAACATTATTTTGGAAGCACTTAGACTGGAGGTGGCCTTGGAAGTCTTTTCCAGAACTGCTAGGGGCAACTATACTGGAATCATTAGCAGACATTGTTGGCTGGCAAGTTCAACAGCCATTTTCAGCTCTCTGTGGAAACTGGGAAGCAAGGTATCTGTAGCTAGGTTTGGTCATGTGGGTCAGTGCGGGACAGTGAGACATGAGGGGAAATCTGTTGGAGGACCTGGGGAATGCCTGTGGTTTCCTGATAACAGGGCACACGTGGCTCCCCCTTTTTATTCTTTTTTCTAAAGTTTATTTATTTATTTAAGTCATCTCTCCACCCAATGTGGGGCTCAAACTCACGACCCTGAGATCAAGAGCCATGTGCTCATCCCACTGAGCCAGCCAGGTGCTTCCTGCTTTTTATTCTTCTCACTAAAATGTAGACACAATGTCTGAAGCTGCAACAGCCTTCTTATGACCCTGAGGTGATAAGACCTCACTACCATACACATATACACACAAAGCCA
This sequence comes from Neomonachus schauinslandi, assembly GCF_002201575.2. NCBI lineage: Eukaryota > Metazoa > Chordata > Mammalia > Carnivora > Phocidae > Neomonachus > Neomonachus schauinslandi. The sequence goes on along the minus strand of NC_058419.1, from coordinate 5,688,583 downwards.
AAACTTTGAGTGTGGCAGAGAAGGGAGATGGAAAGAGCCTAAGACCTTGAGAACACTGTTGAGCTATCTGCCCAACTCTGAGACTGCTTTATTTCATATCTTCTCTTATGTTAACATAAATGTTCTTATAGTTTCAATGACTATTCTGCAGGTATTAGTTACTTTTAGCCAAAAGCATTCCCAGTGACTATAAAACACAAACCTGCATTACAGTTTCAGAAAGATAAAGATGGAGGCACTTTTCCTTATAAATATGCATGACTTCTATCCATTGGTTTGCCAACAAAGCTTTATAAAGTATAGTTGAAGGAGAAGTCTGACAGAATGTTTTCATTAGATGTCATTTTATATCTAAAATTTGGATTATCTATTGCTAATGGGCAGCCCTCCCGCCACAAATGTAAATCCTCATGCTTAATTCTCTGTTGAGTTGTAGCAATATTGCTGTTATTTATTACTCCCTTCTACAAGAGGAAGTGAAGTTAGTTTTTTCCAAGTTGGAATTAAAAAGCACCCTTAATTAATAATAAATAAATAAATAATAAACACGAACTATCAAGTAGCTGACAAATAATCCTCCAAACAGATTTTTTAAAAAAGAAGGAAAGAGGTAATCTATGTGAAAACCATGCCCTTAGTATAACTTGAAGACAGAGCATGCCCAAACTTCAAATAACTGTAAGTGAAAAGAGAAAATTTACAAGTTCCCAGAGTGTGATCTCTCATGGCCCTAACCCCTGCCTTCCCCACTGTAAGGCTCTGTGGCGAGCAAAGGCAGATGAAGAAAAACTCATGGGAAGACAGAACAGGGAAGTTAGCAAAAGGTCCTAAGTTTATTTTAAATCTACTTCCAGAAAGACTAAGTTTGGAAATATTAAAAGGAAAAGTTTCTAGGAAGATCAGAGCATGAACCACAAGGAGGGAACTTCAAATTACACATGGTTGAAGTGATACATATGGTCAAGGCCTAGTTAAACAGGTGAAAGGACAGGCAGGGTATAAAGGAACAGCTTTCAAAACACATAACTTATGGGGGGAAAACACAAAAAGGAAGAGAAAAGAATCTTTTGGCAATTGGGCAGTCAAGAGGAATTCAAAGGAAATGGGGCAAAATTCAGGGCCCTGTGAGGCAAAAGAGAGCCACAAAATCTAAAAACTTCCAACCTCCCCCACCTCTACAGAATTACCTGAACTTTGCTATACTGACAGAAGCAGCTACCTGTATTAAATCAGCTTGAGCTGACTTTGGAAATAAATGGAAGAAAAAGACAAAATTATCTCATAAAAGAAGAATACATTGCAAGGGGCCCAAGGGAGAGAGAACAGGTTGAAATGAAAAAAGGCAGGGAGGTAAAACCAAGAGAATAAAAATGACATAAAGAAATAAGTAAAAATGGTCATGGAGAAGGCAGTAGGAAGGGAAGAGAGGCAAAGAAGGAATAATATTTGTATTATTGGAGTCCCTGGAGAAGAAACAGCAAAACACTGAAACAGAGCTAAGATTTAAAACTATACAATAAGAAAACTTCCCAGAAATAGAAGAAGACCTGGATTGACCCACAGGCACCTAGGGAAATTAACAGAGAATGATCAGCTCCAAGACATGACCTGGTAAAAGTATTAGATTTCAAAAAGAAAAATAAAATCTCTGAGGCCTCCAGGCAAAAAGATCAATTAGCTTATAAAACAATTAGACTGACATAGACTTTTCAAAACCAACATACAAAACCAGGCAACAATGGATCCCCGCAGCATTAAAAAAAAGAAAGAAAGAAAGAAAGAAACCCAATGAAAGATAGCATGAAGCAAGGATGATATACCCAACCAGGCTACAGGAAACAAGTGTGCAACGTACAAGAACTCAGGGAATTCTGCATTCCTCAGCTCATTTTGAGGAATATCCTAAGGGGTGACCTTCATCCAATCCTTATGACTGGGGAACTTCTGCAAAAAGACCAGCAGTGAGCATATTAAGATATGACAGAAAGTAAGAATTGCGGTGGAATATTAATGCACAAAACTACATATTGTGACAAAGTAGAAATAATCCAATTACCATTAGGAGGAGGAAGGAGACTGAAAGACAACATAGGAAAGGTGATGAGTGTGTGTTATAGGAACTGGGAAGAACCTGCAGGTAAACCAAACAGTAAAAGGTTAAACAAGAAAGCCAGGTACGTTAAAAAAAAAAAAGTATAACCGCAATGGTAAATGCCAGGGCAAAAAAAACAAGCCTTCCTAAATAACAGAAGAAAATTATAAACAAAGAAAGACATGTATTTGTATCTTGTAGAGAAAGGCACGGAAAATAGAGCAAAATAAGCATAATGATATAATATTATGGCACATTTGAAAGAAAACCTATCAGTCATATCAACAGATGCAGAGAAGCTGAACTCATCAATTAATATTTTTAAGAGAGAGAGAGAGAGAGAGAGGGCACACGCACACACATGGGGGAAGGGAGGGGCAGAGCGAGAGAGAGAGAGAGAATCTTAAGCAGGCTCCATGCCCAGCGTAGAGCCCAACGTGGGGCTCGATCTCACGACCTCAAGATCATGACCTGAGCCGAAATCAAGATTTGGATGCTTAACCGACTGAGCCACCCAGGTGCTCCCATCAATTAATTTTTAATTAACACCTTAGTTGGCTCATAACAGAAGATCCAACTATAAGCCATATACAAAGCTGGACCTAAAACAACTTGATGTGGCAAGGCTACAAACAAAGGGATGAATGAAAGAATAACTGACAAATGGAAACCAAAAGAGATAGTGATACTGATACCAGACAAGCAGGTTTCAAGCCCCAGAGCATTAACTGCGACATAGTAAAAAACTCTTTTTATTGTTGTTTTTTTCTTGGCTAGAGTTTTATCAGTTTTGTTAATCTTTCAAAGAACCATCTTTTGGTTTCACTGATTTTCTCCATTGTGTTCATTTTCAATGGAATTGATCTCTCTTCTCATCTTTGTTATTTCCTTCCTTTTCCTTGTTTTGAGTCCCATTTGCTGTTCTTTGTCTATTTAAGGTAGAAACTTAGGTTACTGATTTTAGATCTTTCTCCTTTTTTTTTTTTTCTGATTTATGTACTTAATGTTATACATTTCCCTCTGGTACTGTATTAACTGTGCCCCACCGATTTTGATATGCTGTATTCTTATTTTCGTTCAGTTCAAAATACTTTTTAACTTCCCCGGAGAATGCCTCATTCACCTATGGGTTATTTAGAAGCAGTATGTTGTTTTATTTCCAAATATTTGGGCATTTTCCGGATCTCTTTTTGTTATTGATTTCTGTATTAAAACTGTTATAGTCTAGGAACATAATTTTATTATTTTTCTTCTTTTAAATTTAACTTTTGTTTTATGGCTCAAATTATGGTCTATCATGGTGAGTAGTCCATGTACCCTTAGAAAGAACGTATATGTATATGCTGTTGCCAGGTGGAGCATTCTATTAATATCAGTTAGGTAAAGGTGATCAGTAGTGTCGTTCAGGTTATCTGTATACTTTCTGAGGTTCTGCCTTCTTGTTTTATCAATTCCTGAGAAAGGAATCTTGAAATCTCCAACTATAAGTATAGATTTGTCTATTTATCCTTTCAAATTGATCAGTGTTTTAGCCTCATGTATTTCAAAGCTCTGTTGTTAGGTGTATAAACCTTAAAGACTGTTATGTCTTCTTGAGGAATTGACCTCTCATCATTATGTAATGTCCCATTTTATCCCTGATGATATTCCTATGTCTACTTTGTCTGAAATTAATACAGCTTTCTTTTGGTTACTGGTTGTGTATGTCTTTCTTCATATTTTACTTTAAACCTATCCATTTATTTCTATTTAAAGTGGGTTTCTTGTAGACATAAGGATACATATTAGTGCTAAAAGCCATGACTCACAATAAAGATATATCATTTATGAATATTTATGTACCAAATAAGACATCTACCACCTTTATGAAGCAAAATCTACAGGAGATGGCACTAATAATGGAGAGATTAATAAACCACTCTCAGCATAAAAAAGATCAAGTGGACAATAATTAAGGAGGGAGAGAGAAGAGCTAAACAACACAGTATATTGGATAGATTTTATGGATATATATTGAATTCCCTTGTAAGAGCAAATGCACATTCTCTCAAAAGCCACGGCACAGGCACAATATTGATTGATACTAGAGCATAAAGAAAGTATCAGTAACTTCCATAAAGCAAAGATATTACAAACAGTATTCTCTAATCACAATGTAATAAAAGTAGACATTGTTAACAAAACAAAAAATAGAAAATGCTCTTCAAGTTGAAATTAAGAAAACCTTCTATTAAACAATTCTTCAGTAAAATAGAAAATGTAAGTTGACATTATAGAATTTACAAAATAATTACACTGAAAACACTATACATCAGAATCTGTGGAATGCATTCAAAACAATGATCAGAGAATAATTCAGTGCACTATACACTTTTCTCAATAAAAATGAAAGACTGAAATTAAATGAAATACTTAGCTCAAAAAAAAACTAGGAGAAAAAAACCAAAGTAAACAAAAAATGAACAAGGAAGAAAATAATAAAGCTAAAAACAGGAATTAATGAAGCAGAGGATAGAAAAAGTAGATGTAATTAACAAATCATAATCATTGGAGATTGTTTCTTGAAAATTATCAAAATAAATCAGTAACTAAAGAAAAAAGGGGAAACTAAAATTGTACAAAACAAGCAAAGATAAGAGGGAAGAAATTTAAATAAAACCTAAGATATTACTTTTCATATATGTATGTAAAAACATTTGAAAACCTTAATGAAGTGGATGATTTCTTATGAAAATCTAGATTACTGAAAATGAGCTTTTTGATTTTTTTTTTATTTAGAAAGCTAAGCAGACCAATTTCCATCAAAAGAGTACAGAAAGTTTTAAGGTTTTACACCCACACCAAAAGAAACATCAGGCTCAGGTGATTTTACAGGGGAATTCTACCAAATCTTCAAATAACAGTTTGTCCCAATGTGCTGTAAATTCTTCCTGAGCATTGAAAAGAAAGCAAAACTTTCTAACTCCTTTTACGGAGCAAGTATAACATGGATATCTAAATTAGATGAAGGCAATATTAAGAAACAAAACTAGAGAACAGCATCACCCATGAATATCAATGCAAAAATACTAGATAAAATATTAGCAAGCAGAATCCAATACCATATTATTAAAATAATACACCATGACCATGTGAGATTTATTCCAGGAATGTAAGTTTGGTTTAATAATAGGATATTCATTAATACAGTGTATTAATAGATCTAAGGAAACAAGTCATATAATTATCTTCAGAGATGCTGAAAAAACTTTTGACAAAATTTATTATCCATTCATGAATAAAACATTGAAGAAAAGAGTAATTTATGTGACAAAAGTGTTATCTCAAATCACTGGAGCCAAGATAGTATAAAGATGGACTTTTTCATAAGAATTTCTCGGAAAACTGGGAAGTCATTTGAAAAAAAAAAAGTGTCCTTTTTTGTTCACATAAAAGACATGAATAGACTCCAAATGGATTGGGATCCAGATGTCAAAAATGAAACCATACAAGTACTGGAAGAATGTTGGGTGAATTCCTCTTAACTTTGATGTAAGGAATGCCTTTTTAATTATGACTCAAAATCCAGAGCCAACAAAAGAAAAGATCAATGAATTTGACTATATACAATTAAGAAATACATGGTAAAGAACACTATAAACAAAGTCAAAGACAACTGACAAACTGGGAGACAAATATTTGCAACATATACCACAGACAAAAAGGCTTATATCCTTCCTATATAAAAAACTCTTAAAAGTTGAGGGACAACCAAGAACCTAATATAATAAGTGGGCAAAAGACAAGAATAAACAATTCACACACATGAATACATGGACACGCAGACACGCAGACACACACACACACACATACACACACATCCCAGCTCTGTCTGCTGAGAGATGTAGGAGCAATGATACCCCAGTAGCAATGAATACACCTAGTGCCCAGATCTTGCTTTCTAAATACCTTGCTCCCATAAAAGCGATGGGGGACCCTCAAGGAAGTGGTTGATTCCAGAGGTGGGGCAAAGCAAATGCAAGACGAGCAAGGAACATGTTGTAACTAAGAATAAAGAATTGCTCAAAGTGGTGGGTGCATGTCAATAGGTAATCAGGTCTCAAACTAAATGAGCTCCCAATGGTCAAATACGGTACAATCTGAGAAAGAAAAGAGATAATGATAGCATTAGATGATAACTTATAAAAGATAATAAGTGTACATGAGTCCATGGTGATATAAATAATTCAATGAATGGGGACAGCTCTTCCTTAGAGAATGATGCCAATTGATAAATGAAGAAGGAGAGAGGGAAATAGAAAATCACCATTAAAACATCACAATAATAATTGTTGCAGCATTGATGGATGTTAAAAGTGATGGGCAAAAGTTTGTGGAGAAACAGATTATTTCTACAGTCTCAAAGTCTCTTTCCCAAGGTCTTTATTAATTACAATGGGAAAAGTCATTACTTTACAGTGGAGAAATCCAGCAGACACTTTAACCAGGTGATCAAGGTTAATATCACCAGTGATAACGTTAGCACCATGATCCTGCTTAGCTGCACTGAGGAGGGTACGGTATTGCTTCTTTGATATTCTTACCAGAATTGCATGACCTCACTCTAATCTTGAGAAAACATCAGACAAACTCAAATTGAAGGACATTCTCAAAACAAGCAGCCTGTGCTCGTCAAAAGTATTAAGGTCATTAACATCAAGGAAAGACTGAGAAACCATCACAGATCGGAGGAAACTAAGGTGACAGGACAACTAAATGCAATGTGGGATTCCAGGTTGGATTCTTGAACAGAAAAAAAATGAGATTGGGGGGAAAGTGGTGACATTTGAATGATTTTTGTAGTTCAGTTACTCGTATTGTGCCAATTTTAATTTCCCAGTTTTGATCATTTTAGGACAGCTCTGCAAGTTGTTAACAATACGGGAAGCTGGGTGAAGAGTATATGGCAGCTCTTTATACTGTTTTTGCAACTGTTCTGTATGTCTAAAATCATTTGTAAACAAAAAGTAAAAAACAGAAAGACAAATACACCTCCTCTTCTGAAGCTGCCATTCTGATGGGGAGAACAGAAAATAAAGCATAGACATAACAATACATTTTTAAAAGCAGAACCTATCTTCCCAGGAAATACAGTGACAACCTGGAGTGACACGCAACTTTAAGGCGTCGTGGGGAAAAATGCGACTTAAATTCCTGCACTTTCATAGTTTCTGTTTGCTGCCTTGAGTTGCTGTAGTGGTTCTTTTAGGAACCCTTTCTGAGTTTTGGATGTTAGTATGAATACATGGAGCCTTAAACAGTTTGAATCAGGCATGACAAGCACTTGGCTGTCATCTTCCCTCCTTTCAATTTCTTTTGATGGAATCCTCTCGAAATCAAATGTCCTTCTCACCCCTTCCCAGGAATATATCTCCCTGAGGAGATTCCTACTAATAGACATCTCTTAGAGAAAACAAGGCAGGGTCTTGGTCCCCAGGGGTGACTGGCCCTGGTGCTTCTGAGGAGACCTTAGTCCAATCTGTGCACAAACTTTTTTTATATGAAAGTTTAATTTTTAAAATTAAAAGGTAATACAGGAGAATTACAAAAATTTCTGAAAAGCACAGAAAAGTAAAGGAAAAAATCACCCAAATCTCACCCCCTCACCTTCCCCCAGAGACTACTATTAGTTTTTGGTGCATCTGCTTCCAGTCTTCTTCCTATGCACCTGTTTTGTGTAGTTTGGGGCCATACTGTTTATATAATGGTGTAACATACCTTTTACATTCCGAACACAGCTGTTTTGGGGACTATTACAAACCTTTTGTAAACATAACTAGAGTGACTGAATGTTTCCTTATGTGCCTGTGGCCTTGATACCTCCCTGAGTTTGGGCTGTTTCATTTGGAGGACTGCCTCGCTCTTCTAAATGATGCCAACTATTGGCAAGTTTTGCAGAGAAGCATGTGATGGAGAGGAACGGGCCCTGGGCTTGATGCAGGAGACATGGGTTAGAAGTTGGACTCTATTCCTTATAAAGCTTTCAAACTGGGTTCTGCTCATTTTCCCTCTCTGATCTTTTTCCTTAGCTGCAAAATGCCATCACCGATCCATGATCCCCAAGGGTCCTTCAAGCTCTAACATTCTATGAGAAGAATATTTATTTTAGTTAAAAACTTTTGTGAGGTTTTTCAGCAATTTTCAAAATTTTGTATATCCGTGTATCAATGTTGACACTGATATTTACATGTCAATACCTCGAAGTTTATATAGGACGTATTTATATGGTTCAGAATGTCAGTCTTGTTTTGCCAGGAGGCACACTCTTTGGCACCTGGGAACTCTAAAAAAACTTTTAAAAGTTTTATATATTATCCCCTGTTTTGTATAGAAAGCCCCTGTTTATACATTACAATAGCTTGCATGGTCTTAACCACATTCCAAGAGGAATACCAGGTCCTTGATTAATGGACTCACCGTGAGAAGTTTGTTCCTTATTTTTTGGTTATCTTCAGGTCTCACTGAGGTTGCGAACTTGTCCCCATCAACTGTCCTAACGCCTCTTCAACCTTAGAAAATGTTAACTATAAACAGAATTCTTGCAGAAAGTTTTTGTCATCATGCTATCAGCAAACTCTGAGAAACTGCACTTTGATGAGTGCTATGCATAGCTTCTAACCGGCTACATGGAAGCCTATTAATACAGGCTAACGGTTCGGAAAAAAAAAAAAAAACAACCAAAAACCCACTCATTAAAAATGTGCTTTAGGCCAAAGACAGATACTCTAACCAAAACTGTGGCACGTGAAAATGGAAGGGAAATACCGGGTCACATGTTCAGCCTTCACTAGCTCTTGAATATGGGATCAAAAGATTTTTTTTTTCAAAAATAGATTTTCTTCACACACACCACATTTGTCTCTGATGCATTTGAGATGGATGAGCAAAGTAAGCAAAAGTTTTGCCTGCTTCAGAGGGAGAATATGGTTGCCGTTTGGTCTAAGTGAAACATTTGTTCAAACACAGCCCAGCAAATCAGAATGGGGAGGGAAGAATTCTATCCTGATAGAAATCAAAAGAGGGATTTGGGGAAACAGAAAGCATGTAGGTCCTACATTGGTGGGATTTTCATAACCCACATATGCTATGTAAAGATCTCATGTTGGAGAAAACACACATTCTTTGTGAGATTAATGGGAAATGAAAGTATGGTTGGCCTATTTCCCTCTCCAGGGTCTTTGGCTTTGTTTTTGGTTTTATTCTTTAATTGAGAACTACTTTGGTACCTTACAGTCCATAGAGCCTGCTTTAAATAAGGTAAATTGCATGTGTTTTCTAAGAAAAGCTTGTGTTTTTTCTCTTTAAGCAGTGCTACGGGGCCAAGTGTCTACCTAACTTGGGACTTTTGGAGCTTAATGAACACTTGTTGACAGTTTATTGCCTAGAGACTATCAATCCCCAAAGCAAACAACCACCTCAACAATTCTCTTACAGACTCTTGGATGGAAATTTGCATTTTTCTCCAAAGGAAAGGAGTTTCCTTAATTAATAGTTCAAATAACAAGTATTTTATCATGTAATTGAAAATGGTGCAAGATGCAATGGCTTGAGATTTTAGGACTGCAGGATTTGGGCATTCAGCTGAGACTTGGAAGACAGGGTCGTGGTTCCGACTTGGATAGAACTAGCTGTGTGATCTTGGTGAGCAACCTGGGCCCCTGGTGGGCTAGAGATAATCAGTAAGGCTCCTGGTGGTGCTGATATTCTATGGTTCTATGATATATAAAACTAAAAGCTGACAGGAAAGAAAAAGGCAATCTTGGGGGCATCATCCTGCTGACAAATTCAAATTTAAATAAAAAACCATCATGCTCTAGTAAGTAAGGTCACAAGGTCTGGTGAGTTGACATAAGGAAAGGCTACTAAGGCTCCAGGGTGACACCTTGAAGTGCTGCTGGGGAGGGATGTGGCCCTTTTCTTGGCTGTAGTCTCTCAGAAGAAGGAGCTTTGGACTGGAGGATACCTTTTAATTGGATCCCTCGGAGCAAAGCCAAGTAGACCATTGGGTGGAGATGGGCAGGGCCTACTGGTCTCCTCACAGTAGATCCCATTACCGTTGGCAGTAGATCCAGAGGGCTCTGATTCATGGAGGTGTTTGCAGGTTGAGGAAAGGAAGAGCCTATGCGGGGCCATCGGGTAAGTGGTGGAAAGCCTTCTTGGCTGTGCATCTGCTCCGGCGCAGCCCACTCTGAGTCTCTCCTCCATCATCCTGAGCTGGTGCGACTGCTGTGAAAAAGAGCAAGGGGCAACCACCAAGTGGTTGGGCAGCATGGCCTCTTTGGGGCAGCAATTCCTAGGAGGTCAGGTGATTAGGCAACATTTCCCAGGGCTGATACTTCTGTTCTCCCTCCCCCCATGGAAAAACGGGACTAATTGTACCTCTGATGCCCATCCTTGAAACTTTCAGTTAAAGGATGAATAAGTTCTGGGGATCTGATGTTCGGCTGATGTATAGGGATCTAGGGCACAGAGCTAATGGTAACTATAGTTAATGATACTGTACTATATACTTGAAATTTGCTAAGAGAGTAGGTCTTAAGTGTTCTCACCACACACACATACACACACACACACAAATGGTTACTATTTGAGGTGATGGGTGTGTTAATTAGTTTGATTGTGAAAATCATTTCATGATATATACAAATATCAAACCATCCCTTTGTATACCTTAAATGTATACAATTTTTATTTCTCAATGACACCTCAATAAAGCTGAAAGAAAGAAAAGAGGACTTCAAAGCATGAGGGACTTATCAGTGCATTCTACTTCCCGAAAATAGAAAGGCAGAGCAGCTAAAAGTTTACTGTAGGCAGTCATTTCATTTCCTCTAATGCCATTGCTAAGGATTTGATTGTTAACAACTTAGTAGAAAAATGAAGGTTTCACATGATGCCAAGAACCAGGACGCCTTAAACAAACACACCGATTTAAAACTCTTAAATGTTTCAATATGAAAATCAATAACCTGAACCCTTTCCAAAAAAATGATTACTCAGTAAAAAGAAGTTTCTACATCTTAATATTATTTTGATAGCATCAAAACTTACAGCTTATTAACCAGACCCTGGCCCCCACAGCAGGTGTGTCCCTTTGCCAAACAAAAACAGAAACAAAAACAAAAACACAAATGAAATCCCTCCAAACAAAGCCAGGGCACTCAGCATTGCTGATTCTCACCGGATGGAGAAGCCAGCAGCCCTAGGGAGGAAGAGAGCATGGGTTTATATGGGGTTTTTACGCTTTACAAAGCACTTTCAGAGACATTAGGTTCCCTCTCCCTGGCCACTGGGAAAATGCTTAACTTCCCTCTGGAATTCAGCCCTTCAACCTTACAGAGTGGGCTCCAGGAAAAGACTCTTGGCAGCCATGCTGCTGAATGGGTTTATGAGAGCAGCCCTGGGACAGGGCTCGGAGCTCCAGGAAGCAGATTTCCCAATCACTGGACCAGGAATGGAGATGATTGATCTGGGTAATCGAGGTGACTCTTCACTTTGCCTCTCTCATCATTATAAATTACCAATCTGCACTTGGCCATGGATGGAGGGGGGGGGTGTTGTATGAAGGGACTTCAAATCAGGGAGCCCTAGAATGTCAGAGCTGGAATGTTTCCAACCCCCTTAATTTATAAACAAGGGGATGGAGCCTTCAGATGCAGAAGGGATTCTCCAGGGACATCTCAGAGCCAGCCACCATGTACTCCCCACCCCCCATCAGCCTAAACACTATCTTCAACCTAGATTTCTAATCTCCAGGAAAAAGACCCATCTGAGTCTCCTTAAATGATGAAGCAAGAATTGCTCTACCATCTTCTTGCTTCCTGTTGCCTGACTGACTGTCTTTAATATGAGGGCATGGCTCAGCCAACTGCCTTCCCCCAATTCAGCCACAGTTGAGATCAGGGAAATTGCACCATGAGAATTTTTTTTTTAAATCCCACAGTTAACTGATGCCATTGCAGTCCCAAAGTCCCAGGGTGTTAGAGTTCCTGGGAGTGGCCCTGGGACTATAAACAGTAATGTGGTGGGTAGAGCGCATGCTGGATTTGGAGCCTAGATGACCGGGTCTTAGCTTTAGTTGCTCAGCTCTCCCACTGTACGATCTTGGCAAAGTCACTTAACCTGTTCCGTCAACTGTCAAACCGAGATAAGGGTTCCTTCCTTGCCTCCTTCCCTGCAGCCACAGTGAGAGGAAACCCTTTGTGAATGCAGAATGGAGGCTGTCGGGGCAGCGCAGATGAGGACCCGAGCTTTGGCAGCAAAGAAACTTGGGGACAAAGCCTGGCTATGGCACTTATGAGCTCTGTGACTCTGGGCAAGTCCTCAGCCTCTGAGAGCCTTGCAAGGTTTCCTCTTGCAAGATATGTAGTAGATGATAGCAGTGCCTACTTCAGAGAATCATGGTGTGGAGTAAACGAAATAACGTACATAAAATGCTCAGCACCGCTCCTGGTACATAATAAAGGCTGAGTCGACATCATCTCTTTATTTTTAGGCTAAATATGTACAAGGAGTCACAGGAATGTCCCATATAAAGTCATAATAGCATCACCTGCAATATACACCTAATTAAACAGGGATTGACGTAAAGTTATGTGGTATTTGATACTTAGGACCCAGTAAAAACCCAGAGCCTGGGACTTTGGAAGATCTCTGAAATGGGGTCATTGTCTACGATCATCAGAAAGCCCAGGAGTAAGGACTTGCAATTGCGATACATGATTGAGATCCACAGGACAAAGTGGTAGAACCAGCAGTTCAGAGAATTGTCCTGATCTAATCTCAAATCACCTTCTGGGATCGCCACCTTCCCAGAGACTGGTGGGCTTGACCCTGAAGGGAATTGCTACGAGTCAGGTCCTGTGCTAGGCTTTGATGACACTGACCTAGGTCCTCCTGTCATGAACCTTACAGTTTTGGGGGGCACTGCCAAACAGGTACAGATATTCTGAAGTTAGAAAGGGTTGAAATGCACCAGCCACAGGAGTGGAAGGTGATGCCTCCCAAAATGGAGCCCATGGAATTTGGAATTCTTTCAAGCACGCCTCCTCAGATGAGCTGTTACCTGGACCAGAATTTCCTCCTAGAGAGTAACTCAGCCTGATTGCACACCAGGTCAGAAAGAAGTGCTTAATGTTTTAAGTGGAAATCTGAGGTGTGACAGGATGACACATGTATCACACGCTGTCGATTTGTTCATTTCTCGGAACTGACATTCACAGTGAAACTTTCTTAAATTAATCTTAATTGTAGACACTATCTACCAGAGCCTGCGAGATCGTGCCTTTACTGCAGCTATAAGAATGGAAGATTTCAAGTTCTTTGAAATGAAGATTAGTACCTGGAGACTCCAAATTAAACTCGTTTAGAAGTAATTCAAGTCAAAAATCTCACTTTAGAAAGTTAGAGAATCAGCATTTCTATACAATCAAGCCTCTTAAAAAATGATTTCTGGTTTTACCTCAAGAGATAAGGACCCATCGAGTCTCCTTGAGTCATGAGGTCTTAGTTTTGATTCTGTTCTCTTGGGCCAGCGGTCCTCCCAGGAGGTTCTTGGGGGTCAGGGTTTCTGAATATGGGGGACTGGTGAGGTGTGGAGTGGCCCAGTCAGAGAGTGGGAGAAGCCAACAGAGAGGGGAGAGCCCGAGGGGAGAGAGGCTGCGACTTCTGGAAGTTGAGCCGAACTCCCAACTCTGAGCTTTGTAGCCAGATCAGAGAGGGGTTTTGCCAGGCAAAGCCAGGACAACAGCCTGGCGCAGAGGAATCTTCCACCTTAGCCGAGGTACCCCAGGGAGTGGAATGGGAGGACAGCAACCCGACCCAAAGGACTAGACTGCTGAGCTGCCGGTAGGACAGCCCCAGTTGGCTCTGATTTTGTACTTTCTATTGCGACTGCCCTCCCTGCAACCTGCTTTCCATTTCCTCCCGCTTGCGTGCTGGAGGAAGCTTGGCTTGGAGGCACATCTGAAGGTCCACCAAAGAGCTCGGTTCTAAGGCTCTGGAGCCCCATCAGAGCCCGAGATGGTCAGGAGGAGGAGGAAGAGAGAAGGCAGGAGAGGCTGCTACCCTGCCTGGGAGCTGAGGCTGACACTGAGCGCTGAGTGCTGGGCCTGGGCAGGCTGGCCGGCCCCTTTGATGCTGCCTCTCTCAGCGTCCTCCTGTTCCAGGAGGGTGGCTGGGAGTGCCAGTCCCTTCTGCCCAGCCCAGCCTTCCCTCCTGGTTTTGCTCTCGGGAAGAGAAAGCAGCAGGCGCCACTTGTCTCTTCTCTCCTTCCCGCAGGCGCTTCTGTTCCGAGGGCTGCCTCTCGCTGGCTCCTTCTGCTTCTGCTTGGTCCTCCCGCTGATTGGGAAGAAAGTGCACCAGTGGGGTGATGGGGGTCTGGGATTCTTAAAGGAGCAGCTTGATTTCTGTTGGAAATTTATTTACCCAGCACAGTATTATTATTATTATTTTTTTTTGTCTTTCCACACAGTCAATATAATCTGGTGAGAAAAGTGAATACAAAGTGACCATAATCACCACATTTAAATGTTAATTGTGGACATTCTGGTTTTCCTCTAAGGATTTTCTAGCAGATCAAGCACTAGCCCTGGCAACAATCATTATTAGCAATCAAATCCAATTTGAGAATCATTTACTGAGGGCACAAAGGTTGGGGGCCACAAATTGGAGCAGGGCGGTCCCTGCCACCTCAAGGGCTCATGGGTGAGGGCTGAAGACTGGAACGCCCACCAATCAACAAGCCACAGAGATCATTTGAAAATCCCCTGCACCACTTTTGCCAATAGCTCTTCTGCGGTGGAGGCTTTGACCATAGGAGTTTACAAGAAGCCAAACTGATAAGGCAATTGGAAATGCAGTCTTCCCTTGGCTGCTCTGTTGGTTGATTTGCAGTCAACCAGTATTTGTTAAGAACTTGGTTTTATGCAAAATAAATAAACATTAGAGCAAAGCCTCACTGGGTGCTAGAGGAGCCATATCTTAGCCCCTTGTTTCAGTATGGTAGGGATGTGCTCTTTTCTCATACAAAGATTGCAGAAGAGGTGAAACTCTGGGCCCCTTCAAGTTCAGATTCTGAAGGCAGCCATTTCTTGAAGCTGTAGCACCTTCTATTTCATTTAGTCGCAAATGGGCTCCCCTGATTCTAGGTTCCTGTCTAGTTTCCCCTCGAGGAGAAATGTGACACCTTGAGCAAAGTACCCAGTCTCAGTGCCTCCGTTTCTCCTGGAAAGAAAAAAAAAAAAAAGTAAAGCAGAGCTATTTGGACGATTTTGAGAATATGAGATAGTATTAGAGAACAGGAAGGAGAATGGCCAGAGTGGCAAGAGCCAGATGGCAGCTGGATCAAGTCTCTCTTCTTAGGGATGAAGAAAATGAGCCTCGGGGAAGAGACTTTGCTCAGAGTCACACAGATAGGATCAGAACAGGCAACCTGCTCTGTCAAAGCTCAGTCTCCGGCTCTTCCTAAGAGTCCTAGCCTTAGGACTTCAATAATGTGCCAATACGATCCCCTCTGTATAATAACCTGAAGAAGGCGAGTGAGATGTCTGGGACTCCAGAGTGCAACTGCTCCTGAAATGCCAAAACCGGGTCCCGCCCCTTCTGACACCCCTTCTCCCTTCGGAGGCCAGGAAGCCTTCCCTGAGGGCATTGGCTAAAGGGATGCACCCTGTCCTGGACCAGCATTGGAGGTTGAAGGGAAGGATGAAGCTGCACGTGGAGAGAGCAGATTCTCCCGCCAGAAGGGAGACAGGCAGCCGGTGGGTGGGCCAGTGGGCACGTACCCCGTGGCTTTCCCATTTTCCGGAGGAGGAAAGAGCAGAAGTCGTTGGCCCCAGGCACGTGGCGGCTGTGCGGGGAAGGTGATAGTGCAGCCGACTTTCCCAGCGTCCTAATCCCGAACCCATAGTTCACACAGGGACAGTCGCCACTGCCTCGTCTCGCAGCCCACGGAATCCGGGGCCCGGAGGTCGCGGACCTACTAGGTGCGCGCCGCGCCCCGCAGCCGGGCACGGCACTGCGGCATGCCTGGCGGGCCTGGGTGCGGGCACGCGGTGCCGCGGGGACGGTGAAGGTGACCGCCTTCTCCTTCCCGGCCCCGCGTGCTCTGCGCTGCGGGCTCGAGGGATGCTCGGGCCCGCCAAAGTTTGCTCCAGTGCTCGGGAGCCGGAGGAGAGTCCCTGGGCAGTGCGGGGTCGACCCCGATCCCCGCAGCAGTTAGTGCGCTCTTTCCTGGTTCCAAACAGTAACTCCCCTGGTGGGAGTGGGCGGGGGTTCAGAGGGGGGGTCCCCTTCTCGGAGCCTGGGTCCGAGCCCCCCGCCCGCATCCCTGCAGCTGCCCCTCGGGCTCGGGTCCCTGTCCCCGGCTCAGCGGCCGCTCCCACCAGCTGATTTTGACAGAGGGGGGTCCCGAGCGGCGCAGGCGGGCGCAGCGAGCCCCTGCCAGATCCGGGGCCGATAACGTGCAGGCTCCATGTCGCGGCTTCGGGCTGCCCAGGCTCCGCCCCCTGTGAGTGTGTAAGTGT